>NC_136273.1:8522635-9020135 GCF_964187855.1 Myxine glutinosa
AACACATGCAGATGTTATGCATAGAGAGAGCGCGCTTGCCAACATCGATACACCAACCCACGAGTGCTCTGTGGCCGACGGCCTTTAATAACGTGCAGAGCACCCTTCCCGAGCATCAAAAGCACCACCCCACCACCAATCGGTGCAGTCACCATTGTTCATTGGAATAAAAATAAATTCGACAACCCCTAACCCTGCAGGTGTCTCTTGCTCTTCTTGTGGTGCACTTGGTGTTAATTAACAGTGGTTCACCTTTATGGCATAGGTGCCACGTTGACCCATAGGTCCTTCCACGGGTGGTGCTTGGCCGCAAAAGAGCTGCGGTCCATTGTGGGTGGCCACAAACATTGCGGTCCATATGGTGTATCGATCCAGGCAGCCAACAGCGAAAGTGCAGGCCCACAACTGCGTAGCCAGCACCTCTCTCTCCTCTCTCTCTACCCCAAAGCCAGATCCTCGGAGGTGGGAGACAAAAGAAGCAACAAGTGAGTAAGGTGGTAAGGGCGCAAAAGTGCACGCAATGTAAGGTGATGCACACTGGGGGCACATGGGAACCAGGTGAGACAGGTACGTTCCTATCGTACGCTCCTTCCCCCACCAGGTAACCTACATGGCCCCTCCCTTACCCCTTACTGTATCCACAAAACACAACACTACCCATAAACATCTACTTTACAAATCAACAAACATCCCTACTGTCTTCCCCGTTCCTCCCATAAACCAAATTCGTCTTCTCTCCCTCCTAACCAATCAAATTTGCCATTTTCAACTCTCATCAAAATTTGCCATCTCCAACTCAACATCATAATTTGCCATTACCAATTCATCATCAGTCCCTCCTAGGGAGGGAGAGATGGAATCACCCCAATGTCTCATCCACGTCGTGATGCGTCTCACAAATCCACACAGCGATTCATCTCCTGCAACAAAACAAAGAAAACACAGGTGTGGAGTCATCATCATCACCACAGGTAAGTGGCTGCGTATGGTGCGACAGGTTCTTCAATCCTAACTATTTCCTAAATGACTTTAACAACTTTACACTACCCGGGGTCTCTCTCCGGCCAAACCATTGGCCCTCTTACACTATGGGTTCTAAAAACCAATTCCCATTGGCCAAACTGTGGTGCTCTTCAATTTGGGGTCTCACTCCCCCGATTCATCTCCCGGTGCCCTCGTACAATTTCTGGGCTGCGACGTGTACCTCTCCCAGTGGGTCTACCCACCTGCACACCTCCACCACTGCAGTTGCCTCCGAGCTTACCTGCTCCTTACCCTAACCTAACTACCAGGGGAAGGCCCTCTGGCACTCTCCCCACTCGGTGCCCTCTCTGGCACTGGGCTACCCGGGTCCATCCTCCGGATCCTCGGGCCCCATCCACAACTCTACCGGCTCCCAGAGCCCACCTGCGGCCTCACCTGGCCGACATCCTCACAGTGGTGGAGTGCCCAACCAACTACACACACTAACAGGCTACACGCCCAGCCATTTCCACAACACTAATGCACCCATTCACAACACCATTCTGCAACCGCACCACAAATGCCAATATCCAACCACAATTTACCTGCACCCTCTACCTAACACTTACACTACCCGCCCCGGGTACTCGTGAAAGGGGTCCACTCTTCCCCCATCCACACCTTCGCACCATGCACACCGCTCCGTACCACTCACTCCAACTCTCTCCACACACCTGTACCTGCACACCTGTGCTCTCACACCTGGTGCCACCTGCACCCTTCTCTCCCCAAGCGCATTCGCGCTGATCCACACACTCACTACTCATACACTGCTCCACACACCTGTCCAGTTGCACACCTGTGCAATCACACCTGTTCAATTCTCACACAGCATCATCTCATCTAACTACTCCCCTCTGAAACTTGCGCTTCCCAGTCGTCCCTTTAAACTATTGCGCTCCCTCGTCATTATCATCCATACTAATCTACCTGCGTCCCCACTACAGGTATCAGTCACTAACTAACCTTGACGTCACCTAATGTCATCTTCTCTAAATCCCTACACACAATATCCTAACCCACCCGGGCTAGTTTTCACTGCCATACACCCCATAAGCTATTGCTCCTTTGCCCCCCCTGTGAGGGATGGTGGATTTGCCATCCCACCACATCGGGGGTCTCTCACTACCAATTTTGCACATCAAATTTCAACAAATCAAAAATTTGGCCAATCACTGCCCATCATCTGCCAATCACTACTGCCAATCCCTTGCCAATCATCAAATTTTGTTTTTCTCTAATTTTTGGGTCCAAAACACTAACCTCATCACCCAGTCGACTCACTAATACCTCTCGGTGCGCCAATCCCTGTCCAAAGCCCGGCTTCGTAAAGCCAAGCCATGAATGCGGGTTGTTCTGTGCCAGCGGCTGGATGCGTCCGGCACTCGGTGCAGGGACGGGGGCTTACCCGTGCCGAGATCCCACGCATCACCTCGGCGTGGAGCCATCCAATGTCCCGATCTCGACCTGCCGGAATGCCTCAACAGAAAGTGGTCGCCATGACGACCCTTCCTATCCAGCCGCCCGCTCCGCCTATTGGAGCACAGACGTGGCCGTTCAAAGCGAGGCCCAGCGTGGATCGCGCACGGCGGTTCTTTCGAACCCGCCGTGGCTCGGATCCCCGCTGGTGCTCGCGGCACGCGAAGCCCGGCACGCACCGAGGGCCCGCTTCGGCTATAAGTCGTTCTAAACTCTACCCCGTCTAACGTCGATGCTTCACCTGCATGCTTACATCCCGCAGCCCGTTCCTTGCTCACACATCCAGCCGTGCCCATGCTCCTCGTACCTTTCCTTACACACCCAGGTACACCCATTCCACTCACAGCCTTGGTCACACACCTGACCACCGAACACTTTGGCACACATTCGTTGCTCGCACACCTCACCAATACACCGCTTCGCGCCCCCTCCTCGGTCACCTCCTCTGTGACAATCACAGGTGTGCCCTCATTCGCACACCCAACCACGTGCCTCACCACCAACTCCAGCGTGCATTCCCACTCACGCTCTACCATTCCAGGTGTGCATCCTTTCATCCCAGGTGTACATCCTCGCTCACCTGTCACAACTAACTCACGCTCCTTGTCACTCTCAATACTCTCACCACCACTCTTGACAACGCACTCACCCTTACTCTTGACAGCGCACTCTTTCCTCGTGCACCTGTCCGTCACACACCTTTCTCGCGCACACTCTCCCGTTACACCCTCTGTAACACTCACCACAGGTGGACACTCTTCCTTACTTCTGACAGCGCACTCTTTCCTCATGCACCTGTCCGTCACACACCTTTCTCGCGCACACTCTCCCGTTACACCCTCTGTAACACTCACCACAGGTGGACACTCTTCCTTACTTCTGACAGCGCACTCTTTCCTCATGCACCTGTCCGTCACACACCTTTCTCGCGCACACTCTTGCGCACACTCTCCCGTCACACCCTCTGTAACACTCACCACCCCGCGCTTCCACGTGCTCCCTCGCACACGCGCTATGACCGACTCACTCTCGCCAGCACACTCACTCCTTGGCACGCACTTTTTCCTCACACACCCCAGAGTCGGACTTTCTCGCTCACCTCCTTTTTCGCACACCAGACCTGTCGCACACTTCACCAACGGCCTCTCACGAACACCCGGGTCCATCTCGACCCCCAAGCTCCTTAAATCCCCTGGCGCATCATACGCACGACCATATTGGTCACCACTTACACCGGGTCCTCTTCCTCTTCGCTTCTCCTCCATCACCTGCGAATCCCTCATCCGGTTAATGAGCACATCATCACGATCCGAACACAGACTTTGGACCAATTCTTTTACTTCCTCCTTTATCTCTTTCTTATCCTCTCTCCGTCGCTTCTTAATTTCGCTCACCCCTTCTTCCACTTCTTCTAATTTTTGCTTCATCTCCTTCATCTCTTCGTGCGCCCCTTTAAGTTCTTCCTCTAACTCCACTTTATTTTTTTCTATGTGCTCCCGCACCTCCCGCTCTTTAACCTCCATTACCTCTACCACCTTGTCCATTTTCCTCGTCAGGTCCTCATGTACCGTCTGGCACTCTTTTTTAATTACCCCTACGTCCTTTTTCATCTCCTTCTGTGTCGATTTTAAACCCTCTATTACCGCTGTGTTCTTCTTTACCTGGTCCCCCAACTCCTTTTGTCCCACTGTCAGTTGTTCTACTCCCAGCGTCAACTCCTCTATACCACCTTGCAATTTTACAGTCCCCTTTCTCACCTCCTTTTCCATGTGCTCCTCACAGTGCCTCACCTCCTCGCGCACTCCTCCGACCTCCTCACTCACTCCTCTTCTGATCTCCTCTCCCATCACTTGCATCTCCTGCCCAGATGCCACCCTCATCTGCTCCATTTCCTCCCTGTGAGCATCCAGTTTGGTTTCTACCCCCATTCTGACCCCCTCTATCTGCTGCTCCATTTGTTTAACTTCCCTTTCCGCTTGGTCCCTCATGTCCCTCAATTTGCCTTCCATACTGTTTTCTAACCCCTCTAACCCATTTTTCACTCCCTCTATTTGATTCTCTTGAGCGGCCATTCTGTTTTCTACCCCCGTTAACCCATGTTTCACTCCCTCTATCTGATTCTCTTGAGCGGCCATTCTGTTTTCTACCCCCATTAACCCATTTCTCACCTCTTTTATCCCGTTGTCTAACCCCTCAAAATTATTGTCTAACCTCCCAAATTTCTTGTCTAACTCCTCAAAATTATTGTCTAACCTCCCAAATTTCTTGTCTAACTCCTCAAAATTATTGTCTAACCCCTCACTGGTACCCCTCGCTTCGTCCCTCATTACCCCCATTTGGCCCTCTAATCGCTCACCCTGAGCATCCATCCGGTTCCCCATTTGTCCCATACTGCTTTTCAAACCTCTAATTTGGTCTCCCAATTGCTCACCCATTTGTTCCATAAGGGCCCTCATTTGCAACATAAAAAGGTTCGGATCCACCAGGGGCGCTGCCACGGTCGCGGGCGTGGACGCCGTGGCCACCTCGTGCGTGACAACGCTATTTTGCGACCCTGCCGCCCTCACTGCTTCACTCTCCTCCTGTCCCTCATTTTGGTCCTGGATCGACCCTACCTCACTCTCCTTTACCGGACCCCAGCCGTCTTGATCCGCCATAGCGCGACTTGCAAAATTCGAGTTTCGTAAAACAAAACAAATTTCGGCCGCTCCAAATTTTGACCAAATTTTTTTTTTTTTCCTCTATTCGTTTTTTTTTTTTTAAAAATTTGGTCGGGCCTCGAATCCCACTCCTGACACCAATTGTTACAGACGTGGCTTGGATGTTATTTACCGAGCGGTTTTATGGTATGACCACGTCTGCACAAGTTACCCGATTGTGCCCGAATGTTGACTAATCGCGCTACGCTGGCTCAATAGGAAAGAGAAGACACCCGGCTGGGTTATAATGACACAATACGACACCAGGGGTTCAGTTCTCAAGACCTCCGGAGGAGGTTATATTCGTGCGGAAGGTCAGATTACAGGGACGAGAGGTACA
This sequence comes from Myxine glutinosa, assembly GCF_964187855.1. Taxonomy (NCBI): domain Eukaryota; kingdom Metazoa; phylum Chordata; class Myxini; order Myxiniformes; family Myxinidae; genus Myxine; species Myxine glutinosa. Next base: position 8,528,177 of record NC_136273.1, read on the forward strand.
TCATAGGAAGACAGGCACTTAGACACAACCTTATATTAACCCCGGACAGACGACAGACACACGGGACAAAATGCTGACTCACACGGGGGTTGATGAAAAGGAAAGGCAGGTCGCGATGGCTCAAGGTGCACTCTTGGCTCAAGGCAGAATCGACTCGGTCCGGTCCAGAGATGCGGGGAGGTATCGTCGCGCTGGGGGTGGCGGTGGCTTCTCTCTCCAGTCTCCAAGCTGAGGCGCATCTGACGTCACGTCCGGCAAGCGGCTGCGTATATCCGGCGGGGAGTGACACGCCCTCGGCTCGTTAGCTCCGCCTCGTGGAATCGGCACGTTGCTTCTCATTGGGTGCGTGCGGGGGGGGTTACTGGCTCCGCCCCTGACGAGGAGCTGACAGCCAGCCCCTTCGGGGTAACCCCGTGGAGCGCATGGTCTGGAGCTAATCGAGCCGGTGTGAGGACGCATCCCCCCCCGCTCCGCCGCCATCTCCTCTGTTGTTGTTGTAATTGTTGTTGTAGTTGTTGTTATTGTTGTTGTTTGGGGAAGAAGATGGGAGGAGGTATGGGAAAGGTCCTAAACTCACTACTGATGCCATATAATCACATTCTGGTGCAACGAAGAGTCATAATTAATGGAGACGAGGCCTTAACTGACATAGAATAAGAATAACTAGGAAGATGTCCGAAAGTTGTCTACGTAATTCACACACAGAGGTCGGCTGCTGGTCCAAGTGGTCGATTTGACGCGTTAATTCTGCCCACAAGTTCTCTATCGGATTCATATCCGGGGACATGGCAGGCCACTCCATATGCTCTACACCATGGTCAGCAAGAAAGTGTTGGATCATGCGAGCATGATGAGGCCGTGCATTGTCATCTTGGAAGACAAAGTTTCCTCGAAAGGCTGCACGAGCAAATGGAAGCAATGTTTCTTCCAGAATGGCCCTGTACTTGAACTGGTTCAGGTTTCCATTCAGAACAACCAGGTCAGTTTTGCCCCCTGCATGAAAAGCAGCCCAAACGGTCACCCCACCACCTCCAGCTTGGACTCTTGGCACGATACAATCTTTGTTGTAGGCTTCATGCACTTGTCTGTGCACTCGGACGCGACTATCTTGACGATAGACCAGAAATCTAGACTCGTCACGGAAGATCACGTGATTCCAGTGGCCTGGCTGCCATTGACGGTGCTCTCTGGCCCACTGCAATTGGCGCTGGTGGTGTTGTCTGGTCAGGCGTGGCTTTCTCAGGGGACGCCTGGCACGATAGCCTGCTTGAACCAGTCGTTGGTTGACTAGCCTTCTGGATACAGGCACATTTGTCAGTTGCTGCCACTCAGCCCTTAGCCGATTAGCTGACTTGGTACGGCCATTGCGGACTAACCGGTGCAGCTGGCGATCATCCCTCCTTGTGGTTCTGCGGGGACTTCCTGGCCTCGGTCTTGGAGTAGGGACACCCCTGTGAGCATTTCTTTTCAGGATCTTTGACACCTGACCTTGAGTGATGCCATACTGCCGAGCAATAGCACGCTGTTTCATGCCAGAATTTCGTAAAGCCACCACTCCATGACAAACAGCATTGTCAAGTTGACGGACCATCTCCAGAGGAAGCGGCAATAACTGTTGTAGACGTGCAGCAGTTGTTTTCCACTAATACAGAACGCAACAACCCTTATATACCCGATTGTGAAGCCAATCCTCAAATGTACCTGTCCTTACATTTTGTCACGCCACCTGTGATATAATCCTGTTATTGACTTCTTGCTGCGAAAGACAATCAGTGACATAGTTCTTTCAACAAAGACATCACCGAAGGGTAAAAGAAACTCACCAGATTGATTTACTGAGTTCAGAAAGTAAACCCAAGTCAAGAAAAAATATATATTCCATATTAAATGCCAAGTCTGTGTATATATATATATATACATATATATATATATATAAATATATATATATATATACATCTATCTATAATTCCAGTAATCTCTGTGTGTGTGTGTGTGTTTGTCTGTGTGTCTGTGACCGCTGTTTCTCGACAACCACGGGTCCGATATACTTTAAACTTGCCAGGTATATTGCTGGGGACCCGAGGATGTGCCTTTTCAAGGTTTCATATTAATCGGACAAGTAGTTACCGAGCTATGGCGATTTATTTACCAAACTCCGCAAGCCGTTCGCTTTGGACCAAACCATTTCATGTAAATAGAGGGGGGGGGATATAATTTTAGATATATATATAGTACGGGCATGCCCCAGTCTATCTATAATTCCAGTAATCTCTGTGTGTCTGTGTGTCTGTGACCGCTGTTTCTCGACAACCACGGGTCCGATCTAATTGAAACTTGCCAGATATATTGCTGGGGACCTGAGGATGTGCCTTTTCAAGGTTTCATATTAATCGGAGAAGTAGTTACCGAGCTATGTCCAAAAAACGATTCAACCAATCAGAGAGCAGCGAGCTATCACGTGTGCCGAACGTGGCGAACAGACTCTGCCTCGGACGGCACATTTGAGAGCGTATTCATTTATTTCACGTTGGCAAACTATGTTGGCGTTAAACTATGTTTTAAAACTAATTAAAACTAATTTGCGATTCATCGTAACTGCGATATGCGACCTTCCGGACAGTCAAATGAGGACGTCACTTCCGGACTTACGGATGGTCATAGTGACGACGTACTGATGCTGAACGTGGCGAGCAGACGCTGCCTCGGACGGCACATTTGAGAGCGTATTCATTTATTTGACGTTGCAATCTGTGTTGATTGTTGTAAGGTACGATCGATTGTAGTACACGTTTATAATAACTCTGCCGATACAGGCCCGATTAACTGCAGCGCCATCCGAGCTGCGGCGTCGGGACGATACATTCATTGTACGGTCACATCACGCACTTACGGGCACGCCCATGGGCCCATGGGCACGCCCAGACATTTTTTTTTTTTTTTTGGCAAGGAACGGGCACCCACGTACGGGTACGTCCTAGTATATATACATATACATACATATATATATATACATACATAATATATATACACACACACATATATATATATATATATAAGCTGGGTCACCCAATGAAGATCGGGTTATTTAGACTTTAATAAAACTCAAGGACATTGATGCTTGAGCTGCAGCAAAAGTTAACCGGGAGTGCACCACGGCAATGATGGACCAAATTACCAAATTTCCTTCTTTAGGGTCAGGTTCTTCTCACTCTTATGCTGTCGATGTCGGGCAGACTCATGTCGTCCTCCTTCTCGATGATATTGGGACCTTCACACACACATGAGCTATCACCGGTACCGTGAACAACTTACGCCATTATCACCTTTCAGCTGAGCGAATGAAAAACATTAAGGGCTTTGTGAATTTTCAGCAAACTGCGCTAATTGCTTCCAACATTCTTTCCTGAACCTTCACTGAATACTTGGATAAAAGGATCGACGTTACACCTCTTGCCTCGACGTGATAATGAGGCATCGCACGACAATCCCAACAAGACGTCACGTTTGATTGTGGCAGGATGACGTCACAAAAGCATGTAATGTAATACACTACACGCGGAGTGCGGGGGAAACGCAGTGCACACATGAGTGCTGTGAAATTGTCTGCGTGTTATAGCCCAGAGGGAGCGCACCCGGCTTTGAGCTGTCTGTCATGGGTTTGAATCCCGACCCGGCTATAAACCGTCACCCCATGCTGGTTCCCATTCAGAGGCATCAATGTGTGTCCCGTCCGTCTGAAGAACGTTGGGCAGGAGGACTCGTGTGCCAGCAATGCTCGCTGGTGGACGTTATTAGGATCCCACGCTGTCTTAGACAAAGAGGAGGCGAGTGATCACCGGCACCATTAACAAATTACAAAGTCTTGTGCAAATCACGTCCAGTCGAATGGGGAAAAAAGCATTCCCCCAAACATGTAATGTAAAAGTGTAAGCATTTTGCCAAACATGGAATGTAAACGTATGAGCATTCCCCAAAAAGAATGTAAAAGCGTAAACATTCCCCCAAACATGGAATGTAAAACTATGAGCATTTCCCCAAAATAATGGAAAAGCGTAAACATTCCTCCAAACATGGAATGTAAAAGGATGAGCATTCCCCAAAAAGAATGTAAAAGCGTAAACATTCCCCCAAACATGGAATGTAAGAGTATGAGCATTCCCCAAAAATAATGTAAAAGCGTAAACATTCCCCCAAACATGGAATGTAAAAGTATGAGAATTCCCAAAATAATGTAAAAGTGTAAACATTCCCCCAAACATGGAATGTAAAAGTATGAGCATTCCCCAAAAAGGATGTAAAAGCGTAAACATTCCCCCAAACATGGAATGTAAAACGTGTAAGCATTCCCCCAAACATGGAATGTAAAACGTGTAAGCATTCCCCCAAACATGGAATGTAAAAGAATGAGCATTCCCAAAAAAGAATGTAAAAGCGCGAAACATTCCCCCAAACATGGAATGTAAAACGTGTAAGCATTCCCCCAAACATGGAATGTAAAACGTGTAAGCATTCCCCCAAACATGGAATGTAAAAGTATAAGCATTCCCACAAAATAATGTAAAAGCGTAAACATTCCCCCAAACATGGCATGTAAGAGTATGAGCATTCCCCAAAAATAATGTAAACGCGTAAACATTCCCCCAAACATGGAATGTAAAAGTATGAGCATTCCCCAAAATAATGTAAAAGTGTAAACATTCCCCCAAACATGGAATGTAAAAGTATGAGCATTCCCCAAAAAGGATGTAAAAGCGTAAACATTCCCCCAAACATAGAATGTAAAACGTGTAAGCATTCCACCAAACATGGAATGTAAAACGTGTAAGCATTCCCCCAAACATGGAATGTAAAAGAATGAGCATTCCCAAAAAAGAATGTAAAAGCGCGAAACATTCCCCCAAACATGGAATGTAAAACGTGTAAGCATTCCCCCAAACATGGAATGTAAAACGTGTAAGCATTCCCCCAAACATGGAATGTAAAAGTATAAGCATTCCCACAAAATAATGTAAAAGCGTAAACATTCCCCCAAACATGGAATGTAAGAGTATGAGCATTCCCCAAAAATAATGTAAAAGCGTAAACATTCCCCCAAACATGGAATGTAAAAGTATGAGCATTCCCCAAAATAATGTAAAAGTGTAAACATTCCCCCAAACATGGAATGTAAAAGTATGAGCATTCCCCAAAAAGGATGTAAAAGCGTAAACATTCCCCCAAACATGGAATGTAAAACGTGTAAGCATTCCCCCAAACATGGAATGTAAAACGTGTAAGCATTCCCCCAAACATGGAATGTAAAAGAATGAGCATTCCCAAAAAAGAATGTAAAAGCGCGAAACATTCCCCCAAACATGGAATGTAAAACGTGTAAGCATTCCCCCAAACATGGAATGTAAAACGTGTAAGCATTCCCCCAAACATGGAATGTAAAAGTATAAGCATTCCCACAAAATAATGTAAAAGCGTAAACATTCCCCCAAACATGGAATGTAAGAGTATGAGCATTCCCCAAAAATAATGTAAAAGCGTAAACATTCCCCCAAACATGGAATGTAAAAGTATGAGCATTCCCCAAAAAGGATGTAAAAGCGTAAACATTCCCCCAAAAATGGAATGTAAAACGTGTAAGCATTCCCCCAAACATGGAATGTAAAACGTGTAAGCATTCCCCCAAACATGGAATGTAAAACGTGTAAGCATTCCCCCAAACATGGAATGTAAAAGAATGAGCATTCCCAAAAAAGAATGTAAAAGCGCTAAACATTCCCCCAAACATGGAATGTAAAACGTGTAAGCATTCCCCCAAACATGGAATGTAAAACGTGTAAGCATTCCCCAAACATGGAATGTAAAACGTGTAAGCATTCCCCCAAACATGGAATGTAAAAGTATGAGCATTCCCCAAAAAGAATGTAAAAGCGTAAACATTCCCCCAAACATGGAATGTAAAAGTATGAGCATTCCCGAAAAAGAATGTAAAAGTGTAAGCATTCCCAGAACATTTAATGTAAAGGTGTAAGCATCCCCCAAACATGGAATGTAAAAGTGTAACCATTCCCCCAAACATGGCATGTAAAAGGATAAACATTCCCCAAACATGGAATGTAAAAGTATAAGCATTCCCCCAAACATGGCATGTAAAAGTGTAACCATTCCCCCAAACATGGAATGTAAAAGTGTAAACGTTCACTTCAGTATCTTTTGTAAACGGGTCATGGGTTTTTGGATCAAAAAAGTCATGTTTTTAATTTTTTACAGCGTAGCCTGTAGGGCAATGCCGTCTGGACCGGTGTTTGTCTGTCGTATGTATGTATGTATGCATGTATGTATGCATGTATGTATGTATGCATATATTATCAATTTCTGATTGGAATGATGAATTATGCTCTTTGAAAAGAAAATATAGAGATATTGAGTTTAACTTTGAATGAGGAAATGACGTAAGGGTTTCCATCCGTTACATTTGCGGATCCCCATTTGCAGTTTCGCCATTGACTGGATGGAGCAACATTCAGAATGGGTACGTTTTTGTGCAAGTCCTTCACGAACCTGCCGTCAATGCCTGACGTTCGACTGAAGGTGGCACAGGAATGTGGAATTTATTGAAAAAAATTTATACTCACATTATTTGCTAACTGGTAACTGGTAACCCCACCCAGGTCATACTACCCTTTTCAACTAAAGCATGAAACAAGCCCGGCTACGCCGTTGTTAGACTCTATTGGTCTGGTTTTAGGGAGGGAGGTTTCTGTACAAGGTCGAGGCTCATGGAAGCTCAAACAGAAAGGATTGGAATAATTGTTCAGACAATTAATCTGAACCTTTGAACCCAATGTGAACCCACCTGTGTAGAACTACAAGGACTACCTGCAGAAGATCAGTGTTTAGACATTACATTATCTATATAATAATAGCGTAAGGACTCGACTTTGTTATCCCTTTTACGCCGCACCCAGTGACCCGATGCCCACGGCACTAATGGATTTACGATCTACGAACCTCGCTCTTTGTTTATCACGTACAGTCATACTCGAAAAATCTGAATTAGCCGACGTTGGGGCCCAAAAGCATCCGATTAACTGCCGATACGACGCCATCTTACGACGCCATCGTATTGGCGTCTGCTGGGCGAAGGCGAAGCAAGCCGTCCGCTGATTGGACAGGCGAAGGCGAAAGCAAGCCGTTCGCTGAGTGGACAATCCAGAGCATGCATTTGTGCCGGTGTCGGCGATCGTTGTTCATATACGCACTCTTCATTCTCATCTTTCTTCCTAACTCTTACTCGGACAAGCAAATCCCCTATGCCATCCATAATGGTACACTCTATCCATACACCACATCCTCCCTTCCGTGGATGTTCCACGGGTTTCGGCTAGTGTATAGTATTGCAATACATTCAAATCAATGAACGGAAAACTGTTTTGGAACGTACTCACTGCAAGGCTTTTGGGATAACAATGGATATAACAATTGGGGTAACAATAGAGGTAACAATAGAGGTATCAATTAGGGTATCAACCGGGGTGTCAATAGGCATAACAATGGGGGTAACAATAGAAGTAACAATAGGGCTAATAATAGAGGTAACAATAGGGGTATCAATAGGGGTAAAAATGGAGGAAACTGAGGAGTAACAATAGGGGAGCAATGGGGGTAACATTAGGGGGCAAATGGGGGTAACAATAGGAGTAACAATAAGAGTAACAATAGGGGTAACAATAGGGGTAACAATAGGGGTAACAATAGGGGTATCCATAGAGGTATCAATGGGGGTATCAATGGGGGTATCAATGGGGGTATCAATAGAGGTAACACTAGAGGCAGCAATAGGGGTATCAATAGGGGTATCAATAGGGGTAATAATTGGGGTAGAAATAGGGGGAACAATGGGGATATCAATAGAGGTAACAATAGAGGTAGCAATAGGGGTAACAGAGGTACCAATAGGGGTAAAAATGGAGGAAACTTAGGAGTAACAATAGGGGAGCAATGGGGGTAACAATAGGAGTACAATAAGGGTAACAATAGGGGTAACAATAGGGGAACAATGTGGGTAACAATAGGAATAACAATAAGGGTAACAATAGGGGGGAAATGGGGGTAACAATAGGAATAACAATAAGAGTAACAATAGGGGTAACAATAGGGGTAAGAATAGAGGTAACAATAGGGGTATCCATAGAGGTATCAATGGGGGTATCAATAGAGGTAACACTAGAGGCAGCAATAGGGGTATCAATAGGGGTAACAATTGGGGTAGAAATAGGGGGAACAATGGGAATACCAATAGAGGTAACAATAGAGGTAGCAATAGGGGTAACAATAGAGGTACCAATATGGGTAAAAATATGGGTAACAATAGGGGAACAATGGGGGTAACAATAGGAGTAACAATAAGGGTAACAATAAGGGTAACAATAAGGGTAACAATAAAGGTAACAATAGGGGAAAACGTAGGAGTAACTATAGGGGAGCAATGGGGGTAACACTAGGATTAACAATAAGGGTAACAATAGGGGTAACAATAGGGGTAACAATAGGGGAGTAATGGGGGTAACAATAGGGGTAATAATAAGGGCAATAAGGGTAACAATAAAGGTAACGATAGGGGGAAAATAGCGGTAACAATAAGGGTAACAATAGGGGATCAATGGGGGTAATAGGGGTAACAATAATGGTAACAATAAAGGAAACATTATGGGTAACAATAAGGGTAACAATAGGGGTAACAATAAGGGTAGCAATAAAGGTAACAAAAGGGGTAACTAAGGGTAACATTAGGGGTACAATGGTTCATTACAAATTTGGGAAAGCTTAATGTTTTGGCCACTACTCGTTCAGGGTGGTTATCAAATTGAGGTGGTTATTAAATGTTCTTGGATCGGTGATGAGGTGCATCCCAATGCGATTCTGGAGAAGTTGTGATTATAAGGGAAATGATAACGTGTGATAATCAGGATGAAAGTGTTTGCCCTGATAGAAACAATGAGTCCAGGAAGTGAGTCCATATTGGTTTGTGATTGAATTGGGGTTGAACGCGCATCATCCGGGGTCCAGCGGATGGAGGTGCTCCCGCTCACGATGGCGCCTTCTTATTGTTCGTCAGAATGTGCTTGAAGTTCCGGCGGTGGGTGGAGGAGATGCTCGGAGCGGGCAGTCGTTGGTGGGAAGTAAGGTTGTGACTGGCAGAGGGGGGGGGTGTGTGTGGAAGAGAAGGTCGTCGGGACCACAACAGGAGCGATATCCGCGTCGTCTCCGGGCGCCATATGGTGGAACCCCGGGCAGGCATCTCTGCGCGCATTCCCACAATTCACATGATAATCGGCCTCGGGCCCCTGACCTCCGGCTCCGTGGGAAACGGGGGATTCGCGCGCAAACCGAGCCGATGGATTCCTGCGTTTTACTGGAGAGAAAAGGCCCGAGAAGCTGCTCGCAGTGGATTTGTATGGAGTTCTGAGAACGTGGGAGCATTTCCCAGTGTCGGGCGTTAGAAGGCTTTAGGACGGGGGCCATGTTTAGGAGGGGGGAGTTGTGGTGGGAGGGAAGGGGGAGATGTGGAGGTGTGGAAGGTGTGTAGATGTGGAACCTGTGTAAATATGGTGTGGAAGGTGTGTAGATGTGGAGGTGTGGAAGGTGTGTAAATGTGTAGATATGGTGTGGGTGGTGTGTAGATGTAGAGATGTGAAAGTGTGTAGATGTGGACATGTGTAGACGTGGAGGTTTGTAGACGTGGAGTTGTGTAGACGTGGAGATGTGTAGACGTAGAGATGTGGAGATGTGTTGACGTGGAGTTGGGTAGACGTGGAGTTGTGTAGACGTGGATTTCTACCCAACTAGACGTGGAGTTGCGTCTACCCAACTAAACGTGGAGTTGGGTAGACGTGGAGTTGTGTAGACGTGGAGTTGTGTACACGTAGAGGTTTGTAGACGTGGAGGTTTGTAGACGTGGAGTTGTGTAGACGTCGAGTTGTGCAGACGTCGAATTGTGTAGACGTGGAGTTGGGTAGACGTGGAGTTGGGTAGACGTGGAGTTGGGTAGACGTGGAGTTGGGTAGACGTGGAGTTGTGTAGACGTGGAGTGTGCAGACGTGGAGTTGGGTAGACGTGGAGTTGGGTAGACGTGGAGTTGTGTAGACGTGGAGTTGTGTAGACGTGAAGTTGTGTAGACGTGAAGTTGTGTTGACGTGGAGTTGTGCAGATGTGTAGACGTGGAGGTGTGTAGATGTGGAGATGTGTAGGGGTGTAGACGTGGAGGTTTGTGGACGTGGAGTTGTGTAGATGTGTAGATCTGTAGACGTGGAGGTTTGTGGACGTGGAGTTGTGTAGATGTGGAGATGTGTAGGGGTGTAGACGTGGAGGTGTGTCGATGTGGAGATGTGTCGGGGTGTAGGCGTGGAGGTGTGTAGATGTGTAGGCGTGGAGGTGTGTAGATGTGGAGATGTGTAGGGGTGTAGGCGTGGAGGTGTGTAGATGTGGAGATGTGTAGGGGTGTAGGCGTGGAGGTTTGTGGACGTGGAGTTGTGTAGATGTGGAGATGTGTAGGGGTGTAGACGTGGAGGTGTGTAGATGTGGAGATGTTTAGGGGTGTAGACGTGGAGTTGTGTAGGTGTGGAGATGTGTAGGGGTGTAGACGTGGAGGTTTGTGGACGTGGAGTTGTGTAGATGTGGAGATGTGTAGGAGTGTAGACGTGGAGGTGTGTAGATGTGGAGATGTGTAGGGGTGTAGACGTGGAGGTGTGTAGATGTGGAGATGTGTAGGGGTGTAGACGTGGAGTTGTGTAGATGTGTAGGGGTGTAGACGTGGAGTTGTGTAGATGTGGAGATGTGTAGGGGTGTAGACGTGGAGGTGTGTAGATGTGGAGATGTGTAGGGGTGTAGACGTGGAGGTTTGTGGACGTGGAGTTGTGTAGATGTGTAGGGGTGGAGACGTGGAGGTGTGTAGATGTGGAGGTGTGTAGGGGTGTAGACGTGGAGGTTTGTGGACGTGGAGTTGTGTAGATGTGGAGATGTGTAGGGGTGGAGACGTGGAGACGTGGAGGTGTGTAGACGTGGAGGTTTGTGGACGTGGAGTTGTGTAGATGTGGAGATTGTCGGGGTGTAGACGTGGATGTTTGTAGACGTGGAGAGGTGTAGACATGGAGGGGTGTAAACATGGTGTTGTGTAGACATGGAGTTGTGTAGACATGGAGTTGTGTAGACGTGGAGGAGTGTAGACATGGAGTTGTGTAGACGTGGAGTTGCGTATGCGTGGAGGTGCGTAGATGTGGAGATGTGTAGGGGTGTAGACGTGGAGGTTTGTAGACGTGGAGTTGTGTAGACGTGGAGTTGTGTAGACGTGGAGGAGTGTAGACATGGAGTTGTGTAGACGTGGAGTTGCGTATACGTGGAGGTGTGTAGATGTGGAGATGTGTAGGTTTGTAGACGTGGAGTTGTGTAGACGTGGAGTTGTGTAGACGTGGAGTTGTGTTGACGTGGAGTTGTGTTGACGTGGAGGTGTGTAGACGTGGAGGTGTGTAGACGTGGAGGTGTGTAGACGTGGAGGTGTGTAGACGTGGAGTTGTGTCGACATGGAGTTGTGTAGGGGTCCAGACGTGGAGGTGTGGAGACGTGGAGGTGTGTAGACGTAGTAGTGTGTAGATGTGGTGTGTAAATGTGCCGTTCAAATAAGGTTGGAAAGGGATGGGGTGAAGCTCGAGAAGACGAAACAGTGTGAACCCATTTTACATCATTTGGAGAAGGCTTATAAGGAAGGAATGCAATTTACACCTCATCAAACAGGGAATTGAATGAGGAAGTCGGAAGTATTTCTTGTACATTGGGAATAAGGAGCGCTGCTCCATTATGACATAATACACGCGGCGAGCAAGCGGAGCCATTCGAGATTGTGGAATTGAGAGGGAAGGAGCGTTGGGAAGGCGGGAAGGGGAGGGAGCAAAGAGAGGGGGAGACGGGAGGGGCTCCGTAGACAGGCTGGCGCCAGCCCCGCGGCGTTCCCACACACCCCGCCCGATTGTCTCGTGGCCACCTGTACGAGCCCCCCCTCGCCCCTCCGCAGCTGCCTCTGCATCCCCCTGCTGCGGGAACGCTCGCCGCGGCCCGGGAAATGAGCCGGGCGTCCGCCAATTTGTCCGCATGTCAGCAGAGACCGGGGGCTCTGGGGAGAAAGGGGAGGGGGGGTAAATCGGGATCAAGGAAGGGTGGACCCGGGGGGGGGGTGGAGGAGGCTCAGAGCTTTGCCTTCTCATGGCAAACCAAGGCGGCTTGTTATTATCATGGACGCCTTTCATCTCTCGGACACACGCAGTGTTTTCATGGCGGTTTATATGGAATTAAATAGCGGGAAATGGACTTGGAATCAGCGAATCTACCCCTCCTTGGTGACTGGGAATCAGGCATCAAACTAATTCCCCCCTAACCCCCTCCGTTTGATATTTGCGATTTATTAATTAAAGGAAATATTCACATTTTTCCCCTCCTCCCTCCTCCCTCCCCCCCCCCCCCCCCCGAAAACAAAGCCTCCTTATTCGCTGCACGCCATGATCATCTCCGACTTCATTTTATAAAAATGTTCTTTTCCCGAAGTCATCTCAAGCAAACAGCTGATGATGTGTCACCGCGGGGTAACACGTCGGTTCACACGCTAACGTCGGGGAGGGAGCGCTCGGAGGGGGATTCCAAGGGGCGGGGCGCTCGAGGAGGCGGGGCGCGAGGAGACCAAAGGACAAAGGGTATTTGTCAGGAGCTTCTAATTCCCATGTGCCGTACAAAAGGGTCGGGGCAGAAAAGGCCGAAAGGGACACACAGGTGCGGCAGTCAGAGCCCGCGGACACAGAGAAAATATGGGGAGGAGGTGGTGTATAAAAAAAAGGCAGGAGGGGTTGGGGTTCGGGATGTCACGGCAATTCGCAGCGAAGAGACCCCCACCCGGGGACCGGCGTAATCCGAGGCGCCTTTGTGCCGAGCCCAGAACAGCGACCTCTGAATGGGTGACGCGAAACCGGCGGCGCCAGCGAGTCTGGCCCGGAAGGGCCCTCTCGCCTGGAGGGGGCTCCCAGAACCCTCCGGACACCCGGGCTCGCTCTCGGTGCTGCCGGGACACCATCGCAGCTTTTCGGAGCTGCATGAAAGAGAGCATTTCACAATAATAGTGCAAAACAAGGATGGACACTTTAAACCTGAAACAAGGATGAACACTTTAAACCTGAAACAAGGATGAACACTTTAAACCTGAAACAAGGATGGACACTTTAAACCTGAAACAAGGATGAACACTTTAAACCTGAAACAAGGCTGAACACTTTAAACCTGAAACAAGGATGAACACTTTAAACCTGAAACAAGGATGGACACTTTAAACTTGAAACAAGGATGAACACTTTAAACCTGAAACAAGGCTGAACACTTTAAACCTGAAACAAGGATGAACACTTTAAACCTGAAACAAGGATGGACACTTTAAACTTGAAAACATGAGACAAGGATGAACAGTTTAAACTTAAAAACTTTATACAACGATAAACACTTTAAACTTTATACAAGGCTGAACACTTTAAACTTTCAACTTTATACAAGGATGAACACTTAAAACTTTCAACTTTATACAAGGATGAACACTTTAAACCTGAAAGTTTATACAAGGATGAACACTTGAAACTTGAAACTTTATACAAGGATGAACACTTTAAACTTGAAACTTGAAACAAGGATGAACACTTGAAACTTGAAACAAGGATGGACACTTTAAACTTGAAAACATTAGACAACGAATAAACACTTTAAACTTTATACAAGGATGAACACTTTAAACTTTCAACTTTATACAAGGATGAACACTTTAAACTTTCAACTTTATACAAGGATGAACACTTTAAACTTGAAAACATTATAATACAAGGATGAACACTTGAAACTTGAAAACTTTATACAAGGATGAACACTTTAAACTTAAAAACTTTACACAACGATAAACACTTTAAACCTGAAACTTGAAACAAGGATGAACACTTGAAACTTGAAACAAGGATGGACACTTTAAACTTGAAAACATTATACAAGGATGAACAGTTTAAACTTAAAAACTTTATACAACGATAAACACTTTAAACCTGAAACTTGAAACAAGGATGAACACTTGAAACTTGAAACAAGGAAACTTGAAACAAGGATGGACACTTTAAACTTGAAAACATTATACAAGGATGAACACTTTAAACTTTATACAAGAATGAACACTTTAAACTTGAAAACATTATACAAGGATGAACACTTTAAACTTTATACAAGAATGAACACTTTAAACTTGAAAACATTATACAACGATGAACACTTTAAACCTGAAACTTGAAACAAGGATGAACACTTTAAACTTAATACAACGATAAACACTTTAAACTTCATACAAGGATGAACACTTTAAACTTGAAACTTTATACAAGGATGAACACTTGAAACTTGAAAACTTTATACAATGATGAACACTGTAAACTTGAAACTTTGTGCAAGATTGAACACTTTAAACTGGAAACTTTATACAAGGATGAAAACTTTAAACCTGAAACTTTATACAAGGATATAAAATAAAATAAAATAACCACATTTAGAGGCCATTTTTCCCCGCAAAGCGGGGGTTGGCCTTTTCCGGGGACCGTGGTTGTTGTTGTTTTTCGGTCCCCTTTTTGAAGCAATGTGTTTTAGTGTGATAAAACTTTATACAAGGATGAACACTTGAAACTTGAAAACTTTATACAATGATGAACACTTTAAACTTGAAAACTTTATACAAGGATGAAAACTTTAAACCTGAAACTTTATACAAGGATGAACACTTTAAACCTGAAACTTGAAACAAGGATGAACACTTTAAACTTGAAACTTTGTGCAAGATTGAACACTTTAAACTGGAAAACTTTATACAAGCATAAACACTTTAAACCTGAAATCTTTATACAAGGATGAACACTTTAAACTTGAAAACTAGAAACAAGGATGAACAATTTAAACTGGAAAACTTTCGACAAGGATGAACACTTTAAACCTGAAATCTTTATCCAAGGATGAACACTTTAAATTTCATACAAGGATGAACACTTTAAACTTGAAAACATTACACAAGAATGAAAAGTTTAAACCTGAAACTTTATACAAGGATGAACACTTTAAACCTGAAACTTTATACAAGAACGAAAACTTTAAACCTGAAATTTGAAACAGGGATGAAAACTTTAAACCTGAAACTTTAAACAAGGATGAAAACTTGAAACTTTATACAAGGATGAACACTTTAAACTTTATACAAGGATGAAAACTTTAAACTTTATACAAGGATGAACACTTTAAACTTAAAAACTTTATACAACGATAAACACTTTAAACTTTAAACAAGGATGAACACTTTAAACTTAAAAACTTTATACAACGATAAACACTTTAAACTTCATACAAGGATGAACAATTTAAACTTGAAAACATTATACAAGGATGAAAACTTTAAACCTGAAACTTTATACAAGGATTATACAAGGATGAAAACTTTAAACCTGAAACTTCATACAAAGATGAAAACTTTAAACCTGAAACTTTATACAAGGATGAACACTTTAAACTTTAAACTTTATACAAGGATGAAAACTTTAAAGCTGAAACTTTATACAAGGAGGAACACTTTAAACCTGAAACACTTTATACAACGATAAACACTTTAAACTTTATACAAGGATGAACACTTTAAACCTGAAACTTTGTGCAAGATTGAACACTTTACACTTCAAAACTTGAAACAAGGATGAACACTTTAAACTGGAAAACTTTATACAAGGATGAACACTATAAACCTGAAACTTTATACAAAGAGGAACACTTCAAAACCTCAAACTTTATACAAGGATGAACACTTTAAACCTGAAATTTTATACAAGGATGAACATGTTAAACTTGAAACATTGTACAAGGTTGAAAACTTTAAACCTGACACTTTACACAAGGATGAACACTTTAAACCTGAAACGTTATACAAGGATGAACACAAAAACCTGAAACTTTATACAAAGAGGAACACTTCAAAACATTAAAGTTTATATAAGGATCAACAATTCAAAACCTAAAACTTTATACAAGGATGAACACTTCAAACCTAAAACTTTATGCAAGGATGAACACTTTATATCTGAAACTTGAAACAATGAAGAACACTTTAAACCTGAAAATTTATACAAGGATGAGCACTTCAAAACCTGAAACTTTATACAAGGAAGAACACTTTAAACCTGAAACATGAAACAAGGATGACCACTTCAAACCTGAAACTTTATACAAGAAAGAACACTTTCAACTTGAAAACTTTATACAAGGATGAACACTTTAAACCTGAAAATTTATATAAGCATGGACAGTTTAAACGTAAAACTTTACACAAGGAGGAACACTTTAAACCTGAAACTTGAAAAGGATGAACACGTCAAACTTAAAAACTTTATACAACGATAAACACTTTAAACTTTCAACTTTATACAAGGATGGACACTTTAAACCTGAAACTTTGTGCAAGATTGAACACTTTAAACTTCAAAACTTGAAACAAGGATGAACACTTTAAAGTGGAAAACTTTATACAAGGATGAACACTATAAACCTGAAACTTTATAGAAAGAGGAACACTTCAAAACCTCAAACTTTATACAAGGATGAACACTTTAAACCTGAAAATTTATATCAAGATGTACAGTTTCAACGTAAAACTTTACACAAGGATGAACACTTTAAACTTGAAACTTTATATAAGGATGGACAGTTTAAACCTAAAACTTTATATAAGGATGAACACTTTAAACCTGAAACTTTATGCAAGGGTGAACACTTTAAACCTGAAACGTTATACAAGAATGAAAACTTTAAACCTGAAACTTTATACAAGGAGAAACACTTTCAACCTGAAACTTGAAACAAGGATGAACACTTTAAACTTAATAACTTTATACAATGATAAACACTTTAACTTTCAACTTTATACAAGGATGAACACTTTAAACCTGAAACTTTGTGCAAGATTGAACACTTTACACTTCAAAACTTGAAACAAGGATGAACACTTTAAACTGGAAAACTTCATACAAGGATGAACACTATAAACCTGAAACTTTATACAAAGAGGAACACTTCAAAACCTCAAAGTTTATACAAGGATCAACAATTCAAAACCTAAAACTTTATACAAGGATGAACACTTTAAACCTGAAACTTTATACAAGGATGGACACTTAAAACCTAAAACTGTACACAAGGATGAACACGTTAAATCTGAAACCATATACAAGCATGAACACTTTAAACCTGAAACTTTATACAAGGATGGACACTTTAAACCTGAAACTATATACAAGGATGAACACTATAAACCTGAAACTTTATACAAAGAGGAACACTTCAAAACCTAAAACTTTATACAAGGATGAATACGATAAACCTGAAAACTTTACACAACGATGAACACTTCAAACCTAAAACTTTATGCAAGGATGAACACTTTATATCTGAAACTTGAAACAATGATGAACACTTTAAACCTGAAACTTTATAAAAGGATGAACTCTTTAAACCTTAAACTTTATTGAAGGATGAACACTTTAAACCTGAAACTTTATACAACGATAAACACTTTAAACCTGAAACTTTATACAAGGATGAACACGCTAAACCTGAAACCTTATACAAGGATGAATACTTTAAACTTGAAAACTTTATACAAGGATGAACACTTTCAACCTGAAAATTTATAATAGGATGAGCACTTCAAAACCTGAAACTTTATACAAGGAAGAACACTTTAAACTTGAAAAGTTTCTTCAAGGATGACCACTTCAAAACTGAAACTTTATACAAGACAGAACACTTTCAACTTGAAAACTTTATACAAGGATGAACACTTTAAACCTGAAACTTTATATGAGGATGGACAGTTTAAACCTAAAACTTTATATAAGGATGAACACTTTAAACCTGAAACGTTATACAAGGGTGAACACTTTAAACCTGAAACTTTATACAAGGATGAACACTTTAAACCTGAAACGTTATACAAGGGTGAACACTTTAAACCTGAAACTTTATGCAAGGGTGAACACTTTAAACCTGAAACTTTATATAAGGATGGACAGTTTAAACCTGAAACTTTATGCAAGGGTGAACACTATAAACCTGAAAATTTATACAAGGATGAACACTTTAAACCTGAAACTTCATATAAGGATGGACATTTTAAACCTGAAACTTTATACAAGGGTGAACACTTTAAACCTAAAAATTTATACAAGGAGGAACACTTTAAACCTGAATATTCATGCAAGGAAGAACACTTCAAAACCTGAAACTTTATACAAGGATGAACACTTTAAACCTGAAACTTTATACAAGGATGAACACTTTAAACCTGAAACTTTATATAAGGATGGACAGTTTAAACATAAAACTTTATATAAGAATTATCACTTTAAACCTGAAACTTTATACAAGGATGAACACTTCAAAACCTGAAACTTTATATAAGGATGAACACTTCAAAACCTGAAACTTTATACAAGGGTGAAAACTTTAAACCTGAACCTTTATACAAGGGTGAACACTTTAAACCTGAAACTTTATTCAAGGGTGAACACTTTAAACCTGAAACTTTAAACCTGAAACTTTATTCAAGGGTGAACACTTTAAACCTGAAACTTTATACAAGGGTGAACACTTTAAACCTGAAAGTTTATGCAAGGGTGAACACTTTAAACCTGAAACTTTATACAAGGGTGAACACTTTAAATCTGAAACTTTATACAAGGGTGAACACTTTAAACCTGAAACTTTGTACAAAGAATATGCAAGAGGAGACAAACTTTGACACAGGAAGTCGTTTGGGCCATCATGGCCGTGATATATATCAACCGCTCTTTCATTATATCCATCAGTGTATCCACTTGTTTCTGAAGTGAGATATTAAGTCGAGAGGGGGTGGTGGAGAGGGGGGGGGTAATTGGTAGTGAGGTAGGGGTGGTGGGGGGTTATTTGGTGGAGTAGGAGTTAGGGGGGGAGGTCATTGGGTAGTAATTGAGGGAAGGGTGGGGGAGGGTGGGGTTATTTGGTAGAGTAGGAGTTCGGGGGGGTTATTGGGTAGAGATGGAGGGACGGGTGGGGGTGGGGGGAGGTATCAAGTGAAAACATGCAATGTGTGAATCAATATCTGTTTAGGGTTGAAGAAGATAACAATTTTCAAGATCCAGTGTCGTGGTCTTTTCAAATCGGACTTTGTTTTTGCTGATTTTGCTGATGTGTCCATTTCTTTTGGTTGCACTTATAGAGAGAGGATGGAGGTGGAGGTGGTGATATGGGGGAGGGTGGGGGCATCTATCCCCTACAGAGCGGTTACCCTAAAGTATCCGGGGTGAGACAAACACAGCTGTGTGCCAAATGCAGTCGAGAGGAACACCTGCAAATAAAGCATTCTCATTCTGCAACACGCGGCGAAAAGAGAGAAAAGCAAAAGGGGAAACGCAATATGAGAGAGAGGGAGAGAGAGGAAGAGAGAGGAAGAGAGAGGAAGAGAGAGGAAGAGAGAGGAAGAGAGAGGAAGAGAGAGGAAGAGAGAGGAAGAGAGAGGAAGAGAGAGGAAGAGAGAGGAAGAGAGAGAGAAGAGAGAAAAGCAAAAGGGGAAACGCAATATGAGAGAGAGGGAGAGAGAGAAGAGAGAAAAGCAAAAGGGGAAACGCAATATGAGAGAGAGGAAGAGAGAGGAAGAGAGAGGAAGAGAGAGGAAGAGAGAGGAAGAGAGAGGAAGAGAGAGAGAGAAAGAGAGAGAGAGAGAAAAGCAAAAGGGGAAACGCAATATGAGAGAGAGGAAGAGAGAGGAAGAGAGAGGAAGAGAGAGGGAGAGAGAGAGAGGAAGAGAGAGGAAGAGAGAGGAAGAGAGAGGAAGAGAGAGGAAGAGGGAGGAAAAGAGAGGAAAAGAGAGGAAAAGAGAGGAAGAGAGAGGAAGAGAGAGAGAAGAGAGAAAAGCAAAAGGGGAAACGCAATATGAGAGAGAGGGAGAGAGAGAAGAGAGAAAAGCAAAAGGGGAAACGCAATATGAGAGAGAGGAAGAGAGAGGAAGAGAGAGGAAGAGAGAGGAAGAGAGAGAGAGGAAGAGAGAGGAAGAGAGAGGAAGAGAGAGGAAGAGAGAGGAAGAGAGAGGAAGAGAGAGGAAGAGGGAGGAAAAGAGAGGAAAAGAGAGGAAAAGAGAGGAAGAGAGAGGAAGAGAGAGAGAAGAGAGAAAAGCAAAAGGGGAAACGCAATATGAGAGAGAGGGAGAGAGAGAAGAGAGAAAAGCAAAAGGGGAAATGCAATATGAGAGAGAGGAAGAGAGAGGGAGAGAGAGGAAGAGAGAGAGAGAGGGAGAGAGAGGAAGAGAGAGGAAGAGAGAGGAAGAGAGAGGAAGAGGGAGGAAAAGAGAGGAAGAGAGAGGAAGAGAGAGAGACAGAGAGACACAGAAAGAGAGAGGGAGAGAGAGAGAGAGAGAGAGAGAGAGAGTTTTTGACTTTTGTATCCTTTTATTATAAAAGTATAAAACCATTCCACAAAGCAGTGTTAAACCAAGCAACGAGTTCAAAGAAACATTGTATAAGGATCATAAACACACCAAAAAAAGAACAAAGGATATTCAAAAGAAACCAGCAAGTATAAAAATTTTACCAACCAAAGGTGAGGACACAAACAGAAACCACAAACAATTTTAAAGGAAATGCTCACGCAAGAGCTATGAACACATCAAGAGCAAATTAAGCGTTTGATTAAATTAAGTGAAAAATTGAGAAAGGGAAAGAGAGGGGGGGGGAGAGAGGGGGGGAGGGGGGGGGGAGAGAGAGAGAGAGAGAGAGACTTGACTTGACTTTTAAGGTCTTTTATTACAAAAGTATAAAAAAAGCACAACAAACCAAGTAATTCAATTGCAGTCAACAAAATAATTAAATCGAGGAATTGAAAAACATGACATTAATTATAATTAGAGCAGCAAAAAAAGTTCATCTCCCTCCAGAGAGAGAGAGAGAGAGAGAGAGACAGATAGACAAAGACAGAGACAGACAGAGAGACAGAGAGACAGCACCGAGGTCCAAACATACAGAGAGCCCCGACATTCATAATCACTTCATTCTCAACCAGTTACTTTTTCTCACCCTCACTCCCTTGTCCCTTCTGCTACTCCTTTTCACTCCTTTCATTTTTTTTCGATTCGCAGTCCCACGTCCCACGTCCCACGTCCCACCCACCCAGCGCAAAACCCGCTAACGGTCACCGGGCCCGTCCAGCTGTCAACCGTCGGGTGGGAGGGGCGAGGATGGGGGCCCCAAAGCCTCGGTCGCTGGGCAACCAATCGCGCTGCCGCTTTCATCCCGGCATGTTGTGGAATCCTAAAAGGAGCTCGGCCATTGGTGGAGCGGAGCGCGGCTCCCGCTATAAGTAAGGGGCCGCGTGGTCGCCATAGACGCCGCTGTTGAAGCGAAGGTTTTGTGCGGATCGAGGCAAGAAACACAGGTCGTCCCGCCGGTAACCATGAAGGCCGTTGTTAGTCCGGTGAGATCGCTCAGACAAGCCGACGCGGCCATCAGGAGCCTCTCCGAGTCGAGTGTCGCCATCGGCAGCGGCTCGGCGGGGACAGACCTGGCGCTCGACTCGTTACTCTACGATATGAACGGCTGTTACAGCCGGTTGCGGCAACTCGTGCCCACTCTGGCTACGTCTCGCAAAGCCAGCAAGATGGAAATCCTACAGCACGTCATCGACTACATCCTCGACCTGCAGGTGGCCTTGGACGCCGAGCCAGGTCACGACGAGTCGGTCACGGCAGAAACGCAGGTGAGCGTCGCTATTGCCACCAACGAGCCGGACTTGTCGCTCCACGCACCTGCACTCTACCTATCTATCCTGAACAAGTGGGCGGCCGCGCTTTTCAATCGTTTTTAATATTTTCTTTCATTCTTTATTGCCGAGTTACTTTGCAATTGGTGTTTAATTCTCACGTTTGTCTCCCGTGCAGGTGTGCTCCGAAGTTGCGCCCTTAATAAGCCCCGCTGAGACGGTGTGCTGTTGACGCTTCTGCCTCGCCAGCTGCATGCACAGGTGTGAATCACCCCGACTACCCACCATGCATTGGGGAGGGCACATAGAAGATTAGAGGACAAGACAGATATAGGAGGAGAGGACACAGACAGACAGATGGAAGAGGACACGTGAGGAGGGGAGGTCAGAGGAGGAGAGGTCAGAGGAGAGGAGATGGCGGGAGGTCAGAGGAGAGGAGATGGCGGGAGGTCAGAGAGGAGAGGTCAGAGAGAGAGAGGAGAGGACGGGAGGTCAGACAGAGAGAGGAGAGGACGGGAGGTCAGAGAGAGAGAGGGGAGAGGAGAGGAGGGGAGGTCAGAGAGAGGAGAGGACGGGAGGTCAGAGAGGAGAGGACGGGACGGGAGGTCAGAGAGGAGAGGACGGGAGGTGAGAGAGAGAGGAGAGGAGAGGACGGGAGGTCAGGAGAGGAGAGGACGGGAGGTCAGAGAGAGAGGAGAGGGCGGGAGGTCAGAGAGAGGAGAGGGCGGGAGGTCAGACGGGAGAGGAGGGGAGGTCAGAGGAGAGGAGAGGAGAGGTCAGGGAGAGGAGAGAGAGGTCGGAGAGGTGAGGTCAGAGAAAGAGGAGAGGACGGGAGGTGAGAAAGAGGAGAGGACGGGAGGTCAGAAAGAGGAGAGGACGGGAGGTCAGAAAGAGGAGAGGACGGGAGGTCAGAAAGAGGAGAGGACGGGAGGTCAGAAAGAGGAGAGGACGGGAGGTCAGAAAGAGGAGAGGACGGGAGGTCAGAAAGAGGAGAGGACGGGAGGTCAGAAAGAGGAGAGGACGGGAGGTCAGAAAGAGGAGAGGACGGGAGGTCAGAAAGAGGAGAGGACGGGAGGTCAGAAAGAGGAGAGGACGGGAGGTCAGAAAGAGGAGAGGACGGGAGGTCAGAAAGAGGAGAGGACGGGAGGTCAGAAAGAGGAGAGGACGGGAGGTCAGAAAGAGGAGAGGACGGGAGGTCAGAAAGAGGAGAGGACGGGAGGCAACAGAGGTATGAGAGGTGGGATAGGGGGAGATGAGGTGAGGTGTGACAGGGAGAAGGCAGAGATGAGAGACGGGGAGAGGAGCTGAGATGAGAGACGGGGAGAGGAGCTGAGATGAGAGAGAGGTAGGGAGGGGAGAGGGGCTGAGAGGAGAGGGCAGGAGAGGGCAGCATAGTGGAGTCGGGACAGGACACGCTATGTTTTAGTCCGTTAAAGGACCTGCATGTTGCTCCCTCCTGAGCCCTGTTGAGCTTCTTCATGGCGCGATAAAAACCCACGCGCTGCGCTCTGCGCGCCCAGACCAGCTGTGTTTGCTTTACCAGATGACTGTTTGCACAATATGTGCGCTGGCGCCGTGCTGTCTGCGTGCCCCCCATCCCCTGCATTTCGAGCCCCCCTCCCCTCGCCGCACTTGGAGCCAATGACTGACGAACCCCTCCCCTCGTCCCTCCCTCTCGATCCACAGGGTGCAGCTGCGACCTCTTCACCCCCTCCATCCATCGGTTCGACCCATTCGTCCAGGAAAAATGGAAAACTTCTTCATCGGAGTTTTTTGTAATTTTTTTGACAAACTTTCTTTTCCACTGCGGAGGCTCCAGGAGGACGAGGTGAAGCGCGACCTCCGAAGAGGAGCCCGGGAGTCGAAGAGGAACTTTTGTCCTCGGACCCGATAACTTGAGCAGTTTATGACGTTGAAAAGACCAAAATGATATCGCAAGCTACTATTTTGTGACGTGTAAAACGGTAACTTGTAACGACTGTACATACACCTTGGTGACCCGTGTTGTTACCTGCGGAACTCGAAAGGACGAGAGTGCTTCCAGAGAGGGTCGGCGTCTTTCCTTTACCTGTCCGTTGTACAGATGAGGTGTAAATGGCGAGATGTACTCCATATTGTGTAAATATGATATAGATCGAGGCGTGGCCTCTAGTTTTGTACACCTGTATCAGGCCCGGGATCTGTTAACCTGTGCATTGCTTCCCATGTTAATGCTTACTATGTTAATGTTGCATACTGTAACTGTCCAGGGTTGTTTTACACTAAAATATGAACATTTCTCTTTTTCTACAAACCAAGCTCGTCCTTGTCATTTGTTTCAGATACAAAGTTGGTCCAGGTATAAGGTGTATACACCTGATGTCACGTTTGAAAGTCGATGCGCGATTCTGGGTGGAAATCGTTAAAAATAATTCAACTTACACCTGATGATATTCAAATTCCAACATCCACCTTTTTGGGGTCGTAAGTTGGTTTAAAATGATTCCTTCCCAAAACTGGAGTTCACTGGTGAGTTGTTGCTGAGATGGGATCACCTGGAAATCCTTGATGACGTAATGCCCTTGGTGCAATGGGCCAAACGCATTTCGAATGACGTTGCAAACTCAAACTGATCACACAATATGTCGGTACATCTACACGAACACTGAGGGGTGGCAAGGTTAACATGGGCAGGGGCCGGGGTGGCAGCAGGAGCAGGGACAGCAGGTGCAGGGTGGCAGCAGGAGGAGGGTGGCAGCAGGAGGAGGGATAGCGTGTGCAGGGTGGCAGCAGGAGGAGGGATAGCGTGTGCAGGGTGGCAGCAGGAGGAGGGATAGCGGGTGCGAGGGTGGCAGCAGGAGGGATAGTGGGTGCAGGGTGGCAGCAGGAGGAGGGAGAGCGGGTGCAGGGTGGCAGCAGGAGGAAGGAGAGCGGGTGCAGGGTGGCAGCAGGAGGAGGGATAGCGGGTGCGAGGGTGGCAGCAGGAGGAAGGAGAGCGGGTGCAGGGTGGCAGCAGGAGGAGGGATAGCGGGTGCGAGGGTGGCAGCAGGAGGGATAGTGGGTGCAGGGTGGCAGCAGGAGGAGGGAGAGCGGGTGCAGGGTGGCAGCAGGAGGAAGGAGAGCGGGTGCAGGGTGGCAGCAGGAGGAAGGAGAGCGGGAGCAGGGTGGCAGCAGGAGGAGGGATAGCGGGTGCAGGGTGGCAGCTACCTGGTTGTTCGTGTGAGTGAAACACATTGTAAGTTTTACATCAAACCGTAGACGTGGAGACAAAACCATTGGAGGCAACGATGCGAAGACGATTTAACTCGATACATGAAAACGCTCCACTGGAGGCGAAGAAGAAGAAGAAGAAGTATTTACTGGTGTCCGATGAGTACGTTTGGGAAAAATCTGGGAATATCCCATTATGCATTCCTTTAGGAATGTAACGGATGGCGTTGGAAAGGTATGACGGGGAGAGATGGAGTTTGGGGATGGGAGTGTGAAGAAAGGGGAGGATGGGGGGCCGGGGGTGCCGTGGGACGTAGCGAGGAGAGGGTAGGGACGATGGGGGGCAGGGGGCTGGGGTGCCGTGGGACGTAGCGAGGAGAGGGTAGTGACGATGGGGGGCCGGGGGCTGTGGGATGTAGCGAGGGGGGGTAGCGACGATGGGGGGCCGGGGGCTGTGGGATGTAGCGAGGGGGGGTAGCGACGATGGGGGGCCGGGGGGGCCGTGAGATGTAGCGAGGGGAGGGTTGCGACGATGCGGGGCAGGGGGCTGGGGTGCCGTGGGACGTAGCGAGGAGATGGTAGGGACGATGGGGGGCCGGGGGGGCTGTGGGATGTAGCGAGGGGAGGGTAGTGACGATGGGGGGCCGGGGGCTGTGGGATGTAGCGAGGGGGGGTAGCGACGATGGGGGGCCGGGGGCTGTGGGATGTAGCGAGGGGGGGTAGAGACGGTGGGGGCCCGGGGGCCGTGGGATGTAGCGAGGGGAGGGTAGCGCCGATGCGGTGCCCCCCATGCCCGCGGCCCAGGGCACACAGCGCCGCGCGTCGGAATGCAGGTCCTGGCGCCGTGCGCCACCTGCGTGCAATCAGGCGCTGCGTTAAGCTTCCGCAGGTGCTCTCTGGCGCCAGGCTGTCTGCCCTGCCCCGGCCCCCGCTCCTCCTCCATGTCGTCCGCCCTCCCGCCTCGGCTGCCCCGCGCACACCACGTGCAGCTGCAAGACTTGCGCTTTGAGCACATTTCCTTACTCCGAGCTTCTGTGCTGCACCAACTTTCACTCTGTATATAAATATATAATATTCCTCCACAGAATTCCATCTTTTCCCCGTTCACAAAGTATTCATTGTTTTTGTTCCCATCCGCCATCGCATTTGAATTTGAGGGATTTTAGTCGATAGCAAATTGACGTTCGACCCAACACGCCCGTGTCGTATCTCGCACCGACCACTCCGTTCATACCGAGAATCAGCGAAACTTATTTGAAATTTTTCCGACGGATGTGAAACTTTTGTCCTTGTTGTTGTTGAGATTCCAATGTGTCTCCGCGTATTCTGCTTCCCCCATCCGGACCTGGGAGCATTCTGCAGCCGGGGACGAACATCTGTGCCTTTTGTTCCCTTTGTCCGGGAGCTGCCTGCGCCCTTTTCCCTCCGCATGGCCGCTGTCTTGGTCCCGGGTGATGGATCGCGGCTCGGGGAGGGGGGGGGGCGGGAAGGAGGGAAGAGGTGGTAGCGGGGGGTGCAGGGGGAGGGAGGAAGATGAGGTTGTAGCAGGGGATGCGGGGAGGGGAGGTCCTCGTATATATCGTGCACTGCCAAATACACACTGTGCCCACCTCGTTGGCGGCTCCAACCCTACACCAGCCACTTGGTGCCCACCTCGTTGGCGGCTCCAACCTTACACCAGCCACTTGGTGCCCACCTCGTTGGCGGCTCCAACCCGACACCGGCCACTTGGTGCCCACCTCGTTGGCGGCTCCAACCTAACATCAGCCACTCGGTGCCCACCTCGGCGGCGGCTCCAACCTTACACCAGCCACTTGGTGCCCACCTCGTTGGCGGCTCCAACCCGACACCGGCCACTTGGTGCCCACCTCGTTGGCGGCTCCAACCTAACATCAGCCACTCGGTGCCCACCTCGGCGGCGGCTCCAACCCGACACCGGCCACTTGGTGCCCACCTCGTTGGCGGCTCCAACCTTACATCAGCCACTCGGTGCCCACCTCGGCGGCGGCTCCAACCTTACATCAACCACTCGGTGCCCACCTCGTTGGCGGCTCCAACCTTACATCAGCCACTCGGTGCCCACCTCGTTGGCGGCTCCAACCTTACATCAGCCACTTGGTGCCCACCTCGTTGGCGGCTCCAAACTTACACCGGCCCCTTGGTGCCCACCTCGGCGGCGGCTCCAACCTTACACCGGCCACTTGGTGCCCACCTCGTTGGCGGCTCCAACCTTACATCAGCCACTCGGTGCCCACCTCGGCGGCGGCTCCAACCCGACACCGGCCACTTGGTGCCCACCTCGTTGGCGGCTCCAACCTTACATCAGCCACTCGGTGCCCACCTCGTTGGCGGCTCCAACCTTGCATCAGCCACTCGGTGCCCACCTCGGCGGCGGCTCCAACCTTACATCAGCCACTCGGTGCCCACCTCGTTGGCGGCTCCAACCTTACATCAGCCACTCGGTGCCCACCTCGGCGGCGGCTCCAACCTTACATCAGCCACTCGGTGCCCACCTCGGCGGCGGCTCCAACCTTACACCGGCCACTTGGTGCCCACCTCGGCGGAGGCTCCAACCTTACATCAGCCACTTGGTGCCCACCTCGGCGGCGGCTCCAACCTTACACCGGCCACTTGGTGCCCACCTCGGCAGAGGCTCCAACCCTACACCGGCCACTTGGTGCCCACCTCAGCGGCGGCTCCAACCTTACATCAGCCACTCGGTGCCCACCTCGGCGGCGGCTCCAACCTTACACCGGCCACTTGGTGCCCACCTCGGCGGAGGCTCCAACCTTACATCAGCCACTTGGTGCCCACCTCGGCGGCGGCTCCAACCTTACACCGGCCACTTGGTGCCCACCTCGGCAGAGGCTCCAACCCTACACCGGCCACTTGGTGCCCACCTCAGCGGCGGCTCCAACCTTACATCAGCCACTTGGTGCCCACCTCGGAGGCGGCTCCAACCCTACACCGGCCACTTGGTGCCCATCTCGGAGGCGGCTCCAACCCTACACCGACCACTTGGTGCCCACCTCAGCGGCGGCTCCAACCTTACATCAGCCACTTGGTGCCCACCTCGGAGGCGGCTCCAACCCTACACCGGCCACTTGGTGCCCACCTCAGCGGCGGCTCCAACCTTACATCAGCCACTTGGTGCCCACCTCGGAGGCGGCTCCAACCCTACACCGGCCACTTGGTGCCCACCTCGGCGGAGGCTCCAACCTTACATCAGCCACTTGGTGCCCACCTCGGCGGAGGCTCCAACCCTACACCGGCCACTTGGTGCCCACCTCGGCGGAGGCTCCAACCCTACGCCGGCCACTTGGTGCCCACCTCAGCGGAGGCTCCAACCTTACATCAGCCACTTGGTGCCCACCTCGGCGGCGGCTCCAACCTTACACCGGCCACTTGGTGCCCACCTCGGCAGAGGCTCCAACCCTACACCGGCCACTTGGTGCCCACCTCAGCGGCGGCTCCAACCTTACACCGGCCACTTGGTGCCCACCTCGGCGGAGGCTCCAACCCTACACCGGCCACTTGGTGCCCACCTCGGCGGAGGCTCCAACCCTACACCGGCCACTTGGTGCCCACCTCAGCGGCGGCTCCAACCTTACATCAGCCACTTGGTGCCCACCTCGGCGGCGGCTCCAACCTTACACCGGCCACTTGGTGCCCACCTCGGCAGAGGCTCCAACCCTACACCGGCCACTTGGTGCCCACCTCAGCGGCGGCTCCAACCTTACACCGGCCACTTGGTGCCCACCTCGGCGGAGGCTCCAACCCTACACCGGCCACTTGGTGCCCACCTCAGCGGCGGCTCCAACCTTACACCGGCCACTTGGTGCCCACCTCGGCGGAGGCTCCAACCCTACACCGGCCACTTGGTGCCCACCTCGGCGGAGGCTCCAACCCTACACCGGCCACTTGGTGCCCACCTCAGCGGCGGCTCCAACCTTACATCAGCCACTTGGTGCCCACCTCGGCGGAGGCTCCAACCCTACACCGGCTACTTGGTGCCCACCTCGGCGGAGGCTCCAACCCTACACCGGTCACTTGGTGCCCACCTCGGCGGCGGGTCCAACCCTACACCGGCCACTTGGTGCCCACCTCAGCGGCGGCTCCAACCTTACATCAGCCACTTGGTGCCCACCTCGGCGGAGGCTCCAACCCTACACCGGCCACTTGGTGCCCACCTCGGCGGAGGCTCCAACCCTACGCCGGCCACTTGGTGCCCACCTCAGCGGCGGCTCCAACCTTACATCAGCCACTTGGGAGATAATTCAGCTTCAAAACACGAAAACATCCGCATTTCCCATGAAATACCATTTAATCCCTGTTTCCCCATTTGGAAGTACAAATCATGTCGCTATTTATGCTAGCACATGGGACAGTTGGCTTAACATTGAATGTATGTTTTACTTTTTGCTGTAGTTTGCAGGTAACCTGGATATCAACAACTGAAGGAATCTTTCTTCTCTTCGAAAAGTGAAGGCCATTGTGTGTTGGTCCATTAGAAATTCCGACCTTTTGGTTCTTCATTATCGGAAAACTTTGACAAGACGCCCGATGTATTCCTTGGCAAGACACCGTTTAAGTAATACCTGTTCTCCAGGTGTAGAATGGATGAGAAATACGTCCTGGGTCAGGTTGACACAGCAACAGTTGATAAAGGTGGTGAAACTTTTACCTTGAGAGCCAAAGGGAAAATGAAATCTCGACTCTGGCTCCAATTATCCCACCTTCTTATGGGGTCGGCCGGGGAAACACGTGACAAGCCCTTTACGAACCTGCTGGCGAGTCACCTGAATGTGGGAGGAATTTGTAATATCGTTCAGGACGCCGGAGATAACTCGCCTACTCCTGGCTAAACACGGTGGGATCTTTCACATCCACGACTAATAATGGTGGCACGTGGGAGAGTTTGAATGTGATGATGTAAGGGAGGTGAGCGAGGGAGGCGAGCGAGGGAGGCGAGCGAGGGAGGCGAGCGAGGAAAGGGAGCGAAGAAGGGCAACCGTTACACACCGCTTAATGTGACAGGAACATGTTAGACGGCTTGAGAGTAATGCGAGCTACAAAACAGTGTTGAGATCGAATAAACACCGTGTGTGTGTGTGTGTGTGTGTGTGTGTGTGTGTGTGTGTGTGTGTGTGTGCGTGTGTGCGTGTCTTTGTGCGTGTGGTGTTTGTGCTTGTGTGTGTGCATGTTTGTGCGTGTTTGTGCATGTGCGTGCGTTTGTGTTTATGTGCGCGCGCGTGTGTGTGTGTGTGTGTGTGTGTGTGTGTGTATTTGTGTGTGCGTGTGAGTGTGCGTGTGTGTCTGTGTGTGTGCATGTATTTGTGTATATGTTTGTGTTTGTGTTTGTGCGTGTGTGCGTGTATTTGTGTATGTGTTTGTGCGTGTGTGTGCGTGTGTTTGTGCGTGTGTGTGTGTGTGTGTGTGTGTGTGTGTGTGTGTGTGTGTGTGCATGCATGTTTGTGTTTGTGCGTGTGCGTGTTTGTGCGTGTCTGTGCGTGTTTGTGTTTATGCGTGTGTGTGTGTGTGCGTGTGTGTGTGTGTGCGTGCATGTTTGTGTTTGTGCGTGTGCGTGTTTGTGTTTGTGCGTGTCTGTGCGTGTTTGTGTTTATGCGTGTGTGTGTGTGTGTGTGTGTGTTTGTGTGTGTGTGTGTGTGCGTGTATTTGTGTTTGTGTGTGTGCGTGTGCGTGTGTGTTTGTGCATGTGTGCGTGTGTGCCTGTGTGTGTGTGTGCCTGTGTGTGTGTGTGCCTGTGTATGTGTGTGCCTGTGTGTGTGTGTGTGTGTGTGCACTCGGTCAAAAATTGTATCTCATTGCCAAGCACATGTTGGTTGTTGCTTCTATCATCAGACTACAAGATGTCTCGGTGATTTGTAGGAAGGGAGCTCAATCATGTCCGTGTGTCGTTCTCGGAGGAAATGTTAAGCTGGCCGTCCGTCCTAGTTGGGGAAAGTGAATGATTTCCCTACTTTTTCAAGTAGTAGTATTTCATTGTGCTCCACACGGTATACCCTATTATTTGAAAATCCGAGCAGCTTTATTTTACAACAACAAATAAAATATAATTATTTTTAATAGTCGTCAGGAAGAGTTCAGAGTAGATTGTTTAATCGGTTTCATTAGCTCGCAGTGCATCTCCATCCTCATTTGTATTGTACAACTGTCTGGAGATGGAGGAAGAAGAAAGAAGAAGAAGATTGTATAGTGGATGGTTGATCTATTTTCTGGGATGAAGATCAAGTTCCTTTTTGGGACAACCTTTGGTTAAAATGTCGAAAAAAGACGTAATACAGTCAGGTGAAAAAGTAAGTACACCCCATGTAAAGTTTTGACTATTTCAACATATTTTAACATACAGCTATTTGATCTTCATTTCAACAATATTGATAGATAAAGGTGATATAATATAATAAATATCATGAAACATTTACATTTTGTAGTCCATTGTATAATTTAAATAAACATAAATGCAAATTTCGCATGTGGAAAAAGTAAGTACACCCTTGGCTCTAATAGGTGGTATTGCCCCCTTTGGCAGAAACAACCTCAAGTAGGCGTTTCTTATAACTGTCTACCAGTCTCTGACATCGACTGGGAGAAATTTTTGCCCACTCCTCCATGCAGAATTCTTTCAGCTGTGCGATGTTTGAGGGGTTTCTTGCATGCACAGCTCGTTTCAAATCCCCCCACAACATCTCGATGGGATTTAGATCCGGGCTTTGACTTGGCCATTCCAGAACCCTCCATTTCTTTCTTTTCAGCCATTCCTTGGTGGATTTATTGGTATGTTTAGGGTCATTGTCATGTTGCAAGGTCCACCTTCCATTGAGCTTCAACTTTTCCGACAGATGGCCTCACATTATCCTCAAGCACCCTCTGGTACAATGAATAATTCATAGTGATTCGATGATGGTGAGCTGCCCAGGCCCTGATGCAGCAAAGCTGCCCCAAACCATAATATTTCCACCACCATGCTTTTCAGTTGGTATCAGGTTCTTGTGGTCAAATGCTGTCCTTGGTTTTCGCCAAACATGTCTTCTGGTACTGTGGCCAAATAGCTCTACCTTTGACTCATCTGTCCAGAGCACATTGTTCCAGATGTGCTGGTCTTTGCCGAGGTGTTCATTGGCAAACTTTAGGCTTGCCCTGATGTTCTTTCTGGACAGCAAAGGTTTCCTCCTGGCACACCTCCCATGTAGATCAAATTTGTGCAGCCTCTTTCTAATGGTAGACTCGTGCACTTTGACATCAACAGTGGCAAGAGCGACCTGTAGGTACCGTGATGACATTCTGGGTTTCTTAGAGACTTCTTTCAGCATCTTGCGGTCTGCTCTCGGGCTGAACTTGCTGGGGCGGCCTGGCCTGAACAAGTTGGCAGTTGTTTGGAATCTTCTCCAATTGTAGATGATCTTCCGGACAGTCGAACGATTGATTTCAAATTGTTTGGACATCTTTTAAAATCCCTTCCCAGACTCGTAGGCATCTATAACCTTTCTGAAGGCCTCAGAGAGCTCTTTTGATCTCAGCATGGGGACGCCGCACACTTCAACAACAAAGAGTAAACCAAACTAAATGTGTGAGTTTTAAATAAGACAGGTTCCTCCAAGATCCTCTCTAACGATGTTCTAATCATTTGCACCTGAGCTGGTGCACCTGATTCTAATTTTAGGTATTTGAAGTAGTGATAAATATGGGGGTGTACTTACTTTATCCACATGTGAAATTTGCATTTATGTTTATTTAAATTATACAATGGACTACAAAATGTAAATGTTTCATGATATTTGTTGTATTATATCACCTTTATCTGTCAATATTGTTGAAATGAAGATCAAATAACCATATGTTGAAATATGTGGAAAAAATCAAAACTTTACATGGGGTGTACTTACTTTTTCACATGACTGTATATTGTTGGATCTGAAATGTGATTCTAAACGAAACAACGTAACGGTCTGACCTTTTTATTTATTTACAGGAGTGATGCTCATGGAAAAGCAAGGTGGAACTGACAGTGTGACAACACCAAGGGAATTAAGAAACAGGAAATTAAGAGGAGAGGGAGAAGGAAAGGGAGAAGGAGAGGAAGAAGGAGAGGAAGAAGGATAGGGAGAAGGATAGGGAGAAGGATAGCGAGAAGGATAGCGAGAAGGATAGCGAGAAGGATAGCGAGAAGGATAGCGAGAAGGAAAGGCTGAAGGAGAGGGAGAAGGAGAGGGAGAAGGAGAGGAAGAAGGATAGGGAGAAGGATAGGGAGAAGGATAGCGAGAAGGATAGCGAGAAGGATAGCGAGAAGGAAAGGCTGAAGGATAGCGAGAAGGAGAGGGAGAAGGAGAGGAAGAAGGAGAGGAAGAAGGAGAGGGAGAAGGAGAGGAAGAAGGATAGGGAGAAGGATAGCGAGAAGGAAAGGCTGAAGGAGAGGAAGAAGGAGAGGAAGAAATAGAAAGGAGAAGGAGAAAGGAGAAGGAGAGGGTTAAGGATAGGATGAATAAGAGGGAGAAGGATGAAGGAGAGGAAGAAGGAGAGGGAGGAGAGGGAGAAGCAGAGGAAGAAGGAGAGGAAGAAGGAGAGGGAGAGGGAGAAGGAGATGAAGAAGGAGAGGGAGAAGGAGAGGAAGAAGGAGAGGAGGAAGGAGAGGGAGAAGCAGAGGGAGAAGGAGAGGGAGAAGGAGAGGAAGAAGCAGAGGAAGAAGGAGAGGAAGAAGGAGAGAAGAAGGAGAGGAGAAAGAGCGGAGAAAGAGCGGAGAAAGGATAGGGAGAAGGAGAGGAAAACACTCAACTGTCAACTCGCAAGTAAGATGGTTGGGTTCGGAAAGGTTAATGGGGGTGATAAAGATCATGGTCCAGAATTGGTGATGACTGGAGATGGCAGTGCTTTGCTTTGTTGCAGCCCTGGCGGGAAGAGTGGGACGGAACAGTCCCCGGAAGGTGGTTCCATAAATGGGAGAGGTGAGGAGTAAAATAGTTCAGGTGTCTGGATTTTGGCATACAGCCTGGATTTTGGAAGTTTAACCAGGAGGGATTACTGGAAGTTTAACGTGTGTGGGTGTGTCCTGGAGTTGCTTGTTGGAAGACTGAGAGAGTGGAGTGAGCAGTTTTGAGAATAGAAGGTAGAAAACAGAGAGACCACCGAGTTGTTGTTTGCATGTGTCTGTGTCTGTGTCTGTGTCTGTAATAGTAGATCATATCATTGTCGACCAGGAGGTTGGTGGATGAACAATTAAACAGCAATTGCATAGTGCCTCATGAATTGGGAAAACAACTATTGTTTACCAGAGACAAAACTATGGAAGTTAAAGAATCAATGACTGAAGGTTAACTTGGGTGAAGAGAAAAAAATGAAAGGACTCACATGACATCTCAGGAAGAGGACAGCAGGTGTTGTAAAAACCAGAGTTACAACATTGTCTCAGATTGTGAGTTTAATTCTGAATCGATCTCAAGCAATACCTGTAAGAAAACCAATAAGCAACGTATCAATATTCAGCATTCATAGGAATCGGTAATGGATTTGCAAACTAGCACAAGCAAGCCTCGAAAAAGGAATGATACGCACCATCTAAGTATGCACAACATTACACACGATGAACGTCACAGGAATGATCGTAGCGCTGTCTGTCTGAGTTCTTATAACTGCTGCGCAGTGGACAGAAGCCGCATGACACCTGGGTTCAAACTTAGGCACAATTTCACTACAGCAGGCAGTTGTCTTTTTAATTTTTACCCCAAACATGTATTACTATTTACGATATGTCCCCCTTCACAAAACATCTTTTGACCATCACCACATATAAGTCCTAAGATCAACAGATCTCATCATGGGGCATTCCAATAATTCTGAGAGCTTTAGATTCCATATAACTCAATAGAGACGTGATGCTGGGGCACCAGCCGATAGTGGAGAGCAGTACTCCATTGAGCTATGGACAAAGGCATTGTAGACTGTGAGTATCTCTGATTTTCCAAGGAAAGACTTGGCACAACGGAAGAGACTTGAGTCTGCAGCTAGCGTTGGATTCCAGCTTACCTACGTGGTCAGTCCTGGAAAGGTCATGTCCGATAGTGAAGCCTAGAAGTTCAAGAGACTGAACTTCTTCCAGTGCATGACCAAGGAAATCGATAGGTAGGTTTGTTTGCCGAGTATTCCAGAATGATGGGGTGTATACCTGGTGTTGGTCTAATAGTTAGGGCAGCAGGCTAGGGATCCTAAGGTCCTGAGTTTGAATCAATACCAGGAAGGAGAGGGAGAAGGAGAGGCAAAAGGAGAAGGAGAGGGAGAGGGAGAGGAAGAAGGAGAGGGAGAAGGAGAGGAAGAAGGAGAGGAAGAAGGAGGAAGAAGGAGAGGAAGAAGGAGAGGAAGAAGGAGAGGGAGAAGGAGGGGGAGAAGGAGAGAAAGAAGGAGAGGGAGAAGGAGAGGAAGAAGGAGAGGAAGAAGGAGAGGGAGAAGGAGAGGAAGAAGGAGAGGGAGAAGGAGAGGAAGAAGGAGAGGAAGAAGGAGAGGGAGAAGGAGAGGAAGAAGGAGGAAGAAGGAGAGGAAGAAGGGAGAAGGAGAGGGAGAAGGAGAGGGAGAAGGAGAGGAAGAAGGAGAGGGAGAAGGAGAGGGAGAAGGAGAGGAAGAAGGAGAGGAAGAAGGAGAGGGAGAAGGAGAGGAAGAAGGAGAGGAAGAAGGAAAGGAAGAAGGAGAGGGAGAAGGGAGAAGGAGAGGGAGAAGGAGAAGTCCACGAATGAAGGTTGACTCAGCCTGTCATACTTCTGAGGTCGGCGAAATGAGTACCAGGGTACTGGGTCCTCTCTCCAGGAGGTTGGTGGCAGGATTTGCACTCCGGCCACCATAAAAACCACCTCATCCTGTAGCACACAGAGTGGTGTGTGTCGTGATTGTGCTGAGGAGTCGTCCAAGGACGCAGCGATGTGCTGATCCAGCGTACGCTCCTATATACATGGTGAGATATGGTGAGATTATATAATTATATATTATATATGGTGAGACTGTGATCTTCCAGGATTGAAGGACATGTTCCATTTATCAGACCAACGTCCAACCATTTCTAGATCAGCAGAAACAGCTGTTGTCTGCATAGCATAGGGATGGGGCACTGTGTGAGAAAATGTGGGATCATCTGCCGAAAGAAGAGACTTCTCAGAGCATTGGAGTGGGCATAGATGTAGATGAGGAACAAGACTAGGCCCAAATAACACTCCTTTGGGAAACCTCAACCTCCACTAGGAGAGGGAACAGAAGAGTTCCATTGATGGCGACACGTTAACACCTTAAGTGGAGCAAGTCAGACGTCCACGAATGAAGGCTGCCTTCTTTTCCGCAGGCAGAGAGCTTGGCAAACAAAGCAGGATGTCAGATTGTTCGAATGCGTGAGATATGTCAAGGGAGACGGTTATAACCTCTTGTTTGAGATTGAGGGACTCCAACCATTGTTGAGAGGAGCAGAAACATGTCCAGTATTGAATGACCGGGATGGAATCCAAACAAATGGTCAGAGATCATTCGGTTTGGAAACAGGAACCATTTCCTCGGAATGGCATGCAGTGGATTCACATCGACCAAAAGGCTCCATTGTATCTGCTGATTCTTATAAATGAGAGATTTTTTTTCTGCTGAGAATCATCATATTTAGGAAGGAGATTGCACGAGAAGGACATTCATTGGGTGATGACAGACAAACCAATCCAGTACATCGTTTGAATACCTTTTAAATATCTTTTGACCATCTTTTGAACATTTTTGAACATTTATTGAATATTTTTTGAATATATTTTGCACATCTTTTGCATGTATTTTGCACATCTTTTGCATGTCTTTTGAACGTTTTTTGAACTTTTGAATATCTTTTAAAAATTCAAACAGCTTGAACATTTTTTTTGAACATCTTTTGAACATCCTTTAACCATCTTTTGAACATCTTTTGAATATTAATTGTATATATCTTTTGAACTTTTGCATATCTTTTAAACATCTTGACTTTTTTTGAACATCTTTTGAACATCTTTTGAACATTTTTGAACATCTTTTGAACATCTTTTGAATATTTTTTGAATATTTTTTGAACTTTTGCATATCTTTTAAACATCTTGACTTTTTTTGAACATCTTTTGAACATCTTTTGAACATTTTTGAACATCTTTTGAACATCTTTTGAATATTTTTTGAATATTTTTTGAACTTTTGCATATCTTTTAAACATCTTGACTTTTTTTGAACATCTTTTGAACATCTTTTGAACATTTTTGAACATCTTTTGAACATCTTTTGAATATTTTTTGAATATTTTTTGAACTTTTGCATATCTTTTAAACATCTTGACTTTTTTTGAACATCTTTTGAACATCTTTTGAACATTTTTGAACATCTTTTGAACATCTTTTGAATATTTTTTGAACTTTTGCATATCTTTTAAACATCTTGAATTTTTTTTTTTTTTACATCTTTTGAATATTTTTTGAACTTTTGAATATCTTTGCAACATCTTGAAAAAAATTTTGAACATCTTTTAAATATATTTTAAACATCTTTTGAACAAAGGTATGTGTTTTGGAGCAAGCGCTCCAGCCAACAAACATTTCCTTCCATATTCTATCTCTCCTCGCATCATCACTCGGAATGACACGAACAGGATGCACGATTAACAAACTTGTGCAACAATGCATTGAATTCTGCACCTTTATTTGAATGTCACAATGTTTAGGATTTGATATTTATTTGCATGGTTTTTGTAGATTCTGCTTTGAAATATACACCTAGAGGGATTTATAGTGTAAGAATGCCAGAGAATATGGCCAAGTTAAGATTAATAGTCAAACTGAATTTTCCATAAAAAGGAAACTTTCCTGAAAGTTTTTGCAGTTAGGTTTTTGCAACTTTATATTTCCAACCGGTGTAGGGATTTCCTGATTGGGTTGTTTTTATCCGGTTTCCAACCCTAAAGACAGCTTCTTTTGACAGTGGAGGGAAAGTGAAAACATAGAAACAAGAAGACTGTGAGCATGTAATTCAGAGCCCTGCCAGTGTGTATACAGTAGATTACAGTAGATCTGAGAATGAAAGATATATCTTAAAGTAGATCTGTGTGCGCTCACACCCACTGAGACACAGACCGATTGCAATGGCCTCTTCCATTTCTTCGGGAACACATCAGGCGAACTAGAACGGCACTCGGTAGAGCGCATACCTCCGCCAGGCTGAACAGTTTATGACTTGTATCCCAAGGATAGACCAGGTCTGCATCTGGACTTTCACCAATACCTACTCTGCTTGTTCTGGTCACCTACCCAACTCATGCACCAAGTTGTCATAATCCATGTTAAACTGTTTGAAATATTGTGCTTTATGAAATATGGTTTTAGTCCCATCTTTCAATGGTGAAGATTCACTTTAAAATTATCGTATCGGGATCTTCACCAAAATCGAATTGATTTATCCTTGGCAGACACCCAACATGTCAAGCCTGCTGGTGGGTTAAGGTGGCTGGCTTGAGATCTTAGGGTCCTAACTTTGAGGACCTGTCGTGTTGTTGAAATAATTCCATGTGGGTTGACTCAGCCTGTCATCCTTCCGAGGTACGCAGAATCAGTACCAGAAGAAAGGCACTGCATTAGTGGCACAGCTGCGCTTTCAGAAAATGATGCAACCAGCAGCCACAGGCTGCATATGAAACAGCAAAAACAACAAAAAAATTCAACCTGTCAATGACGTTTTCGTCCGAATCAGTCCATATTTTTTGAGATATCCTGCTCACAGACAAACAAATAACCAGACAGAGAAACAGACAAACAAATAACCAGACATAGAAACAGACAAACAAATAACCAGACAGAGAAACAGACAAACAAATAACCAGACATAGAAACAGACAAACAAATAACGAGACAGAGAAACAGTCAAACAAATAACGAGACAGAGAAACAGTCAAACAAATAACGAGACAGAGAAACAGTCAAACAAATAACGAGACAGAGAAACAGACAAACAAATAACCAGACAGAGAAACAGACAAACAAATAACCAGACAGAGAAACAAACAAATAACCAGACAGAGAAACAGACAAACAAATAACCAGACAGAGAAACAGACAAACAAATAACCAGACAGAGAAACAGACAAACAAATAACCAGACAGAGAAACAGACAAACAAATATCCAGACAGAGAAACAGAAACAAATAACCAGACAGAGAAACAGACAAACAAATAACCAGACAGAGAAACAGACAAACAAATATCCAGACAGAGAAACAGACAAACAAATAACCAGACAGAGAAACAAACAAATAACCAGACAGAGAAACAGACAAACAAATAACCAGACAGAGAAACAGACAAACAAATAACCAGACAGAGAAACAGACAAACAAATATCCAGACAGAGAAACAGACAAACAAATAACCAGACAGAGAAACAGACAAACAAATAACCAGACAGAGAAACAAACAATAACCAGACAGAGAAACAGACAAACAAATAACCAGACAGAGAAACAAACAATAACCAGACAGAGAAACAGACAAACAAATAACCAGACAGAGAAACAGACAAACAAATAACCAGACAGAGAAACAAACAAATAACCAGACAGAGAAACAGACAAACAAATAACCAGACAGAGAAACAGACAAACAAATAACCAGACAGAGAAACAGACAAACAAATAACCAGACAGAGAAACAGACAAACAAATAACCAGACAGAGAAACAGACAAACAAATATCCAGACAGAGAAACAGACAAACAAATAACCAGACAGAGAAACAGACAAACAAATAACCAGACAGAGAAACAAACAAATAACCAGACAGAGAAACAGACAAACAAATAACCAGACAGAGAAACAGACAAACAAATAACCAGACAGAGAAACAGACAAACAAATAACCAGACAGAGAAACAGACAAACAAATATCCAGACAGAGAAACAGAAACAAATAACCAGACAGAGAAACAGACAAACAAATATCCAGACAGAGAAACAGACAAACAAATAACCAGACAGAGAAACAAACAAATAACCAGACAGAGAAACAGACAAACAAATAACCAGACAGAGAAACAGACAAACAAATAACCAGACAGAGAAACAGACAAACAAATATCCAGACAGAGAAACAGACAAACAAATAACCAGACAGAGAAACAGACAAACAAATAACCAGACAGAGAAACAAACAATAACCAGACAGAGAAACAGACAAACAAATAACCAGACAGAGAAACAAACAATAACCAGACAGAGAAACAGACAAACAAATAACCAGACAGAGAAACAGACAAACAAATAACCAGACAGAAACAGACAAACAAATAACCAGACAGAGAAACAAACAATAACCAGACAGAGAAACAGACAAACAAATATCCAGACAGAGAAACAGACAGATGAGGGAGAAAACATAACCTTCGTCCACCTTTGGTAAGTAAAAAAGAACAAATCATTCATTACTTGCAGAAATCGAATTTTTTTCAAGTATATTTGTTGGTCGTGTGTGTTATTGTCTGTCTGTCTGTCTGTCTGCCCACAATTCACAAATTCAAACTAGTCATGAAACTACCATGTTGTAGAGGTAGTAACAACTGAGAAGCCTATTGATTTTGAGGTCAAAGGTCATCTTGAGGTCGAATTTCTAAAATCATCATTTTTCATCTGATCGACTTGAAAAAAATTAAACAGCAATTGCATAGTGCCTCATGAATTGGGAAAACAACTATGGTTTACCAGAGACAAAACTATGGAAGTTAAAGAATCAATGACTGAAGGTTAACTCGGGTGAAGAGAAAAAAAATAATAATTAAAGGACTCATCTCAGGAAAGAGGATAGCAGACAATTGCCTTTTTTTTTTTTTAACCCCAAACATGTATTACCATTTACGATATGTCCCCCTCACAGCATAAGAGGGCTTGGTTTATTTTCATGTTACTCAAACCTTTCCTGTGAAAAACACATAAATATTCCATAAAAACAACGTAATGGCACACCCCATTCCAGTTTCGAAAATTACCCATGCATGTATTCGATGTAAATAATTGTGAATATTATTAACACACACACACACACACACACACACACACACACACACACACACACACACACACACACACACACACACACACACACACACACACACACACACACACACACACACACACACACACACACACACACACACACACACACACCTCAAGGTTAACACCAGGGACCGCGGAAGACCGAACGGCTTTAATGGAGGCAACGACCAAATACGAATTTTGCTATAAAAGCACGGGCGAAAGAAGGGAAGAAGAAGAAGCGGAAGCGGAAGTGATTACCTTTAGCCCCGACGGCAACTCCGACCCTGGAGGAAAGCAACTCAAACGAAACCTGAGTTCAATGCACAAAAAGAAACACGTGTGGCGGACACAAAAGCCCACTGGCGTGGTGACATCATTCCACGCACCAAGTGGGCGGTGGCCACGCCCGAGGGGTAGGCGTGGCCTCATGATATACCCCGGGCGACCAGCCCGGAGGAGTACAGTGTTACAGTGTAGTCTTACAATAAAGACGTTTATATGTTACCGCTTGTCCGCTTCCTCCTTGCTCACAAGCAGCGCGCGTAACGCCGCGCTTTACTGGTGACCCTCGACGTTGGATCTGCCGGAGCGATCCTTCCACACGCGACGCCATCGCCATGGCCGCCTTCGTCAAACTTCCGGAATTTTGGGAGGCTCAGGCCGAAGTCTGGTTCGTCCAGGCCGAAGCCCAATTTCAGCTTCGGCACCTCACCGGCGATGACACGCGCTACTGCCACGTCGTCGCCTCCCTCGGGCCCGGCACGGCCGCTCGAGTTGTGTCCGTCCTTCGCCACCCACCGGACGGCCACAAGTACGAGGCACTCAAGCGGCTACTCCTAGCCACGTTCAGCCTCACGGACGACGCACGGGCCAACCGCCTCCTGGATCTCCCCGAGCTCGGTGAGACGCGCCCGTCGGTCCGAATGGACCATATGCTGTCACTGTTGGGCGACGAAGCCCCCGGTTCGCTATTCCGGGCGCTTTTCCGTCGCCAACTTCCAGCGCAGGTTCGCCTCGCGTTGGCTGGGACCGGGCTAACGGAACCCCGAGCATTGGCGGCCGAGGCGGACAAGTACTTCGCCGCTTCGGACACGCGGGCGAGCGTTGGCGTGGCCGTCACGGCCTTCGACGCTGCTGTTCCACAGCATCATCTTCTACAGCACGCTGAGTTTCAGCAGCATGCTGATACGCACCTCGTGAACGCCGCCACGCCCCGCCCACCGCCGCGGCGAAAACCGCCACCGCGGGGAAACCCGTCGACTCCACCGGCCTGGCGGAGCCAGCCGCGCTCCTCCAGCTCCACCACCTGGTGCTGGTTCCACGCCAAGTTCGGCCACGAAGCTCGGCGGTGTCATCCGCCGTGCTCCTTCAACGGGTCGGGAAACGCCCGGGCCGGCGCTCAATTGTGGCGATGAGCGCCGGCCGTTCGAGCAGCCTGCTGTTCATAACGGACACCTTCTCCGGGCGCCGTTACCTGTGCGACACGGGAGCACAGGTGAGTCATTCCCGCCGGCACGTCAGACAAGCACGCCGCGGGTGGGGGCCCCGCGCTGCTTGCCGCGAACGGGACGCCCATCCGTACGTACGGAAAACGCTGCCTCTCTCTGCGGTTTGGAGGGCAGGTTTTCCGATGGACGTTCGTCACCGCCGACGTGCCAATGGCACTGCTTGGCGCGGACTTCCTGTGCGCTAATGGGCTCCTGGTCGACGTCAAGCGCAGACGGCTTGTCCAGGCCGAGACGTTCAGCTCGCTCGCATGTGCGTTGCCCAGCTCAACGAGCGGCTTGCCAAGCGGCTTGCCGAACGATTCGGTTCCGGCCACGTTGGTCTGTACGCTTCCGGCAGCGGACGCATTCACCCGCCTCCTCGCCGGCTTCCCGGCCCTCACGCGGCCCACCTTCTCGGCGGGGGCCGTCAAGCACGGGGTGGCCCATCACATCCCCACCGTCGGGCCACCGGTCTACGCCCGGGCACGCCGCCTCGAGCCGACGAAGCTGGCGGTGGCAAAAGCGGAGTTCGCTACCCTGGA
Organism: Myxine glutinosa; assembly: GCF_964187855.1. Lineage (NCBI taxonomy): Eukaryota > Metazoa > Chordata > Myxini > Myxiniformes > Myxinidae > Myxine > Myxine glutinosa. The sequence goes on from NC_136273.1 coordinate 8,571,329, forward strand.
GCGACTCGGCATCGTTCGGCGCTCAGAGAGCACTTGGGCGTCGCCGCTGCACATCGTGCCGAAGCCCGGCGGGGGATGGCGACCGTGCGGGGACTATCGCCGTCTCAATGACGCCACGACTCCCGACCGCTACCCCGTCCCCCACATTCAGGACTTTTCCGCCCGTTTGGCGGGCAGGTCCTTCTTCTCGAAGGTGGACCTCATACGCGGCTACCATCAGGTCCCCGTCAGGCCGGAGGACGTCCCGAAGACGGCGGTCATCACGCCATTCGGACTCTTCGAGTTCCTGCGCATGCCCTTCGGTCTGAAGAATGCGGCTCAGGCATTCCAGCGACTGATGGACAGCGTCCTGCGCGTCTTGGATTTTGTCTACGTCTACCTGGACGATATCCTCGTCGCCAGCGCGTCCCGCGAAGAGCACCTACGCCACCTCCGCACGCTCTTCGAACGCCTGGGCCAGCATGGCCTGATTGTGAACCCCGCAAAGTGCCGGTTCGGCGCCGCCACAATCGATTTTCTGGGGCACCGTGTCACCAGGCACGGAGCCGTCCCCCTGCCGGCCAAGGTGGAGGCGGTGAAGGGGTTTCCGCGCCCCCGCACGATCAGAGGGCTGCAGGAGTTCCTGGGCATGGTGAACTTTTACCATCGGTTCCTGCTCCGTATCGCCCAGCTCCTGCGCCCCCTGCACGAAGCTCTCCGAGGTAAGCCGGGCAAAGGCGACGTTACCTGGACCGAGCAGATGGACACGGCGTTCACGGGCGCGAAGCTCGCCTTGGCTAACGCCACCATGCTCGCGCACCCGGCGCCCGATGCACCGATCGCCCTCACCACCGATGCCTCGGACTACGCGGTGGGCGCGGTGCACGAGCAATGGGTGCGTGGAGCTTGGCAACCGCTGGCGTTCTTTAGCCGGCAGCTTCGCCCGCCCGAACGCCGTTACAGTACCTTCGACCGCGAGTTGCTCGGACTTCACTTGGCGGTCAGGCACTTCCGCCATCCGCTCGAGGGCCGGGCGTTCACTGCCTTCGTCGACCACAAGCCGCTGATCTTCGCGATGGGCAAGGTCACCGAGCCGTGGTCGGCCCGGCAGCAGCGTCACCTCTCGGCCGTGTCCGAGTACACGACGGACATCCAGCACGTCGCGGGGAAGGACAACCCGGTGGTGGATTGCCTTTCCCGGGCCGTCGCCCACGCAGTCCACCTCGGCATCGACTATGCCCGGATGGCAGCGGACCAGGCCGCTGACCCCGACGTCCAGGCCTTGCGGACCGCCGTCACGGGCCTCCGCGTCACCGAGGTGCCGTTCGACGGCGCGGGCGCGGCCCTCTTGTGCGACGTCTCCCTCGGGCGTCCTCGCCCCATTGTGCCCGCGGGCTGGCAGCGCCAGGTGTTTGACGCCATCCACGGCCTGTCCCACCCGGGCGCGAGGGCCTCCCAAAGGCTGATCGCCGACAAGTTCGTCTGGCATGGCCTCCGGAAGGCCGTCCGCGGCTGGGCCAGGACATGCCTCGCGTGCCAGCGCGCCAAGGTGCACCGGCACACCCAGGCCCCGTTGGCCCCGTTCACGGTGCCGGAACGCCGGTTTGACCACGTCCACGTGGACCTGGTGGGACCTCTGCCCCCCTCGCGGGGTTTCACCCACATCCTCACCATGGTGGACCGCACCACCCGGTGGCCGGAGGCCGTGCCCTTGGCGTCGACAACGGCGGCCGATGTCGCGCAGGCTTTCATCGCCACCTGGGTCGCCCGGTTCGGCGCCCCCTCAGACATCTCATCCGACCGCGGCCCCCAGTTCACCTCGGAGCTCTGGGGGGCGGTTGCGCAGGGGCTCGGGGTCCGGCTGCACCGAACCACGGCCTACCACCCCCAGGCTAACGGCCTGTGTGAGCGATTTCACCGCTCATTGAAGGCCGCGCTCCGGGCCACCCTCCGCGACCGCGGCTGGGTCGACAGGCTCCCCTGGGTCCTGCTGGGCCTCCGGACGGCGCCCAAGGAGGACCTGCGCGCATCCGCGGCGGAGTTGGTCTTCGGGCAACCGCTGCGGGTGCCGGGCGAGTTCCTCCCCGACTCCACGGCACCATGGTCCGCGGCACAGCAGCGCTCCGCTCTGCAAGAGACCGCCCAGAGGTTCGCCCCGGTGCCAACGGCATGCCACGGGCACCCACCGACGCACGTCGCCCCGGAGCTTCGCACGGCGGAGTACGTCTTCGTCCGCCACGATGCCCATCGGACACCACTGCGGCCCCCGTACGACGGGCCTTTCCGCGTGCTGGAGACCGGGGCGAAGCACTTCACCCTGGACATCGGCGGTACTCCTGACCGCGTTTCGGTAGACCGCCTCAAGCCGGCCCACCTCAATGTGGACCATCCACCGCCAGTGGCCCGACCCCCACGTCGGGGCCGCCCTCCTGCGGGCGGACCCCCGGCACCGCCCAGCCCTGCCGCCACGCCGCCCCCCGGTCCTGCACCCATCCCAGGAGCAGCCAGGGGCATCCCACCTGGCATCCCTGCACCCCGTACGGCGGACGCCGCCGATCGCCAGGGGGCGCTTCGGCCGGGTCATTCGTCTGCCCCGCAAACTGGCCCTCCAGGTGCGCGGGAATTCTGGGGGGGCGCGTGTGGCGGACACAAAAGCCCACTGGCGTGGTGACATCATTCCACGCACCAAGTGGGCGGTGGCCACGCCCGAGGGGTAGGCGTGGCCTCATGATATACCCCGGGCGACCAGCCCGGAGGAGTACAGTGTTACAGTGTGGTCTTACAATAAAGACGTTTATATGTTACCGCTTGTCCGCTTCCTCCTTGCTCACAAGCAGCGCGCGTAACGCCGCGCTTTACACGTTTATTTCGGAAACCGAGAACAAGAGAACACGACGGAAGATAAATAACTGTCCTAAATCGGGATCCTGCACACCTCACTTCAGAAACGAACAAAGGACTGAATTACGAAAAGAAATGAATCGTCGTGTAATGTTCTGTGGGATGCGGCCTTATCTGTCAGTAGTGCAGTGTCCGCTATCCAACACGGCTCCGAGCTCCGGCGCGAAGGAACCCTCCGTCCGCCTCGCTCGCACACTTCGCCAGGCCCCGCATGGCCCGCACCGCTCCAAGCTCCGAGTCAATCGCACACAACGCCCCAGCACCACTCCAAGCTCCGAAAGCACCGAGAAGGACCGCTCCAAGCACCACGCACCACAAAGCACGCGATCTCCAATCCCAGCGCAGAGAGCACAAGCACAAAGGGTCGATCTTCACACAAAGGGCGATGGGTCCAGCACGAAGAGGAGAGAGAGAGCCAAGAGCTAAGAGAGAAAATGTCATACAGCGCGTCCTCTTGTCCCCTCGCATGTCGTCATTTCTGGCGCGCTACCAACCAGAGCCTCGTAACTCGACCTCTCTAAGGTTCTCAATGCGCTGGTCCTTTCTCATTGGCCAAGTACTTCCCGCCACCACGTCACGCCACCCTCGTGGCCAACCACCAGTCCTTCCCTTCCAATCACGGGGCAGTTCTCTGTTCCTCCTATGGACCAATCAACAGTCCTCCTGGGCGTGGTTCCCAGCCTGCCACGGGGCTGGTTGCAAGGCCAGCTGGTGGTGTGGCTGGCTGCGGCCCCATCGGCGGTGCCCCGGCCTGGCTTCCTGCCTGTTTTCTTCCAAGGTCATTGTAAGGGAAGGGAACTAATTAATGTGTGCACTAAGGACCTATCTAAGTGTTTATATGATTGCGTTGCCATAAGGGACACAGGTGGGACGACAGAGGGGACGACAGAGGGGACGACGAACAAAGGAATCTTATCCGTAACCCCTGCACTATTTAGCACGCCCTGCTCCCTCGTAGAGGGGACATCAATACAGCTTATAGCGACAAACCGGACTAAACATAGAACTTATTACAGGTAGATTCCCAATCACGACAGGCGGATACCTACCTATACAGATCTACCTGGCTCCAGATATTGCTCTACCCAAATTCAAAACAGCCCCCCCCCCCCCCGGAACCATAGCTCCTGCTAGGTTCACTGCAGGCGCGACCATTCCAGTCCTAACACTTACTGTCTCAAACTTAATTAACCTATGAAATAAATCAGGAGGGCTGTGGGAAGTGAGCCGGAGCTTCCTACCTATTCTCCTTAACATGCTACTCCCCTTAACCATCATGCAAATATGTACAATCATTTTGAATTGTCGTTCCTGTGGAGGGAGGAAACAAACAACACGCAAAACTAACCTTCACCACAAACCTTAACCTTAACCAAAACTTCAAAAATTCAAAACTCTAATAAACATTTGTACATACCCCAGTCTACAGACTGCATCCCCCGGTGAATGCCACAAGACACAACCTTACCTGTGGGGCCATCCCAATGCACCCCTAAATTTCTGCGGGCCCTGTCCAGGTGTTACAGGTGAGCGACATGGCTCGGTGGATTTCGCCCTCATTCATACAACACAACCCCTTAACCACGCATTCTCATTCCATAACTCATCACCACACAAAAATCATTACAAGCACGTACTTCACCTTTCCCCCCCCCCCCCCCCCTTGCAGAACCATGGCATAGATGTCATATACGTATGCGTTCATTTCTCAACTATGCAGCGGGGAGGTACCGCTCAAGTAAGATGGTGGGGGCGATTCAGGCTGTGGTGCCCGCAGTCCCAAACACAAGTCAACCGACTTGCAAGTTCATTGCCCCCCCCCCCCTTTACCTCTTGGCCCCGTGACAGCCAAACAGCCCTTTCCGCCGTTTCCCGGCCGGTGAGGGTCTCCACACACCAGGCTCCATTGCCTCCTGCTTCCGCGCAGCTACACGGGTCGCCGGGAGTCTCCTGTACCCCACGGTGCCCAACCAGACCCTCCACCGACAAGCTCCAATTTCCAGATACCATTGGCTGCCAGGGGTAATTGCCACAGAGGGGGGGGGGGGCACAGGCATGCCCCACCAGAGTTTTTGCCTTCACAGTTCTTGCGTTCTTGCCCTGTGGGGCTTTGCCCAGAGGAGCTTTTCCTTTGTCCTGGCCCCTCCTCGGACGCTTCTTCTCAATCCATTGCCCCGGATCACTTTGCTCATAGCCGGAGGAGGAGCCATCACTCCCAGCCTCTGGCAGTGGGGTTCCTGGTACCAAGGTTGTTTCTTCTGACCCCGCTACCGGAGCCACCATTTCTTGTACCTCCTCCTCCCCCACCGCAGTGGGCCCGACACCCGGCGTAGCCACATCCAGGTCCTGACCTGGAGGTGCAGGAGCTGCCGCGCCCTCCTCCATCTTCTGCTCCCCCTCCAACCCCCTCCTTTTACTTTCTGCAGGGTGGGGAGCTGACGCACACAGACACATTAGTCGCTCCCTCCCCGACCCCAGATGTAATACCCTCCCCGGACCCAGTACCCTCCCCTGTCCCTAGGGCAACACTCTCCCCTGTCCCTAGGGCAACACCCTCCCCTGTCCCTAGGGCAACACCCTCCCCGGTCCCTGGGGCCACACCGTCCCCTGTACCTGGGGCCACACCGTCCCCTGTACCTGGGGCCACACCGTCCCCTGTCCCTGCGGCAACACCCATGCTCCCACCCACAGAAGCACGCATCCTACTAGCGTAACTCTGCGGGCAGGAGCGGAAAGTGTGCCCCAACACACCACAGAGGTTGCACCACACCACTTGGGTGCAGCGATCCCTCAATTGTCCCAACTCGCCACACTGAGTGCAGATGTTCACTGTACACCCAGTAATCAAGTGACCAAGTTGACCGCATCGGCGGCATAATTTTGGCTGCCCCACGTAAAAGACTTGCCCTCGGTCCATCCCAACCATAATCCCATTAGGGATGTGGGTGACTGTGCCGTCCTCCCTCATCCGCAGCTTTACCCGGAACTGCCGAGTCCCGGTCCAAATACCGAGGCCATCCCGGACGAGCCGTACTTGGCCTCGGATGTCCGCGTAGCGACTGAGTCAAACTTTGACATCTTTAGTCACTTCCGCCTTCGTTGTACAGGTGGACGGTCACGACTCTCATGGGTTTCTGAGAGAGCCTCGACCACCCAGTCTACCAGTGTCCCAGCAGACCGAGCGGTAGCCCACTGGCGCCAGAACTCAGCAAGTCCCTACCCTGTCTGAAAGTACACGTCGAAACCACGGGCAAGAGAGATCAGGCAGAAAAAGTCAGCAGCCTTGAATCCCAGCACACCCAACAAAACATCCCGACCGAATTGTTCCCGAGCCGGCACACTGCAATCCACTGCAACCAACCGAAACCAATTATAGCGCCTGCTCGCCATACCGGGATCTAGGGAGGGCTGAGGACAACACTCGGGGTGAGAGGAGGGAGAGGGAATGGAGGGAGTGATGGGAAACGAAGGGGAGCGCAAGGCTCCCCCCTGTCTGGTGGGCAACGCCCCCCAAACAGGAGGAAGGATGGGGGAAAGCAGGAAGGGAAAAGACAAACAAGAAATAACAAGAGAAAACGAAAACGACAAAACGGGGATATGAACACGTGCAGGACGAACACAGCAGAACACAGGAAACGAAAGCACAGGCAGAGAAAAACAAAACTGGTTCACTCCAGCCGGCACTCCCAGCATCCACAGCACCAAACAGGTAAACATGGTGGAACTCGAACACTCAAACACCCACCTTTATACCCTTCAGCACTCACCAACAAAACACACCAGATCATTCATACACACTCATACACACTCATACACACACATACACACACCACCAACCAACCACCTACCCTTACAACATACACCACTCAACATACAAAAACACACACACTCATGCAAAAATTCATTCATGCAAAAACACACACCCTCACCCCCTCACTCACTCACATACACAAAATAAGAAATAATAATAGTAAAAAAAAAACACACAACCAACCACCTGCCCTTACCAACATGCACCACTCATGCAAAAAAAAAAATTATGCAAAACCATTCATGCAAAAACACACCCACTCATGACCCAATCCTGCAACACAAACACACCCACTCCTGAAATACACACACACCCACTCCTGCAACACATAAACACACACCCACACCATTCACACATCTCCATTTCTATTCCGTAACCTCAACCTACACCGTTCGACGTGCCTCCATAACCATATATATCCATATATATTGTTGCGAATATGGAATTTGACCTCCATATCCGCTTGTAAATATTCCCCTATCTTCTCCGATACTCCCCAACTCTCCCCTTACCCCATTCCCTAGTCCCATTGTCTGTAAACAACACCCATTAGAGCCGATCTTCCCCTTCATTCCCCCATTAAATGTCGTGCCCAGGTCCCCCGCACCACACGTAGACAATTATAGGACATCTTGCTAGTTATTCTTAATCTATGTCAGTTAAGGACTTGTTTCCATTAATTATGACTCTTCGTTGCACCAGAATGTGATGATATGGCACCAGTAGGAGTTTAGGACCTTCCCATACCTCCCCGCATCTCTTCCCATCATCTCAAGCTCCAACAACAACCACAACAACAGCGGCTTTGCGTCCTCACTCCGGCTCGGTTGGCCGCCATTGAACATGTGCTCGACGGGGTTACCCAGAAGGGGGCTCCCTGTCGGCCCCTCGTCAAGGGCGGAGCCGGTAACCCCCGCACCCAATGAGAAGCCATGGGCCGATGCCATATGGGGCGGAGCTAACGAGGGAGGGCGTGACTCCCCGCCGGATATACGCGGCCCCGCGCCGGACGTGACGTCAGATGCGCCCCGAGCTTGGAAGGACAAGACGCCACCCTCCCGAGCGCTGAGCGACCTCCCCGGCATCTCCACCAAAGTCGCGACCCTCCCGAGCGCTGAGCGACCTCCCCGGCATCTCCACCAAAGTCGCGACCCACGAGCGCTGAGCGACCTCCCCGCATCTGCTGGACACCACCGTACGTGATTCTGTCCCTGAGCCAGGTGCACCTGAGCCATCGACTGCCGCTTTCCTTGCCATCAAATCCCGTGTGAGTCAGCGTTGTCCCGTTTATCTGTGGTCTGTCTAGGGTTAATATAAGAGTGTGTCTAAGTGCCTGTCTTCCTATGCTGTCCCTCTTGTAGTTGTAATCTAACCTTTTTCCGTACGAATATACTTGAGAACTGAACCCCTGGTGTCGTATTGTGTCATTATAATCCAGCCGGGTGTCTTCTTTTTCTTATTGAGCCAGCATAGCGCGATTAGTCAACCCCGGGTGCAATCGGGGTAACTTGTACGGATACGGCGGCCATCCCGCTCGGCCCACCATACCATCAAAGTCGTATCTGTAACAATTGGTGTCGAGGAGTGAGATTCGGACCCGGGACTAAATTAGTTAGGCCCAAATTTTGGGAGGGAAAATCGATCCGGAGCGCGTACTGCGCTCGACAAAATCGATCCGGAGCGCGTACGGCGCTCGACAAAATCGATCCGGAGCGCGGGTACTGCGCTCGACGAAAGTATAACGGCGAAATTTCGAATTTGTTTTACGAAACTCGAATTTTGAAAGTCGCGCTATGGCGGATCAAGACGGCTGGGGTCCGGTAGGGGAGAGTGAAGCAGGGTCGGTCCAGGACCAAATTGAGGGACAAGAGGAGAGCGAAGCAGTGAGGGCGGCAGGTTCGCAAAATAGCGCCGTCACGCACGAAGTAGCGGGCGCGCAAAAAGGCGCCTCGCACGAGCGCGCGGTAGCCGAGCCGGCTGTATCAGCGGGCTTTAACATGCAGCCGTTTGACATGCAGCAGTTCATGGCACGGTTTAGCGAATACATGGCAGAGTCGAAGAGCGACAACGAAAAAAGAGCCAGGGAAATGGAGAAAATGGAAAACAGAATGGGGGAGCGACTAGGGAATCAAATCGGGGGGTTAGACAAGAAATTTGGGAAGTTAGACAATAATTTTGAGGAGTTAGACAAGAAATTTGGGAAGTTAGACAATAATTTTGAGGGGTTAGACAACGGGATAAAAGAGGTGAGACATGGGTTAACGGGGGTAGAAAACAGAATGGCCGCTCAAGAGAATCAGATAGAGGGAGTGAAACATGGGTTAACGGGGGTAGAAAACAGAATGGCCGCTCAAGAGAATCAAATAGAGGGAGTGAAAAATGGGTTAGAGGGGTTAGAAAACAGTATGGAAGGCAAATTGAGGGACATGAGGGACCAAGCGGAAAGGGAAGTTAAACAAATGGAGCAGCAGATAGAGGGGGTCAGAATGGGGGTAGAAACCAAACTGGATGCTCACAGGGAGGAAATGGAGCAGATGAGGGTGGCATCTGGGCAGGAGATGCAAGTGATGGGAGAGGAGATCAGAAGAGGAGTGAGTGAGGAGGTCGGAGGAGTGCGCGAGGAGGTGAGGCACTGTAAGGAGCACATGGAGAAGGAGGTGAGAAAGGGGACTGTAAAATTGCAAGGTGGCATAGAGGACCTGACGCAGGAGGTGGAGCAGCTGACGGTGGGACAGACGGAGTTAGTGGAGCAGGTTCAAAGGAACACTGCGGTATTAGGAGGTTTAAAAGTGACACAGAAAGAACTAAAAGACGACTTAATAGCGACAAAGAGGGAATGTCAGATGGTACGTGAGGGACTGACAACGAGGTTGGACGAGGTGATAGAGGTAATGGAAACGAAGGACCGGCAGGTGAGGACGCACCTGGAAACGGTCAAGGTAGCCTTAGAGGATGAGCTTGAGGATACGTACCGGGGAATAAAAGAGGTGAAGCAGAAATTAGAAGAAGTGGAAGAAGGGATGAGCGAAATTAAGAAGCGACGGAGAGGGGATAAGAAAGAGATAAAAGAGGAGATAAAAGAATTGGTCCAAAGTCTGTGTTTGGATCGTGATGATGTGCTCATTAACCGGATGAGGGATTCGCAGGTGATGGAGGAGAAGCGAAGAGGAAGAGGACCCGGTGTAAGTGGTGACCAATATGGTCGTGCGTATGATGCGCCAGGGGATTTAAGGAGCTTGGGGGTCGAGATGGACCCGGGTGTTCGTGAGAGGCCGTTGGTGAAGTGTGCGACAGGTCTGGTGTGCGAAAAAGGAGGTGTGCGAGAAAATCCGACTCTGGGGTGTGTGAGGAAAAAGTGCGTGCCAAGGAGTAGTGAGGGTGCTGGCGAGAGTGAGTCGGTCGTAGCGCGTGTGCGAGGGAGCACATGGAAGCGCGGTGTGGTAAGTGTTACAGAGGGTGTGACGGGAGAGTGTGCGCAGGAGTGTGCGCGAGAAAGGTGTGTGACGGACAGGTGCATGAGGAAAGAGTGCGCTGTCAGAAGTAAGGAAGAGTGTCCACCTGTGGTGAGTGTTACAGAGGGTGTAACGGGAGAGTGTGCGCGAGAAAGGTGTGTGACGGACAGGTGCATGGGGAAAGAGTGTGCTGTCAAGAGTAAGGGTGAGTGCGTTGTCACGAGTGGAGGTGAGAGTAGTGAGAGTGACAAGGAGCGTGAGTTGGTTGTGACAGGTGAGCGAGGATGTACACCTGGGATGGAAGGATGCACACCTGGAATGGTAGAGCGTGAGTGGGAATGCACGCTGGAGTTGGTGGTGAGGCACGTGGATGGGTGTGCGAATGAGGGCACACCTGTGATTGTCACAGAGGAGGTGACCGAGGAGGGGGCGCGAAGAGGTGTATTGGTGAGGTGTGCTACCAACGAGTGTGTGCCAAAGTGTTCGGTGGTCAGGTGTGTGACCAAGGCTGTGAGTGGAATGGGTGTACCTGGGTGTGTAAGGAACGGTACAAGGAGAATGGGAACAGCTGCATGTATGAGCAAGGAACGGGCTGCGGGGTGTAAGCATGCAGGTGAAGCATCGACGTTACACGGGTTAAAGGTCAGGTCGACTTTTAGCCGAAGCGGGCCCTCGGTGCGTGCCGGGCCTCGCTTTGAACGGCCGCGTCCAGGCTCCACTAGGCGGAGCTTGCAGCCCGATAGAAAGGGTCGTTATGGCGACCACGTTTTGTTGAGACGTGCCGGCAGGTCGAGATCGGGACATTGGATGGCTCCACGCCGAGGTGGTGCGTGGGATCTCGGCCCGGGTAAGCCCCCGTCCCTGCCCCGAATGCCGGACGCATCCAGCCGCTGGCACAAAACAACCAGCATCCATTGCTTGGCTTTACGAAGCCGGGCTTTGGACAGGGATTGGCGCACCGAGAGGTATTAGTGAGTCGACTGGGTGATGAGGTTAGTGTATTGGACCCAAAATTAGAGAAAAACAAAATTTGATGATTGGCAAGGGATTGGCAGTAGTGATTGGCAGATGATGGGTAGTGATTGGCAAATTTTTAATTTGTTGAAATTTGATGTGCAAAATTGGTAGTGAGAGACCCCCGATGTGGTGGGATGGCAAATCCACCATCCCTCACAGGTGGGGGCAAAGGAGCAATAGATTATGGGGTGTATGGCAGTGAAAACTAGCCCGGGTGGGTTAGGATATGGTGTGTAGGGATCTAGCGAAGATGACATTAGGTAACGTTAAGTTTAGTTAGTGACTGATACCTGTAGTGGGGACGCAGGTAGATTAGTATGGATGATAATGACGTGGGAGCGCAATAGTTTAAAGGGACGACTGGGAAGCGCAAGTTTCAGAAGGGAGTAGTTAGCTGAGATGATGCCGTGTGAGTGAGAATTGAACAGGTGTGATTGCACAGGTGTGCAACTGGACAGGTGTGTGGAGCAGTGTATGAGTAGTGAGTGTGTGGATCAGCGCGAATGCGCTTGGGGAGAGAAGGGTGCAGGTGGCACCAGGTGTGAGAGCACAGGTGTGCAGGTACAGGTGTGTGGAGAGAGTTGGAGTGAGTGGTACGGAGTGGTGTGCATGGTGCGAAGGTGTGGATGGGGGAAGAGTGGACCCCTTTCACGAGCACCCGGGGCGGGTAGTGTAAGTGTTAGGTAGAGGGTGCAGGTAAATTGTGGTTGGATATTGGCATTTGTGGTGCGGTTGCAGAATGGTGTTGTGAATGGGTGCATTAGTGTTGTGGAAATGGCTGGGCGTGTAGCCTGTTAGTGTGTGTAGTTGGTTGGGCACTCCACCACTGTGAGGATGTCGGCCAGGTGAGGCCGCAGGTGGGCTCTGGGAGCCGGTAGTTGTGAGTGGGTGCCTGAGGATCCCGGGTGTGGATCGGGCAGCCCAGTGCCAGAGAGGGCACGGAGTGGGGAGAGAGCCAGAGGGCCTTCCCCAGGTAGTTAGGTTAGGGTGAGGAGCAGGTAAGCTCGGAGGCAACTGCAGTGGTGGAGGTGTGCAGGTGGGTAGACCCACTGGGAGAGGTACACGCCGCAGCCCAGAAATTGTGCGAGGGCACCGGGAGATGAATCGGGGGAGTGAGACCCCAAATTGAAGAGCACCACAGTTTGGCCAATGGGAATTGGTTTTTAGAACCCATAGTGTAAGAGGGCCAATGGTTTGGCCGGAGAAAGCCCCCGGGTAGTGTAAAGTTGTTAAAGTCATTTAGGAGATAGTTAGGATTGATGAACCTGTCGCACCATACGCAGCCACTTACCTGTGGTGATGATGATGACTCCACACCTGTGTTTTCTTTGTTTGTGTTGCAGAAATGAGAATTGCTGTTGGATTTGTGAGACGCATCACGACGTGGATGAGACATTGGGGTGATTCCATCTCTCCCTCCCTAGGAGGGACTGATGATGAATTGGTGATGGCAAATTTTGATGTTGAGTTGAAAATGGCAAATTTTGATGAGAGTTGAAAATGGCAAATTTGATTGGTTAGGAGGGAGAGAAGACGAATTTGGTATATGGGAGGAACGGGGAAGACAGTAGGGATGTTTGTGGATTTGTAAAGTAGATGTTTATGGGTAGTGTTGTGTTTTGTTGATACAGTAAGGGGTAAGGGAGGGGCCATGTAGGTTACCTGGTGGGGGGGGCGTACGGTAGGAACGTACCTGTCTCACCTGGTTCCCATGTGCCCCCAGTGTGCATCACCTTGCATTGCGTGCACTTTTGCGCCCTTACCACCTTGCTCACTTGTCTTGTTTTTGTCTCCCACCTCCGAGGATCTGGCTTTGGGGTAGAGAGAGAGGAGAGAGAGGTGCTGGCGACGCAGTTGTGGGCCTGCACTTTCGCTGCTTGCTGCCGGGATCGATACACCATATGGACCGCAATGTTTGTGGCCACCCACGATGGACCGCAGTTCGTTTGCGGCCAAGCACCACCCGGGGATGGACCTATGGGTCAACGTGGCACCTATGCCATACAGGTGAACCACTTTTAAGTAACACCAAGTGCACCACAAGAAGAGCAAGAGACACCTGCAGGGTTAGGGGTTGTCGAATTTATTTTTATTCCAATGAACAATGGTGACTGCACCGATTGGTGGTGGGGTGGTGCTTTTGATGCGCGGAAAGGGTGCTCTGCACGTTATTAAAGGCCGTCGGCCACAGAGCACTCGTGGGTTGGTGTATCGATGTTGGCAAGCGCGCTCTCTCTATGCATAACATCTGCATGTGTTCCTCCAAAGACAGGTCCTGGATCGTAGTGTAAATATCAGCGTAGTCTTGTAAATAATGCTCCCTACCGGCTGTATGTTTAGTTTGAGGATTCTTTCCGGATTCGGTTATCCTGTGGGTGTGTTTCTGAGAGGAGAAGGGTGCAACGTCGCAGGGGGACATATTTACTCATTTGTGAATATCTATAAAACTGTCGCACTCAGGGTAGAGTTAATAGTAGAGGGAACTACATTGCGTGCCACACTAAAGTAGGTAAAAATTTATCGGGTCGGGACGCCCCGAGGGTAGAGAAGGGTGCAATGTTGCGAATATGGAATTTGACCTCCATATCCGCTTGTAAATATTCCCCTATCTTCTCCGATACTCCCCAACTCTCCCCTTACCCCATTCCCTAGTCCCATTGTCTGTAAACAACACCCATTAGAGCCGATCTTCCCCTTCATTCCCCCATTAAATGTCGTGCCCAGGTCCCCCGCACCACACGTAGACAATTATAGGACATCTTGCTAGTTATTCTTAATCTATGTCAGTTAAGGACTTGTTTCCATTAATTATGACTCTTCGTTGCACCAGAATGTGATGATATGGCACCAGTAGGAGTTTAGGACCTTCCCATACCTCCCCGCATCTCTTCCCATCATCTCAAGCTCCAACAACAACCACAACAACAGCGGCTTTGCGTCCTCACTCCGGCTCGGTTGGCCGCCATTGAACATGTGCTCGACGGGGTTACCCAGAAGGGGGCTCCCTGTCGGCCCCTCGTCAAGGGCGGAGCCGGTAACCCCCGCACCCAATGAGAAGCCATGGGCCGATGCCATATGGGGCGGAGCTAACGAGGGAGGGCGTGACTCCCCGCCGGATATACGCGGCCCCGCGCCGGACGTGACGTCAGATGCGCCCCGAGCTTGGAAGGACAAGACGCCACCCTCCCGAGCGCTGAGCGACCTCCCCGGCATCTCCACCAAAGTCGCGACCCTCCCGAGCGCTGAGCGACCTCCCCGGCATCTCCACCAAAGTCGCGACCCACGAGCGCTGAGCGACCTCCCCGCATCTGCTGGACACCACCGTACGTGATTCTGTCCCTGAGCCAGGTGCACCTGAGCCATCGACTGCCGCTTTCCTTGCCATCAAATCCCGTGTGAGTCAGCGTTGTCCCGTTTATCTGTGGTCTGTCTAGGGTTAATATAAGAGTGTGTCTAAGTGCCTGTCTTCCTATGCTGTCCCTCTTGTAGTTGTAATCTAACCTTTTTCCGTACGAATATACTTGAGAACTGAACCCCTGGTGTCGTATTGTGTCATTATAATCCAGCCGGGTGTCTTCTTTTTCTTATTGAGCCAGCATAGCGCGATTAGTCAACCCCGGGTGCAATCGGGGTAACTTGTACGGATACGGCGGCCATCCCGCTCGGCCCACCATACCATCAAAGTCGTATCTGTAACAATATATATATATATATATATATATATATATATATATATATATATATATATATATACATATATATTGTTGCGAATATGGAATTTGGCCTCCATATCCGCTTGTAAATATTCCCCTATTTTCTCCGATACTCCCCAACTCTCCCTTACCCCATTCCCTAGTCCCATTGTCTGTAAACAACACCCATTAGAGCCGATCTTCCCCTTCATCCCCCCATTAAATGTCGTGCCCAGGTCCCCCGCACCACACGTAGACAATTATAGGACATCTTGCTAGTTATTCTTAATCTATGTCAGTTAAGGACTTGTTTCCATTAATTATGACTCTTCGTTGCACCAGAATGTGATTATATGGCACCTGTTAGGAAGTTTAGGACCTCCCCATACCTCTCCGCATCTCTTCCCCATGAAGAAGCGCCAACTACAACAACAACAACAAAAGAGGGGGGCGGCGCGGTGACGGCATGGGGAGTGGGCGTCCTCCTTCCGGCTCGGTTAGCCGCCATTGACCACGCGCTCCACGGGGTTACCACGAAGGGGCTCCCTGTCGGCCCCTCGTCAAGGGCGGAGCCGGTAACCCCCGCACCCAATGAGAAGCCATGGGCCGATGCCATCTGGGGCGGCGCTAACGAGCCGAGGGCGTGTCACTCCCCGCCGGATATACGCGGCCCCGCGCCGGACGTGACGTCAGATGCGCCCCGAGCTTGGAAGGACAAGACGCCACCCTCCCGAGCGCTGAGCGACCTCCCCGGCATCTCCACCAAAGTCGCGACCCACGAGCGCTGAGCGACCTCCCCGCATCTGCTGGACACCACCGTACGTGATTCTGTCCCTGAGCCAGGTGCACCTGAGCCATCGACTGCCGCTTTCCTTGCCATCAAATCCCGTGTGAGTCAGCGTTGTCCCGTTTATCTGTGGTCTGTCTAGGGTTAATATAAGAGTGTGTCTAAGTGCCTGTCTTCCTATGATGTCCCTCTCGTCCCTGTAATCTAACCTTTTTCCGTACGAATATACTTGAAAATCGAAACCCTGGTGTCGTATTGTGTCATTATAGCCCAGCCGGGTGTCTTCTCTTTCCTATTGAGCCAGCGTAGCGCGATTAGTCAACATTCGGGCACAATCGGGTAACTTGTACGGATACGGCGGCCATCCCGCTCGGCCCACCATACCATCAAAGTCGTATCTGTAACAATTGGTGTCAGGAGTGGGATCAAGGCTGTGAGTGGAATGGGTGTACCTGGGTGTGTAAGGAAAGGTACGAGGAGCATGGGCACGGCTGGATGTGTGAGCAAGGAACGGGCTGCGGGGTGTAAGCATGCAGGTGAAGCATCGACGTTACACGGGTTAGAGGTTAGAGCGACTTTTAGCCGAAGCGGGCCCTCGGTGCGTGCCGGGCCTCGCTTTGAACGGCCGCGTCCAGGCTCCACTAGGTGGAGCGGGCAGCTGGATAGGAAGGGTCGTCATGGCGACCACGTTTTGTGGAGACGTGCCGGCAGGTCGAGATCGGGACATTGGATGGCTCCACGCCGAGGGGGTGCGTGGGATCTCGGCCCGGGTAAGCCCCCGTCCCTGCCCCGAATGCCGGACGCATCCAGCCGCTGGCACAAAACAACCAGCATCCATTGCTTGGCTTTACGAAGCCGGGCTTTGGACAGGGATTGGCGCACCGAGAGGTATTAGTGAGTAGACTGGGTGATGAGGTTAGTGTTTTGGACCCAAAATTAGAGAAAAACAAAATTTGATGATTGGCAAAGGATTGGCAGTAGTGATTGGCAGATGATGGGCAATGATTGGCCAAATTTTTGATTTGTTGAAATTTGATGTGCAAAATTGGTAGTGAGAGACCCCGATGTGGTGGGATGGCAAATCCACCATCCCTCACAGGGGGGGGCAAATGCGCAATAGTTTATGGGGTGTATGGCAGTGAAAACTCGCCCGGGTGGGTTAGGATATTGTGTGTAGGGATCTAGAAGATGACATTAGGTAACGTTAAGATTAGTTAGTGACTGATACCTGTAGTGGGGACGCAGGTAGATTAGTATGGATGATAATGACGAGGGAGCGCAATAGTTTAAAGGGACGACTGGGCAGCGCAAGTTTCAGAAGGGAGTAGTTAGCTGAGATGATGCTGTGTGTGTGAGGATTGAACAAGTGTGATTGCACAGGTGTGCAACTGGACAGGTGTGTGGAGCAGTGTATGAGTAGTGAGTGTTGTGGATCAGCGCGAATGCGCTTGGGGAGAGAAGGGTGCAGGTGGCACCAGGTGTGAGAGCACAGGTGTGCAGGTACAGGTGTGTGGAGAGAGTTGGAGTGAGTGGTACGGAGTGGTGTGCATGGTGCGAAGGTGTGGATGGGGGAAGAGTGGACCCCTTTCACGAGTACCCGGGGCGGGTAGTGTAAGTGTTAGGTAGAGGGTGCAGGTAAATTGTGGTTGGATATTGGCATTTGTGGTGCGGTTGCAGAATGGTGTTGTGAATGGGTGCATTAGTGTTGTGGAAATGGCTGGGCGTGTAGCCTGTTAGTGTGTGTAGTTGGTTGGGCACTCCACCACTGTGAGGATGTCGGCCAGGTGAGGCCGCAGGTGGGCTCTGGGAGCCGGTAGAGTTGTGAATGGGGCCCGAGGATCCGGAGGACGGACCCGGGTAGCCCAGTGCCAGAGAGGGCACCGAGTGGGGAGAGTGCCAGTGGGCCTTCCCCAGGTAGTTAGGTTAGGGTAAGGAGCAGGTAAGCTCGGAGGCAACTGCAGTGGTGGAGGTGTGCAGGTGGGTAGACCCACTGGGAGAGGTACACGTCGCAGCCCAGAAATTGTACGAGGGCACCGGGAGATGAATCGGGGGAGTGAGACCCCAAATTGAAGAGCACCACAGTTTGGCCAATGGGAATTGGTTTTTAGAACCCATAGCGTAAGAGGGCCAATGGTTTGGCCGGAGAAAGACCCCGGGTAGTGTAAAGTTGTTAAAGTCATGTAGGAAATAGTTAGGATTGATGAACCTGTCGCACCATACGCAGCCACTTACCTGTGGTGATGATGATGACTCCACACCTGTGTTTTCTTTGTTTTGTGCAGGAAATGAGAATTGCTGTTGGATTTGTGAGACGCATCACGACGTGGATGAGACATTGGGGTGATTCCATCTCTCCCTCCTTAGGAGGGACTGATGATGAATTGGTAATGGCAAATTTTGATGTGCAGTTGGAGATGGCAAATTTTGATGAGAGTTGAAAATGGCAAATTTGATTGGTTAGGAGGGAGAGAAGACGAATTTGGTTTATGGGAGGAACGGGGAAGACAGTAGGGATGTTTGTGGATTTGTAAAGTAGATGTTTATGGGTAGTGTTGTGTTTTGTTGATACAGTAAGGGGTAAGGGAGGGGCCATGTAGGTTACCTGGTGGGGGGGGCGTACGGTAGGAACGTACCTGTCTCACCTGGTTCCCATGTGCCCCCAGTGTGCATCACCTTGCATTGCGTGCACTTTTGCGCCCTTACCACCTTGCTCACTTGTCTTGTTTTTGTCTCCCACCTCCGAGGATCTGGCTTTGGGGTAGAGAGAGAGGAAAGAGAGGTGCTGGCTACGCAGTTGTGGGCCTGCACTTTCGCTGTTGGCTGCCTGGATCGATACACCATATGGACCGCAATGTTTGTGGCCACCCACAATGGACCGCAGTTCGTTTGCGGCCAAGCACCACCCGGGGATGGACCTATGGATCAACGTGGCACCTATGCCATACAGGTGAACCACTAATAGTTAACACCACCAAGTGCACCACACGAAGAGCAAGAGACACCTGCAGGGTTAGGGGTTGTCGCATTTATTTTTATTCCAATGAACAATGGTGACTGCACCGATTGGTGGTGGGGTGGTGCTTTTGATGCTCGGGAAGGGTGCTCTGCACGTTATTAAAGGCCGTCGGCCACAGAGCACTCGTGGGTTGGTGTATCGATGTTGGCAAGCGCGCTCTCTCTCTCTATGCATAACATCTGCATGTGTTCCTCCAAAAACAGGTCCTGGATCGTAGTGTAAATAGCAGCGTAGTCTTGTAAATAATGCTCCCTACCGGCTGTATGTTTAGTTTGAGAATTCTTTCCGGATTCGGTTATCCTGTGGGTGTGTTTCTGTGAGGAGAAGGGTGCAACGTCGCAGGGGGACATATTTACTCATTTGTGAATATCTGTAAAACTGTCGCACTCAGGGTAGAGTTAATAGTAGAGGGAACTACATTGCGTGCCACACTAAAGTAGGTAAAAATTTATCGGGTCGGGACGCCCCGAGGGTAGAGAAGGGTGCAATGTTGCGAATATGGAATTTGGCCTCCATATCCGCTTGTAAATATTCCCCTATTTTCTCCGATACTCCCCAACTCTCCCTTACCCCATTCCCTAGTCCCATTGTCTGTAAACAACACCCATTAGAGCCGATCTTCCCCTTCATCCCCCCATTAAATGTCGTGCCCAGGTCCCCCGCACCACACGTAGACAATTATAGGACATCTTGCTAGTTATTCTTAATCTATGTCAGTTAAGGACTTGTTTCCATTAATTATGACTCTTCGTTGCACCAGAATGTGATTATATGGCACCTGTTAGGAAGTTTAGGACCTCCCCATACCTCTCCGCATCTCTTCCCCATGAAGAAGCGCCAACTACAACAACAACAACAAAAGAGGGGGGCGGCGCGGTGACGGCATGGGGAGTGGGCGTCCTCCTTCCGGCTCGGTTAGCCGCCATTGACCACGCGCTCCACGGGGTTACCACGAAGGGGCTCCCTGTCGGCCCCTCGTCAAGGGCGGAGCCGGTAACCCCCGCACCCAATGAGAAGCCATGGGCCGATGCCATCTGGGGCGGCGCTAACGAGCCGAGGGCGTGTCACTCCCCGCCGGATATACGCGGCCCCGCGCCGGACGTGACGTCAGATGCGCCCCGAGCTTGGAAGGACAAGACGCCACCCTCCCGAGCGCTGAGCGACCTCCCCGGCATCTCCACCAAAGTCGCGACCCACGAGCGCTGAGCGACCTCCCCGCATCTGCTGGACACCACCGTACGTGATTCTGTCCCTGAGCCAGGTGCACCTGAGCCATCGACTGCCGCTTTCCTTGCCATCAAATCCCGTGTGAGTCAGCGTTGTCCCGTTTATCTGTGGTCTGTCTAGGGTTAATATAAGAGTGTGTCTAAGTGCCTGTCTTCCTATGATGTCCCTCTCGTCCCTGTAATCTAACCTTTTTCCGTACGAATATACTTGAAAATCGAAACCCTGGTGTCGTATTGTGTCATTATAGCCCAGCCGGGTGTCTTCTCTTTCCTATTGAGCCAGCGTAGCGCGATTAGTCAACATTCGGGCACAATCGGGTAACTTGTACGGATACGGCGGCCATCCCGCTCGGCCCACCATACCATCAAAGTCGTATCTGTAACAATATATATATTATATATATATATATTGTTACAGATCGCGGTTTAGATGTTACGATGGGCCGAGCGGATGGTCCAACCACGACCTAACAGGATCCCCAATTGGCCCGACTCCCCCAACGTTGACCAGATCGCACCACAGATATTCAATCAGGAAACCTCTAAAGCGACCGAAAGAGAAGGAAAAGAGAAGAAGACAGAGTACGGAGGAAGAACAGATTTATTATACACACAAGCAAAAAGAAAGAGCGACCAAAATTATTTACAAGCAATGGATGGAAGAAGCAGTCACACAGTGCATCGTTAGCTTATACTATTCAATTTACTTAACCCCAGGACAACGATTAGGACAGACGACGTTCACACTTACACGGGGGATATTGCAGGCAGGTATGGCTTGAGGTGGATTGCTGGAGAGGGAGGCAGGGTCGGAGGCAGCAGCTCTCAATTCCTCGCGTTTTTGGCGGGAAAACCCTCGGCCGCGTATCCGCTGCCGATGCTGTAGACGTCACGCGCTGGCTCGGTCACACCTGTTCCTCTCCTTCTGGTGGAGCCGTCTCCCTCCTCTCAGCGCGTCTCTTTAAACCTTGTTTCCTCCCCAAGTATCTCTCCTTTTTGGGTTTGGAGCGTCTCTCGTCTCACAGCTCACAGCTCACTCACAGCTCCTCTCGCAGGTCACCTCTTCTCTCATCTCTCGAAGCAGTCCCTTCCAGTCGCTTTTATTACTCCGGGCGGAATCAAGCCGCCGGCTGCGAGGGCACGCCTACCGGGTCGCTAACCGCGGTGCTGGTTGGCTGTTAGGGCTGTCCGATTCCTCTTTTGATCATGACGACGTGCCACGCCTGTGAGTTGGCGGCTCCTACCCCCCTCGTCTCCGAGATGAGCACATGGGCAATGGCGGCTTGCGGGATTGAACACCACTCGCACCGCTTTTGAAAGGAACTTTGGAGAGCGGAGATGATTGGGGAAATTGAAAGGGCCTACGCTTTATTTCGTTTGATGCAATGCAGAGTCAATCTAGTGGGAAACACATATTTAGCCTACATAGAATAAGGAAATACACTATTTAAAAAGATATATCGTGGCCTGTGTGTAAGTTTCATGGAATTAACTAGGAGGACGGCTGCGACCATTATTTACATTACGAGGGTGTTACACACAACAAAACCATACTTTTCACATTCGTTACACTTCCTCCAAAATTGTTACACTTCTCAAAAACCGTTACACTTCTCAAAACCGTTACACTGCACCCTCCGTTCTTCAGGCCCGTGCTCGGGCCTACAAAACTTTAACTTAGTGTGACACGTAGGTGTAATTCCCTCTACAATTAACCTGACCCTGAGTGTGACAATCTTAAAACACAAATAAGTATGTCCCCCTATTGCATTGCACCCTGTCTAACAGACTCAAGCCCACAGCTAACTGAATTACGGAATTGTTCTCAAACTATACATTTACGGTGGGGAGCATTATTTACAGTGACGTTATTTCTTATTTACAACGCAATCCAGGACCTGTGTTTTTTTTTTTCTTTTTAGGGAACAAGAAAAAGAAATTCCTGTTGGGAGGGAGGAGACAGCACGCATTGCATCGATGCACCAGTACCAATACCACCAAAGCACCCAAAAGCACCAAAAGCACCACCAAGCACCAAAAGCACCACAACGCCCCAAAAGCACCACTGTTCATAATAAACAACAAAACAACTGGTGGTGGTCTTCTCTTTCTCTGCTGGGCCGATGTTCTTCCCGACGTCTTCTGGCTTCATGCGGCCTACTTGGAAATAATAAAAAGCACAACTTGTGTTCATTTTTATTTAGGGCCTCAGGGGCCAACTAAGGGTGGTCCACCTGTTTGGCATAGGTGCCACCTTACCAAGGTCCGCAAGCAAGATTCCCTGGCCACTATGGCCGGTCTCCAACAGAGGTGCCCTGCCCCAGAACCTGGGGTCCATCAAGTGGTACTTGGCCGCAGAACAGCGGTCCATAAAGTGGTACATCAACGCAATGCATGCTGGTTCTGGGAATCTCGTGCGCACAATGGCCATCTCACGCACGCTCCCCTCGGCACCCAATGGCGCACAGGTCCTCAAGTGGGAGACAAAAGGGGGGGAAGACAAATGAGCGAGGGGTAAGGTCACAAGGGTACACGTCAATAAAGGCAATGCAGGGTGAAGTGCGTACGGAGAGCGAAGTGAGAAAAACTCGTCCCTACCGTACGTCACCCCCCCTGTCACCTACACTACCCTTGCCCTTACCCCATATTTACAAGAATTTACACCTTTACAAATTCGTCACTACGTCTTGTCTTCACCATCTTTCCCTTCTACACCAAATTCGTCTCCAATCCCTCTACTTCAAAATTTGCCATCACCAATTCATCATCAATCCTCATAAGGAGGGAGAGATGGAATTACGCACAATGTCACACCCACGTCATGATGCGTCTCACAATCCAAAACATTTGCATTAATGAAAAATAATAAAACATGGCATGGTGTGGAGTTACCTCATCTCAGGTGAGTGGATGCAGATGGTGCGAGGAGACTCCAATCCTAACTATCCTCTAAATGACTTTAACACACTTTACACTACCCGGGGTCTCTCCCTGCCAATCCATTGGCCAACTTACTCTATGGGTTCTAGAAACCAATTCCCATTGACCAAACTGTGGTGCTTCTCAATTTGGGGTCTCACTCCCCCGATTCATCTCCCGGTGCCCTCGCACAATTTCTGGGCTGCGACGTGTAGCTCTCCCAGCAGGTCTACCCACCTGCACACCTCCACCACTGCAGTTGCCACCCGAGCTTACCTAGCTCCTCACCCTAACCTATCTAACTGGGGAAAGCCCCTTCTGGCTCTGTCACCCCACTCGGTGCCCTCTGGCACTGGGCTACCCGGGTCCGTCCTCCGGATCCTCGGGCCCCATCCACAACAACTACTACCGGCTCCCAGAGTCCACCTGCGGCCTCACCTGGCCGACATCCTCACAGTGGTGGAGCGCCCAACCAACTACACACACTAACAGGCTACACGCCCAGCCATTTCCACAACACTAATGCACCCATCCAAAGACCATTCTTTCACCCGCACCACAGATGCCAATATCCAACCACAATTTACCTGTACCCTCTACCTAACACTTACACTACCCGCCCCGGGTATCCGAGATGGGGGTCCACTCTTCCCCCATTCACACCTTCGCACCATCCACTCCACTCCACAATTTCCACCATACTCACTCCACGACCATCCATTCCAATACTCCATTTATTCCACACTACCATTCTCCATACCTGCTGTTGCACACCTGTGCTCTCACACCTGGTGCCACCTGCACCCTCCTTTCTTCCTGGACCATTTGGTCATCACAATACACATCACCATCACTCACTCATACACTGCTCCATACACCTGTTCAGTTGCACACCTGTGCAATCACACCGGTTCAATTTTCACCTGTTCAATCTTCAAACACACGGCATCATCTCAGCTAACTACTCCCCTCTGAAACTTGCGCTTCCCAGTCGTCCCTTTAAACTATTGCGCTCCCACGTCATTATCATCCACGCTAATCTACCTGCGTCCCCACTACAGGTATCCTTGTCACTAACTAACCTTAACGTCACCTAATGTCATCTTCTAGGGCCCTACACACAATATCCTAACCCACCCGGGCTAGTTTTCACTGCCATACACCCCATAACTAGTGCTCCTTTGCCCCCCATTTGTGAGGGATGACAGAGTTGCCATCCCACCACATCGGGCATCTCCCACTACCAATTTTGCACATCAAATTTCAACAAATGAAAAATTTGCCAATCATCTGCCAATCACCGTACCAATCATCAAATTTCGCCTTTTTCTAATTTCGGGGCCAAAACACTATCCTCATCCCCCGTCTACTTATTAGATCCTCTCGGTGCGCCAATTCCCTTCTAAAGCTCGGCTTCGTACAGCCGAGCAATGAACGCGGGTTCTTTGGTGCCGGCAGCTGGATGCGTCCGGCACTCGGTGCAGGGACGGGGGCTTACCCGTGCCGAGATCCCACGCACCACCTCGGCGCGGAGCCATCCAATTGCCCGATCTCGACCTGCCGGAACGTCTCAATAGGAAGTGGTCGCCATGACGACCCTTCCTATCGGGCTGCCCGCTCCGCCTAGTGGAGCCCGGACGCGGCCGTTCCACGCGAGGCCCAGCGTGGATCGCGTACGGCGGTCCTTTCGAACCCGCCGTGGCTCGGATCCCCGCTGGTTCTCGCGGCACGCGAAGCCCGGCACGCACCGAGGGCCCGATTCGGCTAAAAGTCGCTCTAACCGCTAACCCGGTTACCGTCGATGCCTCACCTGCATGGTTACACGCATACGCTACCCCTTTCTTGCTCATACCTCCAGCTGTTCCCATGCTCCTCGTACCTTTCCTTACACACCTCGGTACACTCACTCCGCTCACAGACTTGGTCACACCTGACCACCGAACACCTTGGCACACATTCGTCGCTCGCACACCTCACCAACACACCTCTTCGCGCCCCTTCCTCGGTCACCTCCTCTGTGACAATCACAGGTGTGCTTTCACTCGCACACCCATCCACGTGCCTCACGACCAACTCAAGTGTGCATTCCCACACACGCTCTACCATTCCAGGTGTGCATCCTTCCATGCCAGGTGTACATCCCCGCTCACCTGTCACAACTAACTCACGCTCCGTGCCACTCTCACTACTCTCACCACCACTCTTGACAACGCACTCACCCTTACTCTCGACAGCGCACTCTTTCCTCATGCCCCTGTCCGTTACACACCTTTCTCGCGCACACTCTTGCGCACACTCTCCCGTTACACCCTCTGTAACACTCACCACAGGCGTGCATTCTCCCTTACTCTTGACAGCATGCGCTTTCCCCATGCACCCGTCCGTTACACACCTTTCTCGCGCATCCTCTTGCGCACACTTTTCCGTTACTTCCTCCGTAACACTCACCACACCGCGCTTCCATGTGCTCCCTCGCACACGCGCTACGACCGACTCACTCTCGACAGCACACTCACTAGTCGGCGCGCACTTTTTCCTCACACACCCCATGGTCGGACATTCTTGCACACCTCTTTTTTCGCACACCAGACCTGTCGCACACTTCACCAACGGCCTTTCACGAACACCCGGATCCAAACCAATCCCCAAGCCGACTGAAGCTTTCCTCGCATCATATACATTGCCGAATATTTCGCCACTCACCTTGGCACCTCGTCTCCGCACCTCTTTTGCCACCTGCAACTTTTTATTTGGTTAGTGAGCACGACATCACGATTTGAGCACCGACCTTGGACATATTCCATCACCTCCTCCTGTATTTCTCTCTTAGTTTCTGTCCGTCTCTTCTTAATTTCACTCACCTCTTCTTCCACTTCCTCTAATTTTTGCTTCACCTCTCTTATTTCCCGGTGCGTCTCCTCAAGTTCGTCCTCTAAGGCTACCGTGACCGTCTCTATGTGCATCCTCACCTGCCGGTCCTTTGTCTCCATTATCTCTGTCACCTCGTCCACCCTCATTGTCAGTCCCTCACGTACCATCTGACATTGCTTCTGTGTCGCTATTAATTCGTTTTTAATTTCTTTTTGTGTCGCCTTTAACCCTCCGAGTACTGCAGTGTTCCTTTGAACCTGCTCCACTAACTCCGTCTGTCCCTCCGTCAGCTGTTCCACCTCCTCCGTCAGACCCTCTATGCCCTCCTGTAACCTAGCCGTATTATTCCTCACCTCTTTCTCCATACGCTTCTCACCTCGCTTTACCTCCTCGCGTAGCCCCGAAACCTCCTCACTTACACCTCGTCGTATCTCCTCCATCTCTTTTGTAGATGCCACCCTCATCTGTCCCAATTCATCCCTCTGAGCATCCAGTTTACTTTCTAACCCGATTTGCACCTCCTCTATCTGGTTCCCCATTCGTTTGATTTCCCGGGCAGATTGTTCCCCTATTTCCCGCAATTTGTCCTCCATCCTATTTTCTAACCCCATTAACCCATTTTTCACCTCTTTTATCCCGTTGTCTAACCCCTCAAAATTTTTGTCTAACTTCCCAATTTTCTTGTCTAACCCCTCACCGGTACCCCTCGCTTCGTCCCTCATTACCCCCAATTGCTCATTCTGAGCCTCCATCCGGTTCCCCATTACCCCCAATTGCTCATTCTGAGCCTCCATCCGGTTCCCCATTACCCCCATTTGGTTTCCCAAGTCATTCCTCAGGTCTTCACTTGTCTGGACCATGAGCGCCTTTATTTGTTCCATAAATAGGCCCCAATCCATCGGCGGCGCTGCTACGGTCGCGGGCGCGGTCGCCGTGGCCATGTGCGAGGCGCCATTTTGCGCGCCCGTAACCTCGTGCGCGAGGACGCCATTTTGTGCGTCTGATACCCCCTCAACCGCCTCCTCATTGCTCTCCTCCTCCCTTTCTTCCCCTAAGTCCTGGGTTACCCCTAACCCGTTTATCTCCCCCACCGACATCCGATCGCCTTGATTGTCCATGGCGCGATCTCAAAATTAGGGTTTTATAAAACAAAATAAATTTCGGCAGCTTGTAATTTTGAGCGCGTTAAGCGCGCTTCGGGTCCGTATCTCACTCCCCGACACCAATTGTTACAGTAATAACACAATTGGTGTTCCAAAATTTGGGCCTAACAAATTTAGTCCCAGGTCCGAATCCCACTCCTGACACCAATTGTTACAGATCGCGGTTTAGATGTTACGATGGGCCGAGCGGTTGGTCCAACCGCGACCTAACAGGATCCCCAATTGGCCCGACTCCCCCAACGTTGACCAGATCGCACCACAGATATTCAATCGGGAAACCTCTAAAGCGACCGAAAGAGAAGGAAAAGAGAAGAAGACAGAGTACGGAGGAAGAACAGATTTATTATACACACAAGCAAAAAGAAAGAGCGACCAAAATTATTTACAAGCAATGGATGGAAGAAGCAGTCACACAGTGCATCGTTAGCTTATACTATTCAATTTACTTAACCCCAGGACAACGATTAGGACAGACGACGTTCACACTTACACGGGGGATATTGCAGGCAGGTATGGCTTGAGGTGGATTGCTGGAGAGGGAGGCAGGGTCGGAGGCAGCAGCTCTCAATTCCTCGCGTTTTTGGCGGGAAAACCCTCGGCCGCGTATCCGCTGCCGATGCTGTAGACGTCACGCGCTGGCTCGGTCACACCTGTTCCTCTCCTTCTGGTGGAGCCGTCTCCCTCCTCTCAGCGCGTCTCTTTAAACCTTGTTTCCTCCCCAAGTATCTCTCCTTTTTGGGTTTGGAGCGTCTCTCGTCTCACAGCTCACAGCTCACTCACAGCTCCTCTTGCAGGTCACCTCTTCTCTCATCTCTCGAAGCAGTCCCTTCCAGTCGCTTTTATTACTCCGGGCGGAATCAAGCCGCCGGCTGCGAGGGCACGCCTACCGGGTCGCTAACCGCGGTGCTGGTTGGCTGTTAGGGCTGTCCGATTCCTCTTTTGATCATGACGACGTGCCACGCCTGTGAGTTGGCGGCTCCTACCCCCCTCGTCTCCGAGATGAGCACATGGGCAATGGCGGCTTGTGGGATTGAACACCACTCGCACCGCTTTTGAAAGGAACTTTGGAGAGCGGAGATGATTGGGGAAATTGAAAGGGCCTACGCTTTATTTCGTTTGATGCAATGCAGAGTCAATCTAGTGGGAAACACATATTTAGCCTATATAGAATAAGGAAATACACTATTTAAAAAGATATATCGTGGCCTGTGTGTAAGTTTCATGGAATTAACTAGGAGGACGGCTGCGACCATTATTTACATTACGAGGGTGTTACACACAACAAAACCATACTTTTCACATTCGTTACACTTCCTCCAAAATTGTTACACTTCTCAAAAACCGTTACACTTCTCAAAACCGTTACACTGCACCCTCCTTTCTTCAGGCCCGTGCTCGGGCCTACAAAACTTTAACTTAGTGTGACACGTAGGTGTAATTCCCTCTACAATTAACCTGACCCTGAGTGTGACAATCTTAAAACACAAATAAGTATGTCCCCCTATTGCATTGCACCCTGTCTAACAGACTCAAGCCCACAGCTAACCGAATTACGGAATTGTTCTCAAACTATACATTTACGGTGGGGAGCATTATTTACAGTGACGTTATTTCTTATTTACAACGCAACCCAGGACCTGTGTTTTTTTTTTTCTTTTTAGGGAACAAGAAAAAGAAATTCCTGTTGGGAGGGAGGAGACAGCACGCATTGCATCGATGCACCAGTACCAATACCACCAAAGCACCCAAAAGCACCAAAAGCACCACCAAGCACCAAAAGCACCACAAAGCCCCAAAAGCACCACTGTTCATAATAAACAACAAAACAACTGGTGGTGGTCTTCTCTTTCTCTGCTGGGCCGATGTTCTTCCCGACGTCTTCTGGCTTCATGCGGCCTACTTGGAAATAATAAAAAGCACAACTTGTGTTCATTTTTATTTAGGGCCTCAGGGGCCAACTAAGGGTGGTCCACCTGTTTGGCATAGGTGCCACCTTACCGAGGTCCGCAAGCAAGATTCCCTGGCCACTATGGCCGGTCTCCAACAGAGGTGCCCTGCCCCAGAACCTGGGGTCCATCAAGTGGTACTTGGCCGCAGAACAGCGGTCCATAAAGTGGTACATCAACGCAATGCATGCTGGTTCTGGGAATCTCGTGCGCACAATGGCCATCTCACGCACGCTCCCCTCGGCACCCAATGGCGCATAGGTCCTCAAGTGGGAGACAAAAGGGGGGGAAGACAAATGAGCGAGGGGTAAGGTCACAAGGGTACACGTCAATAAAGGCAATGCAGGGTGAAGTGCGTACGGAGAGCGAAGTGAGAAAAACTCGTCCCTACCGTACGTCACCCCCCCCTGTCACCTACACTACCCTTGCCCTTACCCCATATTTACAAGAATTTACACCTTTACAAATTCGTCACTACGTCTTGTCTTCCCCATCTTTCCCTTCTACACCAAATTCGTCTCCAATCCCTCTACTTCAAAATTTGCCATCACCAATTCATCATCAATCCTCATAAGGAGGGAGAGATGGAATTACGCACAATGTCACACCCACGTCATGATGCGTCTCACAATCCAAAACATTTGCATTAATGAAAAATAATAAAACATGGCATGGTGTGGAGTTACCTCATCTCAGGTGAGTGGATGCAGATGGTGCGAGGAGACTCCAATCCTAACTATCCTCTAAATGACTTTAACACACTTTACACTACCCGGGGTCTCTCCCTGCCAATCCATTGGCCAACTTACTCTATGGGTTCTAGAAACCAATTCCCATTGACCAAACTGTGGTGCTTCTCAATTTGGGGTCTCACTCCCCCGATTCATCTCCCGGTGCCCTCGCACAATTTCTGGGCTGCGATGTGTAGCTCTCCCAGCAGGTCTACCCACTTGCACACCTCCACCACTGCAGTTGCCACCCGAGCTTACCTAGCTCCTCACCCTAACCTATCTAACTGGGGAAAGACCCTTCTGGCTCTGTCACCCCACTCGGTGCCCTCTGGCACTGGGCTACCCGGGTCCGTCCTCCGGATCCTCGGGCCCCATCCACAACAACTACTACCGGCTCCCAGAGCCCACCTGCGGCCTCACCTGGCCGACATCCTCACAGTGGTGGAGTGCCCAACCAACTACACACACTAACAGGCTACACGCCCAGCCATTTCCACAACACTAATGCACCCATCCAAAGACCATTCTTTCACCCGCACCACAGATGCCAATATCCAACCACAATTTACCTGTACCCTCTACCTAACACTTACACTACCCGCCCCGGGTATCCGTGATGGGGGTCCACTCTTCCCCCATTCACACCTTCGCACCATCCACTCCACTCCACAATTTCCACCATACTCACTCCACGACCATCCATTCCAATACTCCATTTATTCCACACTACCATTCTCCATACCTGCTGTTGCACACCTGTGCCCTCACACCTGGTGCCACCTGCACCCTCCTTTCTTCCTGGACCATTTGGTCATCACAATACACATCACCATCACTCACTCATACACTGCTCCATACACCTGTTCAGTTGCACACCTGTGCAATCACACCTGTTCAATTTTCACCTGTTCAATCTTCAAACACACGGCATCATCTCAGCTAACTACTCCCCTCTGAAACTTGCGCTTCCCAGTCGTCCCTTTAAACTATTGTGCTCCCACGTCATTATCATCCACGCTAATCTACCTGCGTCCCCACTACAGGTATCCTTGTCACTAACTAACCTTAACGTCACCTAATGTCATCTTCTAGGGCCCTACACACAATATCCTAACCCACCCGGGCTAGTTTTCACTGCCATACACCCCATAACTAGTGCTCCTTTGCCCCCCATTAGTGAGGGATGACAGAGTTGCCATCCCACCACATCGGGCATCTCCCACTACCAATTTTGCACATCAAATTTCAACAAATGAAAAATTTGCCAATCATCTGCCAATCACCGCACCAATCATCAAATTTCGCCTTTTTCTAATTTCGGGGCCAAAACACTATCCTCATCCCCCGTCTACTTATTAGATCCTCTCGGTGTGCCAATTCCCTTCTAAAGCTCGGCTTCGTACAGCCGAGCAATGAACACGGGTTCTTTGGTGCCGGCAGCTGGATGCGTCCGGCACTCGGTGCAGGGACGGGGGCTTACCAGTGCCGAGATCCCACGCACCACCTCGGCGCGGAGCCATCCAATTGCCCGATCTCGACCTGCCGGAACGTCTCAATAGAAAGTGGTCGCCATGACGACCCTTCCTATCGGGCTGCCCGCTCCGCCTAGTGGAGCCCGGACGCGGCCGTTCCACGCGAGGCCCAGCGTGGATCGCGTACGGCGGTCCTTTCGAACCCGCCATGGCTCGGATCCCCGCTGGTTCTCGCGGCACGCGAAGCCCGGCACGCACCGAGGGCCCGATTCTGCTAAAAGTCGCTCTAACCGCTAACCCGGTTACCGTCGATGCCTCACCTGCATGGTTACATGCATACGCTACCCCTTTCTTGCTCATACCTCCAGCTGTTCCCATGCTCCTCGTACCTTTCCTTACACACCTCGGTACACTCACTCCGCTCACAGACTTGGTCACACACCTGACCACCGAACACCTTGGCACACATTCGTCGCTCGCACACCTCACCAACACACCTCTTCGCGCCCCTTCCTCGGTCACCTCCTCTGTGACAATCACAGGTGTGCTTTCACTCGCACACCCATCCACGTGCCTCACGACCAACTCAAGTGTGCATTCCCACACACGCTCTACCATTCCAGGTGTGCATCCTTCCATGCCAGGTGTACATCCCCGCTCACCTGTCACAACTAACTCACGCTCCGTGCCACTCTCACTACTCTCACCACCACTCTTGACAACGCACTCACCCTTACTCTCGACAGCGCACTCTTTCCTCATGCCCCTGTCCGTTACACCCTTTCTTGCGCACACTCTTGCGCACACTCTCCCGTTACACCCTCTGTAACACTCACCACAGGCGTGCATTCTCCCTTACTCTTGACAGCATGCGCTTTCCCCATGCACCCGTCCGTTACACACCTTTCTCGCGCATCCTCTTGCGCACACTTTTCCGTTACTTCCTCCGTAACACTCACCACACCGCGCTTCCATGTGCTCCCTCGCACACGCGCTACGACCGACTCACTCTCGACAGCACACTCACTAGTCGGCGCGCACTTTTTCCTCACACACCCCATGGTCGGACATTCTTGCACACCTCTTTTTTCGCACACCAGACCTGTCGCACACTTCACCAACGGCCTTTCACGAACACCCGGATCCAAAGCAATCCCCAAGCCGACTGAAGCTTTCCTCACATCATATACATTGCCGAATATTTCGCCACTCACCTTGGCACCTCGTCTCCGCACCTCTTTTGCCACCTGCAACTTTTTATTTGGTTAGTGAGCACGACATCACGATTTGAGCACCGACCTTGGACATATTCCATCACCTCCTCCTGTATTTCTCTCTTAGTTTCTGTCCGTCTCTTCTTAATTTCACTCACCTCTTCTTCCACTTCCTCTAATTTTTGCTTCACCTCTCTTATTTCCCGGTGCGTCTCCTCAAGTTCGTCCTCTAAGGCTACCGTGACCGTCTCTATGTGCATCCTCACCTGCCGGTCCTTTGTCTCCATTATCTCTGTCACCTCGTCCACCCTCATTGTCAGTCCCTCACGTACCATCTGACATTGCTTCTGTGTCGCTATTAATTCGTTTTTAATTTCTTTTTGTGTCGCCTTTAACCCTCCGAGTACTGCAGTGTTCCTTTGAACCTGCTCCACTAACTCCGTCTGTCCCTCCGTCAGCTGTTCCACCTCCTCCGTCAGACCCTCTATGCCCCCCTGTAACCTAGCCGTATTATTCCTCACCTCTTTCTCCATACGCTTCTCACCTCGCTTTACCTCCTCGCGTAGCCCCGAAACCTCCTCACTTACACCTCGTCGTATCTCCTCCATCTCTTTTGTAGATGCCACCCTCATCTGTCCCAATTCATCCCTCTGAGCATCCAGTTTACTTTCTAACCCGATTTGCACCTCCTCTATCTGGTTCCCCATTCGTTTGATTTCCCGGGCAGATTGTTCCCCTATTTCCCGCAATTTGTCCTCCATCCTATTTTCTAACCCCATTAACCCATTTTTCACCTCTTTTATCCCGTTGTCTAACCCCTCAAAATTTTTGTCTAACTTCCCAATTTTCTTGTCTAACCCCTCACCGGTACCCCTCGCTTCATCCCTCATGACCCCCAATTGCTCATTCTGAGCCTCCATCCGGTTCCCCATTACCCCCAATTGCTCATTCTGAGCCTCCATCCGGTTCCCCATTACCCCCATTTGGTTTCCCAAGTCATTCCTCAGGTCTTCACTTGTCTGGACCATGAGCGCCTTTATTTGTTCCATAAATAGGCCCCAATCCATCGGCGGCGCTGCTACGGTCGCGGGCGCGGTCGCCGTGGCCATGTGCGAGGCGCCATTTTGCGCGCCCTTAACCTCGTGCGCGAGGACGCCATTTTGTGCGTCTGATACCCCCTCAACCGCCTCCTCATTGCTCTCCTCCTCCCTTTCTTCCCCTAAGTCCTGGGTTACCCTTAACCCGTTTATCTCCCCCACCGACATCCGATCGCCTTGATTGTCCATGGCGCGATCTCAAAATTCGGGTTTTATAAAACAAAATAAATTTCGGCAGCTTGTAATTTTGAGCGCGTTAAGCGCGCTTCGGGTCCGTATCTCACTCCCCGACACCAATTGTTACAGTAATAACACAATTGGTGTTCCAAAATTTGGGCCTAACAAATTTGGTCCCAGGTCCGAATCCCACTCCTGACACCAATTGTTACAGATCGCGGTTTAGATGTTACGATGGGCCGAGCGGATGGTCCAACCGCGACCTAACAGGATCCCCAATTGGCCCGACTCCCCCAACGTTGACCAGATCGCACCACAGATATTCAATCGGGAAACCTCTAAAGCGACCGAAAGAGAAGGAAAAGAGAAGAAGACAGAGTACGGAGGAAGAACAGATTTATTATACACACAAGCAAAAAGAAAGAGCGACCAAAATTATTTACAAGCAATGGATGGAAGAAGCAGTCACACAGTGCATCGTTAGCTTATACTATTCAATTTACTTAACCCCAGGACAACGATTAGGACAGACGACGTTCACACTTACACGGGGGATATTTCAGGCAGGTATGGCTTGAGGTGGATTGCTGGAGAGGGAGGCAGGGTCGGAGGCAGCAGCTCTCAATTCCTCGCGTTTTTGGCGGGAAAACCCTCGGCCGCGTATCCGCTGCCGATGCTGTAGACGTCACGCGCTGGCTCGGTCACACCTGTTCCTCTCCTTCTGGTGGAGCCGTCTCCCTCCTCTCAGCGCGTCTCTTTAAACCTTGTTTCCTCCCCAAGTATCTCTCCTTTTTTGGGTTTGGAGCGTCTCTCGTCTCACAGCTCACAGCTCACTCACAGCTCCTCTTGCAGGTCACCTCTTCTCTCATCTCTCGAAGCAGTCCCTTCCAGTCGCTTTTATTACTCCGGGCGGAATCAAGCCGCCGGCTGCGAGGGCACGCCTACCGGGTCGCTAACCGCGGTGCTGGTTGGCTGTTAGGGCTGTCCGATTCCTCTTTTGATCATGACGACGTGCCACGCCTGTGAGTTGGCGGCTCCTACCCCCCTCGTCTCCGAGATGAGCACATGGGCAATGGCGGCTTGTGGGATTGAACACCACTCGCACCGCTTTTGAAAGGAACTTTGGAGAGCGGAGATGATTGGGGAAATTGAAAGGGCCTACGCTTTATTTCGTTTGATGCAATGCAGAGTCAATCTAGTGGGAAACACATATTTAGCCTATATAGAATAAGGAAATACACTATTTAAAAAGATATATCGTGGCCTGTGTGTAAGTTTCATGGAATTAACTAGGAGGACGGCTGCGACCATTATTTACATTACGAGGGTGTTACACACAACAAAACCATACTTTTCACATTCGTTACACTTCCTCCAAAATTGTTACACTTCTCAAAAACCGTTACACTTCTCAAAACCGTTACACTGCACCCTCCTTTCTTCAGGCCCGCGCTCGGGCCTACAAAACTTTAACTTAGTGTGACACGTAGGTGTAATTCCCTCTACAATTAACCTGACCCTGAGTGTGACAATCTTAAAACACAAATAAGTATGTCCCCCTATTGCATTGCACCCTGTCTAACAGACTCAAGCCCACAGCTAACCGAATTACGGAATTGTTCTCAAACTATACATTTACGGTGGGGAGCATTATTTACAGTGACGTTATTTCTTATTTACAACGCAACCCAGGACCTGTGTTTTTTTTTTTCTTTTTAGGGAACAAGAAAAAGAAATTCCTGTTGGGAGGGAGGAGACAGCACGCATTGCATCGATGCACCAGTACCAATACCACCAAAGCACCCAAAAGCACCAAAAGCACCACCAAGCACCAAAAGCACCACAAAGCCCCAAAAGCACCACTGTTCATAATAAACAACAAAACAACTGGTGGTGGTCTTCTCTTTCTCTGCTGGGCCGATGTTCTTCCCGACGTCTTCTGGCTTCATGCGGCCTACTTGGAAATAATAAAAAGCACAACTTGTGTTCATTTTTATTTAGGGCCTCAGGGGCCAACTAAGGGTGGTCCACCTGTTTGGCATAGGTGCCACCTTACCGAGGTCCGCAAGCAAGATTCCCTGGCCACTATGGCCGGTCTCCAACAGAGGTGCCCTGCCCCAGAACCTGGGGTCCATCAAGTGGTACTTGGCCGCAGAACAGCGGTCCATAAAGTGGTACATCAACGCAATGCATGCTGGTTCTGGGAATCTCGTGCGCACAATGGCCATCTCACGCACGCTCCCCTCGGCACCCAATGGCGCATAGGTCCTCAAGTGGGAGACAAAAGGGGGGGAAGACAAATGAGCGAGGGGTAAGGTCACAAGGGTACACGTCAATAAAGGCAATGCAGGGTGAAGTGCGTACGGAGAGCGAAGTGAGAAAAACTCGTCCCTACCGTACGTCACCCCCCCCTGTCACCTACACTACCCTTGCCCTTACCCCATATTTACAAGAATTTACACCTTTACAAATTCGTCACTACGTCTTGTCTTCCCCATCTTTCCCTTCTACACCAAATTCGTCTCCAATCCCTCTACTTCAAAATTTGCCATCACCAATTCATCATCAATCCTCATAAGGAGGGAGAGATGGAATTACGCACAATGTCACACCCACGTCATGATGCGTCTCACAATCCAAAACATTTGCATTAATGAAAAATAATAAAACATGGCATGGTGTGGAGTTACCTCATCTCAGGTGAGTGGATGCAGATGGTGCGAGGAGACTCCAATCCTAACTATCCTCTAAATGACTTTAACACACTTTACACTACCCGGGGTCTCTCCCTGCCAATCCATTGGCCAACTTACTCTATGGGTTCTAGAAACCAATTCCCATTGACCAAACTGTGGTGCTTCTCAATTTGGGGTCTCACTCCCCCGATTCATCTCCCGGTGCCCTCGCACAATTTCTGGGCTGCGACGTGTAGCTCTCCCAGCAGGTCTACCCACTTGCACACCTCCACCACTGCAGTTGCCACCCGAGCTTACCTAGCTCCTCACCCTAACCTATCTAACTGGGGAAAGACCCTTCTGGCTCTGTCACCCCACTCGGTGCCCTCTGGCACTGGGCTACCCGGGTCCGTCCTCCGGATCCTCGGGCCCCATCCACAACAACTACTACCGGCTCCCAGAGCCCACCTGCGGCCTCACCTGGCCGACATCCTCACAGTGGTGGAGTGCCCAACCAACTACACACACTAACAGGCTACACGCCCAGCCATTTCCACAACACTAATGCACCCATCCAAAGACCATTCTTTCACCCGCACCACAGATGCCAATATCCAACCACAATTTACCTGTACCCTCTACCTAACACTTACACTACCCGCCCCGGGTATCCGTGATGGGGGTCCACTCTTCCCCCATTCACACCTTCGCACCATCCACTCCACTCCACAATTTCCACCATACTCACTCCACGACCATCCATTCCAATACTCCATTTATTCCACACTACCATTCTCCATACCTGCTGTTGCACACCTGTGCCCTCACACCTGGTGCCACCTGCACCCTCCTTTCTTCCTGGACCATTTGGTCATCACAATACACATCACCATCACTCACTCATACACTGCTCCATACACCTGTTCAGTTGCACACCTGTGCAATCACACCTGTTCAATTTTCACCTGTTCAATCTTCAAACACACGGCATCATCTCAGCTAACTACTCCCCTCTGAAACTTGCGCTTCCCAGTCGTCCCTTTAAACTATTGTGCTCCCACGTCATTATCATCCACGCTAATCTACCTGCGTCCCCACTACAGGTATCCTTGTCACTAACTAACCTTAACGTCACCTAATGTCATCTTCTAGGGCCCTACACACAATATCCTAACCCACCCGGGCTAGTTTTCACTGCCATACACCCCATAACTAGTGCTCCTTTGCCCCCCATTAGTGAGGGATGACAGAGTTGCCATCCCACCACATCGGGCATCTCCCACTACCAATTTTGCACATCAAATTTCAACAAATGAAAAATTTGCCAATCATCTGCCAATCACCGCACCAATCATCAAATTTCGCCTTTTTCTAATTTCGGGGCCAAAACACTATCCTCATCCCCCGTCTACTTATTAGATCCTCTCGGTGCGCCAATTCCCTTCTAAAGCTCGGCTTCGTACAGCCGAGCAATGAACACGGGTTCTTTGGTGCCGGCAGCTGGATGCGTCCGGCACTCGGTGCAGGGACGGGGGCTTACCCGTGCCGAGATCCCACGCACCACCTCGGCGCGGAGCCATCCAATTGCCCGATCTCGACCTGCCGGAACGTCTCAATAGAAAGTGGTCGCCATGACGACCCTTCCTATCGGGCTGCCCGCTCCGCCTAGTGGAGCCCGGACGCGGCCGTTCCACGCGAGGCCCAGCGTGGATCGCGTACGGCGGTCCTTTCGAACCCGCCATGGCTCGGATCCCCGCTGGTTCTCGCGGCACGCGAAGCCCGGCACGCACCGAGGGCCCGATTCTGCTAAAAGTCGCTCTAACCGCTAACCCGGTTACCGTCGATGCCTCACCTGCATGGTTACATGCATACGCTACCCCTTTCTTGCTCATACCTCCAGCTGTTCCCATGCTCCTCGTACCTTTCCTTACACACCTCGGTACACTCACTCCGCTCACAGACTTGGTCACACACCTGACCACCGAACACCTTGGCACACATTCGTCGCTCGCACACCTCACCAACACACCTCTTCGCGCCCCTTCCTCGGTCACCTCCTCTGTGACAATCACAGGTGTGCTTTCACTCGCACACCCATCCACGTGCCTCACGACCAACTCAAGTGTGCATTCCCACACACGCTCTACCATTCCAGGTGTGCATCCTTCCATGCCAGGTGTACATCCCCGCTCACCTGTCACAACTAACTCACGCTCCGTGCCACTCTCACTACTCTCACCACCACTCTTGACAACGCACTCACCCTTACTCTCGACAGCGCACTCTTTCCTCATGCCCCTGTCCGTTACACCCTTTCTCGCGCACACTCTTGCGCACACTCTCCCGTTACACCCTCTGTAACACTCACCACAGGCGTGCATTCTCCCTTACTCTTGACAGCATGCGCTTTCCCCATGCACCCGTCCGTTACACACCTTTCTCGCGCATCCTCTTGCGCACACTTTTCCGTTACTTCCTCCGTAACACTCACCACACCGCGCTTCCATGTGCTCCCTCGCACACGCGCTACGACCGACTCACTCTCGACAGCACACTCACTAGTCGGCGCGCACTTTTTCCTCACACACCCCATGGTCGGACATTCTTGCACACCTCTTTTTTCGCACACCAGACCTGTCGCACACTTCACCAACGGCCTTTCATGAACACCCGGATCCAAACCAATCCCCAAGCCGACTGAAGCTTTCCTCACATCATATACATTGCCGAATATTTCGCCACTCCCCTTGGCACCTCGTCTCCGCACCTCTTTTGCCACCTGCAACTTTTTATTTGGTTAGTGAGCACGACATCACGATTTGAGCACCGACCTTGGACATATTCCATCACCTCCTCCTGTATTTCTCTCTTAGTTTCTGTCCGTCTCTTCTTAATTTCACTCACCTCTTCTTCCACTTCCTCTAATTTTTGCTTCACCTCTCTTATTTCCCGGTGCGTCTCCTCAAGTTCGTCCTCTAAGGCTACCGTGACCGTCTCTATGTGCATCCTCACCTGCCGGTCCTTTGTCTCCATTATCTCTGTCACCTCGTCCACCCTCATTGTCAGTCCCTCACGTACCATCTGACATTGCTTCTGTGTCGCTATTAATTCGTTTTTAATTTCTTTTTGTGTCGCCTTTAACCCTCCGAGTACTGCAGTGTTCCTTTGAACCTGCTCCACTAACTCCGTCTGTCCCTCCGTCAGCTGTTCCACCTCCTCCGTCAGACCCTCTATGCCCCCCTGTAACCTAGCCGTATTATTCCTCACCTCTTTCTCCATACGCTTCTCACCTCGCTTTACCTCCTCGCGTAGCCCCGAAACCTCCTCACTTACACCTCGTCGTATCTCCTCCATCTCTTTTGTAGATGCCACCCTCATCTGTCCCAATTCATCCCTCTGAGCATCCAGTTTACTTTCTAACCCGATTTGCACCTCCTCTATCTGGTTCCCCATTCGTTTGATTTCCCGGGCAGATTGTTCCCCTATTTCCCGCAATTTGTCCTCCATCCTATTTTCTAACCCCATTAACCCATTTTTCACCTCTTTTATCCCGTTGTCTAACCCCTCAAAATTTTTGTCTAACTTCCCAATTTTCTTGTCTAACCCCTCACCGGTACCCCTCGCTTCGTCCCTCATGACCCCCAATTGCTCATTCTGAGCCTCCATCCGGTTCCCCATTACCCCCAATTGCTCATTCTGAGCCTCCATCCGGTTCCCCATTACCCCCATTTGGTTTCCCAAGTCATTCCTCAGGTCTTCACTTGTCTGGACCATGAGCGCCTTTATTTGTTCCATAAATAGGCCCCAATCCATCGGCGGCGCTGCTACGGTCGCGGGCGCGGTCGCCGTGGCCATGTGCGAGGCGCCATTTTGCGCGCCCGTAACCTCGTGCGCGAGGACGCCATTTTGTGCGTCTGATACCCCCTCAACCGCCTCCTCATTGCTCTCCTCCTCCCTTTCTTCCCCTAAGTCCTGGGTTACCCCTAACCCGTTTATCTCCCCCACCGACATCCGATCGCCTTGATTGTCCATGGCGCGATCTCAAAATTCGGGTTTTATAAAACAAAATAAATTTCGGCAGCTTGTAATTTTGAGCGCGTTAAGCGCGCTTCGGGTCCGTATCTCACTCCCCGACACCAATTGTTACAGTAATAACACAATTGGTGTTCCAAAATTTGGGCCTAACAAATTTGGTCCCAGGTCCGAATCCCACTCCTGACACCAATTGTTACAGATCGCGGTTTAGATGTTACGATGGGCCGAGCGGATGGTCCAACCGCGACCTAACAGGATCCCCAATTGGCCCGACTCCCCCAACGTTGACCAGATCGCACCACAGATATTCAATCGGGAAACCTCTAAAGCGACCGAAAGAGAAGGAAAAGAGAAGAAGACAGAGTACGGAGGAAGAACAGATTTATTATACACACAAGCAAAAAGAAAGAGC
Source organism: Myxine glutinosa (assembly GCF_964187855.1). Classification (NCBI taxonomy): domain Eukaryota; kingdom Metazoa; phylum Chordata; class Myxini; order Myxiniformes; family Myxinidae; genus Myxine; species Myxine glutinosa. The sequence continues at coordinate 8,611,922 of NC_136273.1, forward strand.
GACCAAAATTATTTACAAGCAATGGATGGAAGAAGCAGTCACACAGTGCATCGTTAGCTTATACTATTCAATTTACTTAACCCCAGGACAACGATTAGGACAGACGACGTTCACACTTACACGGGGGATATTTCAGGCAGGTATGGCTTGAGGTGGATTGCTGGAGAGGGAGGCAGGGTCGGAGGCAGCAGCTCTCAATTCCTCGCGTTTTTGGCGGGAAAACCCTCGGCCGCGTATCCGCTGCCGATGCTGTAGACGTCACGCGCTGGGTCGGTCACACCTGTTCCTCTCCTTCTGGTGGAGCCGTCTCCCTCCTCTCAGCGCGTCTCTTTAAACCTTGTTTCCTCCCCAAGTATCTCTCCTTTTTGGGTTTGGAGCGTCTCTCGTCTCACAGCTCACAGCTCACTCACAGCTCCTCTTGCAGGTCACCTCTTCTCTCATCTCTCGAAGCAGTCCCTTCCAGTCGCTTTTATTACTCCGGGCGGAATCAAGCCGCCGGCTGCGAGGGCACGCCTACCGGGTCGCTAACCGCGGTGCTGGTTGGCTGTTAGGGCTGTCCGATTCCTCTTTTGATCATGACGACGTGCCACGCCTGTGAGTTGGCGGCTCCTACCCCCCTCGTCTCCGAGATGAGCACATGGGCAATGGCGGCTTGCGGGATTGAACACCACTCGCACCGCTTTTGAAAGGAACTTTGGAGAGCGGAGATGATTGGGGAAATTGAAAGGGCCTACGCTTTATTTCGTTTGATGCAATGCAAAGTCAATCTAGTGGGAAACACATATTTAGCCTACATAGAATAAGGAAATACACTATTTAAAAAGATATATCGTGGCCTGTGTGTAAGTTTCATGGAATTAACTAGGAGGACGGCTGCGACCATTATTTACATTACGAGGGTGTTACACACAACAAAACCATACTTTTCACATTCGTTACACTTCCTCCAAAATTGTTACACTTCTCAAAAACCGTTACACTTCTCAAAACCGTTACAATATATATATACACACACACACATATATATATACATATACACATATATATGTACATGCACACACACAAACACAAACATATATATATATGTATATATATATATATATATATATATATATATATATATTGTAGTGAAATCGTATCCGTACTGAACCCGGGTGGGGATGCTCGCTGCTCGCTGTCATTGTTGTCCCCACTAGGGGCGTGACTATAAGACCCGTTGCTGTGTCAGTGCTCCGAGACTTCTCCCTTGTGACATGTTACATCGGTAGCCTCGTTAATGGTACGCCTTTATAGAATATCTAGCTTGCTTGCATTGACTGATATGAATGGCTTTATGAGATGTCGCATCGTATGCTTATTGTGTATTTCTACTTACAGGAATGATCTGATGATCTAAATGCAATTAAACCAAACCGTTGGACTAAAGTTGTGCGGACCTGAATGGTTTTCCACAACACTTAATTGCATTTAAGATCTGCTGACATGGCTGGCAACAAGACGTTGACGGTGTCCATTTTCAGCGCCGACCCACAAGCCACGGACGGAGGCTTGCAACTCAAGCACTGGCTCCGACAACTGGAGCATCTCTTTGATGAGCCTGAGACCGCTCCGACGCCTGCCGCGAAGCTGGCAATATTACACTCAAAAATCGACTACCGGGTCTACCACGCGGTCGCTCAATGCACGACGTATGATCTTACCATCGCGGAGCTCAAGCGGCTTTATATAAAAGAAAAAAGCCCTGTGTATGCGCGTTATTTGCTGCAGACGCGACGGCAGCAGCCCAACGAGCCTATGGATCATTACGCCCAGGAGCTCCGGCAGCTCATGCTGGACAGCGCCAAGGAGCCACGGACTCCCGAGCAGGCTAAAGATGATCGACTTTTAGATGCCTTCATAGCAGGGGTCTCCTCCCAGGAACTACGTCTCAAACTCTTGGAGAAGACCGACCTGACCTTCGCTACAGCGGTTGAGCAAGCGACGGTGTATACCGAAGCGCGGATGCAATCGAACGCCTATGATCGCACGCGCCTTTTGGCGGGCACCTCACTACACGCCCGGCCGGAGAGTACCACTGACGAGGACGTGGATCCGCCTGCTGAACTCCGGGATGCTCCGGAGGATGACCCTACCCTGACAGCTGCCGTTACGACCAGCAGACCCAAGGCCTTGCGCGGGGCCGCATGTTTTTTTTGTGGAGGGCCTCGTCATGCCCGAGTCGTGTGTCCGGCACGTGACGCTATTTGCCATTTGTGCTCGCTAAAGGGACATTACGCGAAAGTGTGCAAGAAATCGGCACGCGGCTCGCGGCCCTTCGACTCGCGCAGCCGCGGTCGCGCAGGCGCGGCAACCTTGAACGGGCTTGTAGCAGAACCCACGAGCCCAGCGCCTTACCCGACTTCGAAGGGGAGGGCCCCTCTCTGCGGCCCGCTGGGCACGCAGACAACCTTGACTGGCGCCACCGGACAGCCACCACCGTCTCATTCTCCATCGGGGACAAAGGCCGCGTCCTTGGCCAAACCTCGAGCCACGCAAGGGAAGAAACAGCTTTCGAATACTACGGAAGCCTTTTGTCAAAGCGACCAAACGAAAAAGGCGATTTCGAATACTACTACGGAAGCCTTTTGTCAAAGCGACCAAACGAAAAAGGCGATTTCGAATACTACGGAAGCCTTTTGTCAAAGCGACCAAACGAAAAAGGCGATTTCGGCTACAACGGAAGCCTTTATCTGCCAGGAGTGTCAAAAGGCGATGCCAAATACTACGGAGGCCTTTTCTCGTCGGATTTTGAATCGCGAAACACCGGAATGCTGGGGAAAGCCCTCTGATGACGATAATGGATTCCCCATGGTCAACGCAGACTCCGGCCACGATCGCAAAACTGCTGCTGGTGTAGGATCCACCCGCGAGGCTGGTCCGACCCATTCGGGGGGCTCAGTCCCGCTCCCAGCTGCCTCGTCTGGCCTGGCTCAAGCCCTTATTCCCCTTATGGTTGAGGGCCATTGTGTTCAGGCCTTGGTGGACACCGGATCTACGGATAGTTTTATCGACCAGCGACTTGTGCTCAGGCATGGATGGCGGATCGGGCGGTCTACGAGACGGATCTTCATGGCTTCCCAGGGACTCCGGCTTAGCACAAAAGGGGAATGCCGATTGAAACTAGTGCTAAAGGGACGGGTTTTCCCTGATGTACACCTTATGGTTTTACCCGCATTATGTGCTGATATTCTGCTAGGACACGATTTTCTTAAGCTGCATGGACGACTGGTAATGGAGTTCGGTGGGCCTGACACTCTTGTTGTGGGGGCGGACGACGCGCTAACGGTGTGCGCCCTTGCGCAAATGGACGTCCGTCCGCTTTCGCTGTTCCCCAATCTAACCTCCGACTGTACCCCTGTCGCGGTAAAATCGAGACGCTACTCTCGCGCGGACATGCAATTCATTGCGGACGAAACGACTCAGCTCTTGAGAGACGGCATCATAGAACCTAGTAGGTCGCCGTGGCGTGCCCAGGTCTTAGTGGTGCGCAGTGAGGCCCATCGCAAACGCATGGTAATCGACTATTCCCAAACGATTAACCGCTTTACACAGCTGGATGCCTACCCCCTTCCGGGGATGGACGCGCTAGTGCAACAGGTGTCCCAGTATTCGGTCTATAGTACTCTCGATCTCCGTAGTGCGTACCACCAGATCCCTATCTCTAGGGCGGATCGTATCTATACCGCTTTCGAGTCGGGGCAGCGGTTGTACCAATTTACACGATTGCCCTTTGGGGTGACGAACGGGGTCGCTTGTTTCCAGAGGGCCATGGATGACCTCGTTGCGCGGGAGCACTTAACCGATGTTTTCGTCTACCTCGATAACCTTACGGTTTGTGGATATGACCAAGGGCACCATGACGCTAATCTGAAGCGCTTCCTTGAGGTCGCGCAACGGTATCACTTAACTATGAACGAGGATAAGTGCCGATACTCCCTACGCACCATAGATCTTCTGGGGTACACCGTGACCCATGGCTCTGTCTCTCCGGATAAGGAACGTCTACGACCTTTGCTCGACATGGCCCCTCCCTGCGATCGGGCGTCCCTGAAACGCGCCCTTGGGCTGTTCGCCCATTACTCCAAATGGGTGCAAAATTTCTCCGCGAAACTTCGCCCCCTTGTGGCCTGCGACACTTTTCCCCTGAGTTCGGCCGCATTGACGGCCTTTGAAGGTCTTAAGACCGACATCGCCCGAGCCGCCGTAGCAACCATCGACGAGAGCGGCTCGTTCGTCCTCGAAAGTGACGCCTCGGATCAGGCCATCGCGGCGACCCTCTCCCAAGGGGGACGTCCCGTGGCCTTCTTTTCACGGACTCTTACCTCCGCTGAGCGGCGGCACTCGTCCGTTGAAAAGGAAGCGTATGCGATCGTCGAGTCTATTCGGCGATGGCGCCCGTACCTACTCGGGCGGAGCTTCCAAATCATCACGGACCAGCAAAGCGTTGCGTTCATGTACGACACCTTACACGCCCAGCGCATTAAGAACGAGAAAATCACTCGCTGGCGTATCGAACTCGCCGACTTCTGTTACACCATCAAATATCGCCCAGGGAAGGATAACCAGGCCGCCGATGCCTTATCGCGCCCCACTACATGTGCTGGTATCACCTCGTTGGAGGGCCTACGGGTGCTGCATGCTACTGCGGGCCATCCCGGCGTAACGCGTTTTGCTCATTTCGTGCGGAGTGGGAATCTCCCTTACTCGATTGACGATATCCGCCGTATCTGTCGCGACTGCGCTATCTGCGCGGAAATCAAACCGCGTTTCTATAACCCCCCTATGGGGACTCTGGTGAAGGCTACACGCCCGTGGGAACGCTTGGCGATGGATTTCAAGGGCCCTTTGCCGGTGTCGAGCGGCTCTCGCTATCTGCTCACTATCGTTGATGAGTACTCACGATTCCCCTTTGCTTATATGTGCGCGGACATGACTGCTGCCACGGTGATGCGTTGCTTACAGAACTTGTTCTCAATGTTCGGTTACCCGGCCTATGTCCATACCGACCGGGGTGCAGTCTTCTTGTCTCAGGAGGTGCACGGCTATCTGCTCCAAAACAATGTTGCGTCTAGTTACACCACGCCGTATAGACCCCAGGCTAATGGGCAGATCGAACGCTTCAACGGGATTATCTGGAGGGCCGTCATGCTCCATCTCCGGACCCACGGCCGGGGCCTCGATAAATGGGCTTGGTCGCTACCTGCGGCGTTGAACTCAATCCGGGCACTCCTGAGTACGGCAACTAACCAAACTCCCCACGAGCGTCTTTTCCACCACCCCAGGAGCTCGGGGTGTATACGGTCTTTGCCCAGTTGGCTCGCTGGGCCCGGGCCGGCCTACCTTAAACGGGCAGTTCGCGCGAGCAAGTACGACCCCCTTGTGGACAAAGTGCAGATTCTCCAGGCTAATCCTGAGCATGCTCGTGTGATGACGTCTGATGGTCGTGAGACTACTGTCTCCGTTCGTCATCTTGCCCCTTGCGGGGTCGACGACCTTAGTAGGGAATCGGACGAACCGGTCGAACCCATCTATGAGACTATGACCTCTCCCGACGCTCCCATCGCCGATAGTCCACCGACACTCCCCCCGTCGAGACTGCCCGGGTCCGACGACTTGGCGTTACCCCCTTCATCACCCGACCCTGTTGACGCCTCTGACACCGGGGATACAGGGTTACGAGACGCCGTACCCGGGGAATTTCGAACGCGTGCTGGCAGAGAAATTCGCCGCCCGGCCCGCTACGGTTGGGCCGACTGATACTCCGCGCCCATGCTGACGCTCACTCGCTTTTAGCCACGGGCCGTATAATTCTGACGGGGGGTGAATGTAGTGAAATCGTATCCGTACTGAACCCGGGTGGGGATGCTCGCTGCTCGCTGTCATTGTTGTCCCCACTAGGGGCGTGACTATAAGACCCGTTGCTGTGTCAGTGCTCCGAGACTTCTCCCTTGTGACATGTTACATCGGTAGCCTCGTTAATGGTACGCCTTTATAGAATATCTAGCTTGCTTGCATTGACTGATATGAATGGCTTTATGAGATGTCGCATCGTATGCTTATTGTGTATTTCTACTTACAGGAATGATCTGATGATCTAAATGCAATTAAACCAAACCGTTGGACTAAAGTTGTGCGGACCTGAATGGTTTTCCACAACATATATATATCTATATATATATATATATATATATATATATATATATATATATTTAAAAAAAAAAAAAATATATATATATATATATATATATATATATATTGTTGCGAATATGGAATTTGGCCTCCATATCCGCTTGTAAATATTCCCCTATTTCTCCAATACTCCCCAACTTTCCCCAATCCCCCATTCCCTAGTCCCATTGCATGTAAACAACAATCAGTAGAGCCGACCTTCCCCTTATTCCCCCATTAAATGTCGTGCCCAGGTCCACCGCACCACACGTAGACAACTTTCGGACATCTTGCTAGTTATTCTTAGTCTATGTCAGTTAAGGCCTCGTTTCCATTAATTCTGACTCTTCGTTGCACCAGAATGTGATTATATAGCATCAGTAGTGAGTTTAGGACCTTTCCCATACCTCCTTCCATCTTCTTCAACAACTATAACTACAACAACAGAGGAGATGGGGGCGTCGCGGCGGCGCGGGGGAGGATGCGTCCTCACACCGGCTCGATTAGCGCCATTGACCACGCGCTCCAAGGGGTTACCACGGAGGGGCTGGCTGTCAGCTCCTCCTCAAGGGCGGAGCCTGGTAACCCCCCGCACCCAATCAGAAGGGCGGACCGATTCCATCTGGGGCGGCGCTAGCGAGCCGAGGGCGTGTCACTCCCCGCCGGATATACGTGGCGACTTAGCGGACGTGACGTGGGATGCGCCCCCAGCTGAAGAGAAAGAAGGACCTGCGAGCGCTGAAAGAGATGCGCCCCCAGCTGGAGAAAGAGGTACCTGCGAGCGCTGAGTCAGATGCGCCCCGCCTGAGAAAGAACGTTGCCTGCGATCGCTGAGAGGAAGAGAACCCGCCTGTGAAAGAACGTTACCTCCGAGCGCTGTGACCTCCCCGCATCTTTGGACCGGACCGAACCGTGTTGATTCTGCCCCGAGCCCAGGTGCACCTGGAGCCACCGATACCTGCCTTTCCCTGCCATCAACCCCCGTGTGAGTCAGCCGTTGTCCCGTTTATCTGTCGTCTGTCCGGGGTCAATATAAGAGTGTGTCTAAGTGCCTGTCTTCCTGTGATATACCTCTAGCCCCTGAAATCTAACCTTTCCGTACGAATATACTTGAGAATCGAAACATTGGTGTCTGTCATTATAATCCAGCCGTGTGTCTTCTTTTTCCTTATTGAGCCAGCGTGGCGCGGCTTCGTCAACGTTCGAGTACAATCGGGTAACTTGTGCAGACGTGGTCATACCAAAACCGCTCGGTAAATAACATCTAAGCCACGTCTGTAACAATATATATCTATCTATAATTCCATTAATCTCTGTGTGTATGTGTGTTTGTATGTGTGTATGTGTGTATGTTTGTCTGTGACCGCTGTTTCTCGACAACTACCGGTCCGATATACTTGAAACTTGCCAGGTATATTGCTGGGGACCCGAGGATGTGCCTTTTCAAGGTTTGAAATTAATCGGACAAGTAGTTACCGAGCTATGGCGATTTCTTTACCAAACACTGCAAGCCGTTCGCTTTGGACCAAACCATTGCATGTAAATAGAGGGGGGGGGTTCTGTGGTCGTTGTGAATGGACCAAACCATTCATGTAAATAGAGGGGGGGGGGGTTCTGTGGTCGTTACTGCCACGTGGTTTCAAAGTTTTTTTTTGTTGTTGTTGTTTGCACGCATGTTTTTTTGCACCCACGTACGGGCACGCCCTAGGATGTTTACACACACACACCCCTACACAAATTTTTTTTTTTTTTTTTTTTTGGCAAGGAACGGGCACCCACGTACGGGCACGTCCTAGCTTATATATAGTACGGGCATGCCCTAGTATATATAAAACACAACAAACAAACATGCATTTTAAAGGCCATTTTCCCTGCTAGAGCGGGAAAATACACACACACCCACTCCTGCAACACACAAACACACACCCACACCATTCACACATCTCCATTTCTATTCCGTATATATTCTATATATATATATATATATATATATATATATATATATATATATATATATATTGTGGCGGACACAAAAGCCCACTGGCGTGGTGACATCATTCCATGCACCAAGTGGGCGGTGGCCACGCCCGAGGGGTAGGCGTGGCCTCATGATATACACCGGGCGACCAGCCCGGAGGAGTTCAGTGTTACAGTGTAGTCTTACAATAAAGACGTTTATATGTTACCGCTTGTCCGCTTCCTCCTTGCTCACAAGCAGCGCGCGTAACGCCGCACTTTACTGGTGACCCTCGACGTTGGATCTGCCGGAGCGATCCTTCCACACGCGACGCCATCGCCATGGCCGCCTTCGTCAAACTTCCGGAATTTTGGGAGGCTCAGGCCGAAGTCTGGTTCGTCCAGGCCGAAGCCCAATTTCAGCTTCGGCACCTCACCGGCGATGACACGCGCTACTGCCACGTCGTCGCCTCCCTCGGGCCCGGCACGGCCGCTCGAGTTGTGTCCGTCCTTCGCCACCCACCGGACGGCCACAAGTACGAGGCACTCAAGCGGCTACTCCTAGCCACGTTCAGCCTCACGGACGACGCACGGGCCGACCGCCTCCTGGATCTCCCCGAGCTCGGTGAGACGCGCCCGTCGGTCCGAATGGACCATATGCTGTCACTGTTGGGCGACGAAGCCCCCGGTTCGCTATTCCGGGCGCTTTTCCGTCGCCAACTTCCAGCGCAGGTTCGCCTCGCGTTGGCCGGGACCGGGCTAACGGAACCCCGAGCATTGGCGGCCGAGGCGGACAAGTACTTCGCCGCTTCGGACACGCGGGCGAGCGTTGGCGTGGCCGTCACGGCCTTCGACGCTGATGTTCCACAGCATCATCTTCTACAGCACGCTGAAGTTCAGCAGCATGCTGATACGCACCTCGTGAACGCCGCCACGCCCCGCCCACCGCCGCGGCGAAAACCGCCACCGCGGGGAAACCCGTCGACTCCACCGGCCTGGCGGAGCCAGCCGCGCTCCTCCAGCTCCACCACCTGGTGCTGGTTCCACGCCAAGTTCGGCCACGAAGTTCGGCGGTGTCATCCGCCATGCTCCTTCAACGGGTCGGGAAATGCCCGGGCCGGCGCTCAATTGTGGCGATGAGCGCCGGCCGTTCGAGCAGCCTGCTGTTCATAACGGACACCTTCTCCGGGCGCCGTTACCTGTGCGACACGGGAGCGCAGGTGAGTGTCATTCCCGCCGGCACGTCAGACAAGCACGCCGCGGGTGGGGGCCCCGCACTGCTTGCCGCGAACGGGACGCCCATCCGTACGTATGGAAAACGCTGCCTCTCTCTGCGGTTTGGAGGGCAGGTTTTCCGATGGACGTTCGTCACCGCCGACGTGCCCGTGGCACTGCTTGGCGCGGACTTCCTGTGCGCTAATGGGCTCCTGGTCGACGTCAAGCACAGACGGCTTGTCCAGGCCGAGACGTTCAGCTCGCTCGCGTGTGCGTTGCCCAGCTCAACGAGCGGCTTGCCAAGCGGCTTGCCGAACGATTCGGTTCCGGCCACGTTGGTCTGTACGCTTCCGGCAGCGGACGCATTCACCCGCCTCCTCGCCGGCTTCCCGGCCCTCACGCGGCCCACCTTCTCGGCGGGGGCCGTCAAGCACGGGGTGGCCCATCACATCCCCACCGTCGGGCCACCGGTCTACGCCCGGGCACGCCGCCTTGAGCCGACTAAGCTGGCGGTGGCAAAAGCGGCGTTCGCTACCCTGGAGCGACTCGGCATCGTTCGGCGCTCAGAGAGCGCTTGGGCGTCGCCGCTGCACATCGTGCCGAAGCCCGGCGGGGGATGGTGACCGTGCGGGGACTATCGCCGTCTCAATGACGCCACGACTCCCGACCGCTACCCCGTCCCCCACATTCAGGACTTTTCCGCCCGTTTGGCGGGCAGGTCCTTCTTCTCGAAGGTGGACCTCATACGCGGCTACCATCAGGTCCCCGTCAGGCCGGAGGACGTCCCGAAGACGGCGGTCATCACGCCATTCGGACTCTTCGAGTTCCTGCGCATGCCCTTCGGTCTGAAGAATGCGGCTCAGGCGTTCCAGCGACTGATGGACAGCGTCCTGCGCGACTTGGAGTTTGTCTACGTCTACCTGGACGATATCCTCGTCGCCAGCGCGTCCCGCGAAGAGCACCTACGCCACCTCCGCACGCTCTTCGAACGCCTGGGCCAGCATGGCCTGATTGTGAACCCCGCAAAGTGCCGGTTCGGGGCCGCCACAATCGATTTTCTGGGGCACCGTGTCACCAGGCACGGCGCCGTCCCCCTGCCGGCCAAGGTGGAGGCGGTGAAGGGGTTTCCGCGCCCCCGCACGATCAGAGGGCTGCAGGAGTTCCTGGGCATGGTGAACTTTTACCATCGGTTCCTGCCCCGTATCGCCCAGCTCCTGCGCCCCCTGCACGAAGCTCTCCGAGGTAAGCCGGGCAAAGGCGACGTTACCTGGACCGAGCAGATGGACACGGCGTTCACGGGCGCGAAGCTCGCCTTGGCTAACGCCACCATGCTCGCGCACCCGGCGCCCGATGCACCGATCGCCCTCACCACCGATGCCTCGGACTACGCGGTGGGCGCGGTGCACGAGCAATGGGTGCGTGGAGCTTGGCAACCGCTGGCGTTCTTTAGCCGGCAGCTTCGCCCGCCCGAACGCCGTTACAGTACCTTCGACCGCGAGTTGCTCGGACTTCACTTGGCGGTCAGGCACTTCCGCCATCTGCTCGAGGGCCGAGCGTTCACTGCCTTCGTCGACCACAAGCCGCTGATCTTCGCGATGGGCAAGGTCACCGAGCCGTGGTCGGCCGGGCAGCAGCGTCACCTCTCGGCCGTGTCCGAGTACACGACGGACATCCAGCACGTCGCGGGGAAGGACAACCCGGTGGCGGATTGCCTTTCCCGGGCCGTCGCCCACGCAGTCCACCTCGGCATCGACTATGCCCGGATGGCAGCGGACCAGGCCGCTGACCCCGACGTCCAGGCCTTGCGGACGGCCGTCACGGGCCTCCGCGTCACCGAGGTGCCGTTCGACGGCGCGGGCGCGGCCCTCTTGTGCGACGTCTCCCTCGGGCGTCCTCGCCCCATTGTGCCCGCGGGCTGGCAGCGCCAGGTGTTTGACGCCATCCACGGCCTGTCCCACCCGGGCGCGAGGGCCTCCCAAAGGCTGATCGCCGACAAGTTCGTCTGGCATGGCCTCCGGAAGGCCGTCCGCGGCTGGGCCAGGACGTGCCTCGCGTGCCAGCGCGCCAAGGTGCACCGGCACACCCAGGCCCCGTTGGCCCCGTACACGGTGCCGGAACGCCGGTTTGACCACGTCCACGTGGACCTGGTGGGACCTCTGCCCCCCTCGCGGGGTTTCACCTACGTCCTCACCATGGTGGACCGCACCACCCGGTGGCCGGAGGCCGTGCCCTTGGCGTCGACAACGGCGGCCGATGTCGCGCAGGCTTTCATCACCACCTGGGTCGCCCGGTTCGGCGCCCCCTCAGACATCTCATCCGACCGCGGCCCCCAGTTCACCTCGGAGCTCTGGGGGGCGGTTGCGCAGGGGCTCGGGGTCCGGCTGCACCGAACCACGGCCTACCACCCCCAGGCTAATGGCCTGTGTGAGCGATTTCACCGCTCATTGAAGGCCGCGCTCCGGGCCACCCTCCGCGACGGCGGCTGGGTCGACAGGCTCCCCTGGGTCCTGCTGGGCCTCCGGACGGCGCCCAAGGAGGACCTGCGCGCATCCGCGGCGGAGTTGGTCTTCGGGCAACCGCTGCGGGTGCCGGGCGAGTTCCTCCCCGACTCCACGGCACCATGGTCCGCGGCACAGCAGCGCTCCGCTCTGCAAAAGACCGCCCAGAGGTTCGCCCCGGTGCCAACGGCATGCCACGGGCACCCACCGACGCACGTCGCCCCGGAGCTTCGCACGGCGGAGTACGTCTTCGTCCGCCACGATGCCCATCGGACACCACTGCGGCCCCCGTACGACGGGCCTTTCCGCGTGCTGGAGACCGGGGCGAAGCACTTCACCCTGGACATCGGCGGTACTCCTGACCGCGTTTCGGTAGACCGCCTCAAGCCGGCCCACCTCGATGTGGACCATCCACCGCCAGTGGCCCGACCCCCACGTCGGGGCCGCCCTCCTGCGGGCGGACCCCCGGCACCGCCCAGCCCCGCCGCCACGCCGCCCCCCGGTCCTGCACCCATCCCAGGAGCAGCCAGGGGCATCCCACCTGGCATCCCTGCACCCCGGACTCCGCCGATCGCCAGGGGGCGCTTCGGCCGGGTCATTTGTCTGCCCCGCAAACTGGCCCTCCAGGTGCGCGGGAATTCTGGGGGGGCGCGTGTGGCGGACACAAAAGCCCACTGGCGTGGTGACATCATTCCACGCACCAAGTGGGCGGTGGCCACGCCCGAGGGGTAGGCGTGGCCTCATGATATACACCGGGCGACCAGCCCGGAGGAGTTCAGTGTTACAGTGTAGTCTTACAATAAAGACGTTTATATCGAGAAAGACCCAAATCTCGCGAGATCTTGGAGACGGCGGCAGGGATTTTCGAAGCTCCACACGGTCTCCACGTTTTTCGAAGTTAAGTCTGTTCACAATTGTATTTTGTCGAAACTGTATTTATCTTTCGGTGTGTGAAGTTATTGTGTGCAACTTTGGTTGTTTCTCGGTGTTTATCTTTCATAAATTGATCGTCTGTTTGCCGTGTCGCGAGCAAGGCCTTGTACAGTGTGCACTGTACAACCTTGAGGCTTTGTTTTTCTCTCAGTGGTCCGTCGTTTGTGATCCAATAACTTTCGTTCTCTGTATTCCCAGTCTTTTCACCCATAGCCTACTTCCTTGTGTAAATCTCAACTCAACTCAACTCAACTCAAAAAAAAAAAAAAAAAAAAAAAAAAAACACATTTCCTTCTCTGTTCTCATTCGTTTATTCATTCTTATTCGTTGTTTCGTTCTTCGACCACGTGTTTCTCCCCCATTTCCCCAGATAGTTTTCACTCATTAACCTTCAATGTTTACACTTTCCCCTCAAGTTATGTATTCCGTCATATTTTATAACACCTTTTTCTTCTTCTTCTTTAAAAGGCTGCTTTCGACTTGCTCACCAAATCAATTCATCCCCAAAAAAATATCCATCTCCTATAGTGCCTTTTTTCTACATTCCCTAAACTCTCCTGCACTCCATCCTCCATCCAGCGTCCTTAAACGTATTTTTAACTCGAAGGTCTCAAGAAACTCATTTTGCAATAAATGTTCGTTTCCCATAAATCGTACATTTTCAAAAATCCAATCTCACCCCTCCCCTCCAAATCTTCCCCATAACCCCTCCCCTCCAAATCTTCCCCATCACCCCTCCCCTCCAAATCTTCCCCATCACCCATCCCTTTCAAATCTCCCCCCTTGCCCCCTCCCTCCTAAACTACCCCCTCACCCCTCCCCGCCAAGACGCCCCCTCGCCCCTCCCCTCCTAGACTCCTGCCTCACCCCTCCCCTCCAAATCTCCCCCATATCCCATCCCTTTCAAATCCCTCCCCTTGTCCCTTCCCTCCCAAACTCCCCCCTCACCCCTCCCCTTCAAATCTCCCCACCCTCATTGCTTCTCAATTTCCCCCCGCTCACTCCCCCTCCTCAAAGCGTCCTCCCCGCTTCTTCCCCCTTCAAACTCTCACCTCCATCTCCCCCAACCTTCTGCCTCGCTCTTCCCCCTCCTCAAATAACACCTCATTGTGGCTCACCCAATCACCATCAAACCTTTTGTCCGCCCCATCCTTCCCTTTCTCCGAGCTATTCTGAAATCTCTGACACACCTTCAACAGCTCTCCCTACCTCTTCCACCTCTTCCACATCTTACCCTACCCCTCCTCCCCCCTGTTCTGTATCTGATGCTCCCCCTTCCTCTTCATTAACGGTATGGACCTCAAACATCCAGGGCCTTCGTTCAAACTTAACTGATCTCTCCATACAGGTTGCTTCTGTCAAACCAGACGTGATCTGCTTAACAGAAACTTTCCTCCTTTATGATGTCTCTGATTCCATAGTATCTCTCCCGGGCTACTCCCTCCTCCGGTATGATAGACCTGAGCCTCGTCCTGGAGGCGGGGTTGCTATCTTTATCAAAAACTCTCTTCCTCACTCGCCCTGCACTGCACTCTCTCCACCTCACCCCCAGGAATACCTCTGGCTACGGCTTCCCCTTCGCTCCCACCTCTTGTTCATATGTGTGTTGTACCGTCCACCAAACAGTGATGACTCCATCTACATCTCGCTGTCTGATGATATGGACCAACTTCTATCTACTCATCCCAACTCTCTCTTCCTCATATGTGGTGATTTCAACTGTCATCATGCCAGTTGGCTGGGTGTGGGAACCTCTCTCACCAGCCATGGCTCCTCAGCAAAGGACTTCTGCGACTCACTGGGACTGACACAATCTGTCAATTTCCCGACCCGGATCTCAGTCAACGGAGCATCTTCTCTTCTGGACTTGGTTATGACTAACTTCCCTGAAAATGTCTGCTGCTCTTCTTCTGCTCCGATCGGATCATCTGATCATGTCCTTCTTAAAGTGGACATCTCTCTGACCATCCTCAGGGAGCCTGTTCAGCGTCGACGAGTCTGGCATTTCACTCAGGCCAACTGGCACGGTCTTCAAGCAGCCATCAATCATCTGGACTGGTCTCCCATCTCTACCACCTCTGACATCAACTCATCCTGGGAATTCTTCCAAAGTAAATTGCTCTCTCTCATGCACAGATTTATCCCATCTCGTCTTCAGTTGTCATACCCTTCCTCCCGTCCATGGTACACGGAATCTTGTGGTGAGGCTGTTGCCCAGAAACAACTTGCCTTCGTCTCCTGGAAAGCAAATCCAACGGAAGGAAATCTCATTTCCTTTCACAAAGCCCGAAACAAGTGTGTGTCCACCCTCAGGAGAGCCAGGAAACAATATCTCTCCGTTCTCAAGACCGAACTCTCTTATCTGTCTCCCTCTTCCAAATCCTGGTGGCGTCTGGTCAAATCCGTTTCTGGTGTTTGTTCCCCCTCCATCCCCTCCCTTACCTCAAACGGCTACACAGCTGACTCCGCACGTGAAAAAGCTGAATGCCTCAACTCTGTGTTTGCCTCTAAATCTTGTGTCCCAAACCCATCCCTCTCTGTACCCACCATACCCAGTCGTACCCTGCTGCTCCTGGACTCCGTGTCCTTTCCTCCTGACAAGGTGGAAAAGTTTCTGTCAACCCTCGACTCTGATTCTGCAACTGGACCCGACGGCATCAGCCCACGGGTCCTAAAATCCTGCTCTGCTGCTCTATCTCACCCTCTCTCTGTTCTCTTCACCCTCTCTTTTGCTCAAGGTCAACTGCCATCTGCTTGGAAATCAGCCAACATCACCGCTTTGCACAAAAAAGGTGCAAAAACAGATCCTAGCAACTACAGACCAATCAGCCTTCTCCCAATTATCAGCAAAGTCATGGAATCCATCATTGCTTCTGATATGAAATCTTTCCTCTTCTCCAATGGCTTGATCTCTGATCATCAATTTGGTTTCAGACCAGGTCACTCTACTCTGGACATGCTGCTTCTGCTGTCTCAACAATGGATGGAGGTCCTCAATGCCAAACAGGAAATTAAAGCTGTCTCCCTCGACATATCACGTGCCTTCGACACGGTCTGGCACCCCGCTCTGCTCACCAAACTCTCCTCCTTTGGTATCCATGGAAATCTCCACGCATGGCTGGCGGACTTCCTCTCTAGTCGTCGTCAACGTGTGGCCCTGAATGGGTTTCTCTCATCTCCTCTTCCTGTTCAGGCTGGAGTTCCCCAAGGCAGTGTTCTGGGCCCCGTGCTTTTTCTGGTCTTCATCAATGATCTCTCTGACTCTCTCGAAAATCCTCTCTATCTCTTTGCTGATGACTCCACTCTCTGCCGCTCCATTCCTCTTCCCTCAGATCGGCAGTCTGCTGCCTCCTCACTCTCTGAAGACCTGGACAAAATCACAGACTGGTCAAACAAGTGGAACATGTCTTTCAATCCTGACAAATCTCACACTCTTACTATGTCTCTCCGAAAAGATCGACTGGACAACCCTCCCATCTACTTTCTCAACAATCCTCTCCAAGAAGTTCTGTCGCTCACGATTTTGGGTCTCACTATCTGCCATGATCTTTCTTGGGAAAACCACATTTCCAAGCTGGCCTCCAAAGCCAGTCGCCGACTGGGCATCCTCCGTCGTGCGAAGTCCTTCCTCGGCACACCTGAGCTCCTCACCACATACAAGGCTTTCATCCGCAGCTCAATGGAATACTGTTCTCCCCTATGGGCCGGTGCTCCTGCCTCACACCTAGCTCGGCTTCACGCTGTTGAAACCAAAGCTTTCAGAATTATTGGAATCTCCCGCGATGAAGCTATCTCTGAGGGCCTTTCACTCACTCACCGCAGGCAGGTAGGTGGTCTTTCTGTCTTCTACCGACTCCTCTCCGGCCTTGCACCCCCAGCTCTCTCTGTGCTCTGTCCCCCAAATATTCCTACAGGTCGCACAAGATCTGCCAGCAACCCTCTGATGGTTAAACTGCCGAAATCTCGGCTCTCCGCTCACCTTCACTCTTTCATTCCTCTTTTCTCCCGCCTCTGGAACAAACTCCCTCACTCCCTTCAATCCCACTCCTCCCTCCAGGTCTTTAAAACAGCTGTTCACCACCATCTCTTATCTTCCCCCATCCAAAACCTTGATCTTTTCTACCCCCGCTAATTCACCCCAGATCCACCTTGTTTGAAATTCCAACTTCTTTCCTGGAAGTCCTGGCAGTGTCCATATGTTTTATACCTCTCCCACTGCCCCCTTCCCACGCCCCCCCCCCCCCCAAAGCCCTCGCCCTCTCTCAGATCTCTCCATGTCTCTCGGTCCCTGCTCTCAAATGTTGTGTTTGTGTCCTTCCCCCTCTCTCCCCATCTTGTCTAACGCTCCCTATGTTATATGTTTTATGTGTCGGTTTGTCTTTCTGTGTGATTAATGTTCGCTCTTTCACGAGCCTCGATCTTGTATACAAAAAAAAAAAAAAAAAAAAAAAGTTACCGCTTGTCCGCTTCCTCCTTGCTCACAAGCAGCGCGCGTAACGCCGCACTTTAATATATATATATATATATTGTTGTGGATTTGTAATTGTTGTAAAGATCACCCTTTGTAAATGTCATGATCGTTGTAAATACCTCCATAATTGTAAAGGTCAAAGGTCGCCCCCTTAATTCATTCATCGCATACACCTAGCCAATCTTAAGCCCTTCTAAGTAGTTATCTCTTTATTCTATGTGAGTTTAAGGCTCTGTTGGCCATTAATTGACACTCCATTGCCCCAAATCAAATAAGAATAGCTCCCCTTCAATAATTACATTTCCCAGCCCAAACTCCCTCTCTGGGTAAAGCAGCTTCACAAGCGTGGGGTGCGTGCCCTCTCATTTCGCTGCAAATATTGAATACGTGCGCCATGCTCTGTTTGAACAGGAGGGGCGGGGTCGCCGGGAAGAGGCAAGCACAGGCCGCGCCACGAGGGGCGGGGCTGTTCAGCCCCATGCCCAAATAAGGGAACAAGCCCGTAGCTCGCCACGAGGGGCGCGCCGTTCGGCGCCATGTCCAAATAAGGAGGCAAGCCCGTGGCATTGCCATATAAGGTCACAGAGCACGGGGGGAGGGCGGTACCGAAACCGACGAGGGCGTGGCACACCCGCGCATGAGATTGAGATATGCGTGCGAAGATCGCGCAAGAGAGAGATGAGTGAGGGAGCCCCACGAGCAGTTCGACAGAGGGAGTTCTGAAGTGAGAGTTCTGTGAAGGGAGTTGCTTGAAGGTTTATGAGAGTTGAATAAAGTAGGTACAAGGGCGGTGAGAAGGCATGAACGAGAGGCGTGATCTAGCAGGACTGAGAGAGAGAGACGTGAGGGGGTGCCTGTATTGCGGCAATAGGCCGACACCCTCTAGGCCCTATCGCCGGTCGGTGAGACGCGAGGCTGTGTTTGCCGGGTTTTCGCCTCGACCCCAAAGCGTGGATCGGAGCGCGCGCTTGGAGCCGGACCTCGACGCCTACCATCTGCCTGGACCCTCCTCTGCCGTCCCAAACCATCCCTGCCTTTCCATCCTTTTGTGTACGTGAGTTTGTTCTGTGTGTCTTGTCCCTGGGTATTAATTAAGCTTGTATAAGTTAATATTTGCACTGTGTCACCTGCTTTTTCCATTTTCCCTGTATATAACCTTGACTGCTCCTTTTGCTTAGTGTGTGTAAATAATAAATCCTGTTACTCTTCTGTACGTCTTCTTCTTCTACCTCTTTACATTCGGTCGCTTTAGAGGTTTCCAAATTGAATACCTGTGGCGCGATTTCGGCCAACGTCCAGGAATCGGGTTAGTTGGGGTAACTGTTCTAGTCCTTGAGCCAACCGGCCATATTTTGAAGTGAATGCTCCGGCGGGGGGAGTAATTCTCATTATGATTTTCCATTAGACCAATGTCTCAAGTGTCAGAAAAGGTGTGATGGACATCTGAGAACGGTAGCTTAGTGCCCGGATGGACGCCATCTTTGAAACCACCCAGCTCGAAAATGCCCATTTGGTGGGGTACATTGTTGCACGTGTATCTGGACTTCTATACTAGCTATCGATGTGCGGTTGACGACTAAATATACGTCCGATGTGTACCGTCTAAATAAAAAATAATATGAAGCATTTTGTTTTAGATTAATTATTATAAAAATCAATTATCGAAAAAAAATCATATATTTTTCAATATTTTATTATTAGACTTGTACTTTTTTTAGTGAAACAACACTGGTATGATTTTCCAAATTATGCATTGTGCTACACCGTTTATCTATCTATAAAAATAACTCAAAAACTAAAACATATCATCCACCACGAGTTTACACAAAAAATATATGAAAAGGCATGCACTTTCCACAAACCGAAACTATGTCAGTTGGAATTTCCCGCCGATAATCAACCCACAGAACCCAGTGCCGAAAGTGACGTCAGTCTATTCTATATCTATATTCTATATTCTATATCTCAGTCTGAGATTTGTTGCGGTGACCTGATTAATTTCTGAGGGGGGGGGGGGGGGGTGGGTGGCTTAAGAACTAAAAGTGAACATGTTAGATGGCGCCACATACAACTCTATTATAGAGTTGTATTGTGGCGCCATCTAACATGTTCACTGACTTGGATGAGTATGTCTATGTAAGCTGGCGAGCTTTTCGGATATCGGAGTAATCTAACGTCAGTCTTTTTGTTCTTTCAGCTGAGATGGCCGGTGTCGAGGCGAAACGGGCGAAGATTGAACCTGAGTCCGGAACGTGCATCCTGTGCAGCAAGAAGTCGCCACTCTCTGAACTAAGCAAGGCAGCGGGCAACAGTTCTTGGAAGACATTGTGTGACGCAGCCGCAGTTAGAAACTTTTATCCAATTCTAAAGCTAGTCCAAGAAGGCGCAGTTGAACTTCCTAATATTCCAATATTATACCATAGGGCTTGTAGATCAGACTTCACTCACAAAAACCACCTAGCTACTTTGACCAATGCAGCTAGAAGTTCTTCAGTTGATACTGGCGATGCGGTGCGACGGCGATCATCACGGGAAGAGACAGGATCAACTTCAACGGTCTACGATGATAAATGCATTTTTTGCCAGCGTGCTTCAAAATTCATAAAAGGCAGTCGTACCCGTGAAACAGTTGTCTTGGCTGTTGAACTTCGAGCAGATAAGACAATAAGAGATGCTGCGACAGCTCGCAATGATGAGAGAGTTTTGGCATTGACTACACGAGATATGGTTGCAGCTGAGGCTCACTACCACTTCTCCTGCTATAGAAACTACACACGGCCCCAAAAACCTCAAGTAGAAACTGACATTGAAGATAATATCGAGAAAAAAGAAATGATACGATGTATATTCAATTTCATTCGCACTGACTTGTTCTTGAACCCGAGGATTGTTCCAATAGTTGATGTTGCAACAGATATCCTGTCTTCAGATACATTTTCAGTTGATGTTCGTGACTCCTTCAAGAAGAATCTGCAGCGCACATTACAAAGAGAGTTTGGAGAATCGCTCATCTTCTTCAATGTGAAACACCGTGTATACTTGATGCCCGATAATCTGACAAAGCGAGAGATTGCTGCAGAGTGCGTAAACCTGAAAGCAGAAGTGAAAGCATTTGAACGAACGGACGGTGAAAGTAACATTGTGCGTGCAGCTACTTCACTGCGACACCAGATCAAAGATGCTCATTACAATGAACGTTGGCCGCCTCAGCCAGCAGAACTCACTTCAGATTACGTGAAGATACCAGATTCTCTTCGTGTATTTCTGCATACTTTGATTTGCGGGAGTGGGGGTAGCTCTGCGCGTGCCGACACACTGGTATGGTCGATGGCTCAAGATATCATCAATGCTGTACACCGGGGTACCATCAGAACATCGAAGCATGTCCTACTTCCGTGGGTCATGAAAACGCTCACCGGTAATACAGAGGTCATCAGAATATTGAATCGACTCGGGCACGGATGTTCGTACACAGTTCTGGAAGAAATCGAGACAGCGCTATGCATAGACAAATTAGCAAGTGTGGAGAAAGATACAGTACCACTTCCGTCACATGTGCACCCTTCGGTCCCGACTGTATTAGCATTCGATAACATCGACAGGCTAGAGGAATCGCTGAGTGGTGGCGGAACATCGCATCGCGTCAACGGTATCATCGTCCAACCGAAGTCGCAGTCGTGTTTGCCGCCCCAACCTCCATCGGCAGTATCCAAAGCAGATAAGAAGCGATCTATCCCGTCATCCAGCGATTTAGTTCCAATATACAGCGGTGGGAAACGAGAGGGCCCACCTGCAATCAAGCCTGCAGATCTTTCTGACACTCTTGCAGGCACAACATCCCTTGCGCAGCGCCGAAATCACGTATGGATTATGACTCGCATGCTGGAACCATGCGACCAGACAATCAGTTCGTGGACTGGTTTCAACATCATGACTAGAGATCGTGTTCAGGTGACGGAAGATGTAGTTGGCTACCTGCCGACTATAAACGCGCCTGCCACAGATATGGCAACAGTGCAAGAAATCCTCAGAGAAGCTCTGAACATCATGTCATCACTTCAGCTTGAGCGTATACCGGTGGTGCTAGACCAGGCACTATTTGCTAAGGCGACCAAAATAGCATGGAAAGATGTCGATCGATATGGAAGAATCGTGCTCATGATGGGGAACTTCCATACCATCTGTAACTTCATGTCGAGCATTGGGAAAATGTTTGGAGATGCAGGCCTTCGGGATGTAGCTGTTGAGTCAGGAGTAATCGCTGAAGGTTCCATCAACAGGGTTCTGGAAGGCAAGCAATACAACCGTGCTGTGCGACTCCACAAGTTGATGTACGAGGCACTAATGCGCATCATTTGGAAGGGCTTCCAGGTGTGGATAGAAAGCAATCATCCTGACAAGGAACCCCAGATTCGAAGCACTGACCTCAAAATTCGCAGCATCAAGGAGGATGTTTGCCACGAGACTCTCGCTGCTGCTCTCGATGATGATTCATGTGTACAGAGCTTTGACATGTTCGCGAAATACCTACATTTTCTGCGAACCAAACATGGAGACCTGGCTCGCTTCTGGATGATGTATATTGATATGGTAGAGACCCTGCTGGGGTTGATTCGTGCGGATAGAGAAGGCGACTGGATGCTTCACTTGGCTTGTGTCAGAAGAGTGATCCCTTGGTGTTTCGCAATGAACAAGGTGAACTATGCTAGATATCTACCAGTGTACTATGCACAGATGACGCAACTCCACGAAAAATGCCCCGAGTTGTACAGGCAAGCACTCGAATGTAGCCACGAGGAAGCAGACACGCGTATGTTTCTCCACGCAAAGCACGCCGCTACCCACTACAAGACGATCATCTTAGTGGCAGATGACACCGACGTTCTGATCATCAGTCTTCATCTCAGCAGAACCATCGATAGTCAGCTCTTCATCAGACGAGGAACAAAGGTTCGAGTCAGAATGATCGACGTTGGAAAGTTGGCTGCGGTATTGGGGTCTGGAGTTTGCAGTGCATTGCCAGGGCTTCATGCATGGAGCGGGTGTGACACTGTGAGTGCTCTGGCTAGCCAAGGAAAGATAAAGGCTTTGAAGCTTGTGCAAGCGAATGAGCTGTATCTTCAAGCATTCACAGATCTGGGATCTTCGTGGAATGTACCAACAGACGTCTTCAATAGCATTCAGGCCTTCACGTGTCAGCTGTACGCCAAGAACACGAAGATCGTCGGTGTTAATTCGCTCCGTTATCACATGTTCTGTGCAAAGAAGGGCCAGATCGAATCTGGACAATTGCCGCCTTGTGAAGACTCCTTGATGCAGCATACGCTTAGGGCCAACTATCAGGCGGCTATCTGGCGACGCAGCCTTGAAAACCTACCAGACGTCCCAACACCATCAGCAGGACATGGTTGGGAACTCGATGATGGCGGTTCGCTCACAATCCGATGGATGGCGGGTCTACCAGCTCCAGATGTCGTCTTGAATCTCATCTCATGCACATGCAGAAGGACGTGTCGACCGTCAGATTGCTCCTGCATACTGAATGGGTTGAAGTGCACTGTTGTGTGTAAGCTGCAGGGATGCTCCAACATGGTGCAGGATGATGCTATCGTGGCTCAGGATGCCAATGACTCTGATGGCGACTCTGATGATTAACAAATTTGTGTGCACTGTATATTGTATAGCATATGTTGTTCTCTATTATAATGCAGGCCAAATTGCCTGAAAATCTTTATAGACAGATAAACGGTTTAGCAAAATGTATAATTTGGAAGATCATACCGGTGTTATTTGACTAAAACATGACATGTTCAATGATACCTCCGCTTGCTTATTAGGAATATACATCGTATGGTGTTAAAATCAGCTCCATACGTCTTTCCAAACTCTAGTAATGAATAATTAATATAATTGGCGGCCATTTTGAAATCCAAGATGGCCACCAAAGTGCAGATTTCCTATGTAACAATTTCCGCCTGCTTATTAGATATCGTATGGTGTTAAAATCCTCTCCGTACGACATTCCTAACTTGCGTTATCGTCAGAATAGATAATGCCAGCGGCGGCCTAAGTCATTTTATGCCTCTTTACATTTATTTGTTGTAAACTCGTGGTGGATGATATGTTTTAGTTTTTGAGTTATTTTTATAGACAGATAAACGGTGTAGCACAATGCATAATTTGGAAAATCATACCAGTGTTGTTTCACTAAAAAAAGTACAAGTCTAATAATAAAATATTGAAAAATATATGATTTTTTTTCGATAATTGATTTTTATAATAATTAATCTAAAACAAAATGCTTCATATTATTTTTTATTTAGACGGTACACATCGGACGTATATTTAGTCGTCAACCGCACATCGATAGCTAGTATAGAAGTCCAGATACACGTGCAACAATGTACCCCACCAAATGGGCATTTTCGAGCTGGGTGGTTTCAAAGATGGCGTCCATCCGGGCACTAAGCTACCGTTCTCAGATGTCCATCACACCTTTTCTGACACTTGAGACATTGGTCTAATGGAAAATCATAATGAGAATTACTCCCCCCGCCGGAGCATTACTTTTGGTCTGGCTCAAGGACTATTCGGCCGCGGTGCCATCCGCTCGGCAAAACAACATCTTATCCGCGGTCCGTAACAATATATATATATATATATATATATATATATATATTATATACACGCACACATATATATATATATACAGCTACACACACACACACACACACACACACACACACACACACACACACACACACACACACACACACATGAAGTGGAAAAATGGAGGCCACAC
The DNA here is from genome assembly GCF_964187855.1 of Myxine glutinosa. Lineage (NCBI taxonomy): Eukaryota > Metazoa > Chordata > Myxini > Myxiniformes > Myxinidae > Myxine > Myxine glutinosa. The sequence continues at coordinate 8,636,004 of NC_136273.1, forward strand.
CAACTCTGACCATCAATCATAAAAAATAAACCTTTGTGTACAGGGCCTTCAGCTCATGTGGGATGCGCAACACAAATGACGGACACGCGTGGACAAATGCACGGGACAACACGAGATGGCTTCAGACAAACAGTCAGTGAGCTTGAGGGAGTCACATCACTTCCTGGAGCACTCTGGGTACTGGCAACAGTATTTTTATGACGTCACTTTTTTCTCCACTCTTAGCTAAGAATTTAAAGAGAAATTTCCTCCTCCCAATGGAAACCAACCAATGGGATTTGTCCGTGATCTATCCTTTAAATGTCGAGTATCAAGCAAGGAAGCAGCACATACTATTGTTTAATGTCTTTGGCACGAGATAGGCTGGAGTGGGAATCGAACCACTGACCTCCCAGACCGGATATCTTAACCAATAATCGAACCACTGACCTCCCAGACCGGATATCTTAACCAATCCGTCACCGATTCTAATGGCGTGGCAAGAGAACCCTGCCGGGGAGCACATCAAAGGGATGTGAACGACGTTACAAACCTCCAGGTAACAATAGTTTGTCATCTTTCGGATCTCAGGTTAAAAACAGCTCGATTTGTCAAGCCTCGCATTCCAGGTAACACAATGGACGAACAGCTGCGTACAACACTTTGCTCAATGGGCTCATCACACAGGTATCATCAGGCTTAACGCACAGATATCCTGGGGCTTAACGCACAGGTATCCTGGGGCTCAATGCACAGGTATCCTGTGTTTCAATGCACAGGTATCCAGGGGCTTAATGCAAAGGTATCGTGGGGCTCAATGCACAAAGCACAGGTATACTGGGGCTCAACATACACGTTTCCTGGGGCTCAACACACAGCTATCCTGGGGCTTAACGCACAGATATCCTTAGGCTTAACGCACATATTCTTAGGCTTAACGCACAGCTATCCTGGGGCTTAACGCACAGCTAACCTGGGGCTTAACGCACAGCTATCCTGGGGCTTAACGCACAGATATCCTTGGGCTTAACGCACAGCTATCCTGGGACTTAACGCACAGATATCCTTGGGCTTAACACACAGATATACTTGGGCTTAACGCACAGCTATCCTGGGACTTAACGCACAGATATCCTTGGGCTTAACACACAGCTATCCTGGGGCTTAACGCACAGATATCCTGGGGCTTAACGCACAGATATCCTTAGGCTTAACGCACAGATATTCTTAGGCTTAACGCACAGCTATCCTGGGGCTTAACGCACAGATATCCTTGGGCTTAATGCACAGATATCCTTGGGCTTAACACACAGATATCCTTGGGCTTAACACACAGCTATCCTGGGGCTTAACGCACAGATATCCTGGGGCTTAACGCACAGATATCCTTAGGCTTAACGCACAGCTATTCTTAGGCTTAATGCACAGCTATCCTGGGGCTTAACGCACAGATATCCTTGGGCTTAATGCACAGATATCCTGGGGCTTAACACACAGATATCCTTGGGCTTAACACACAGATATCCTGGGGCTTAACGCACAGATATCCTTAGGCTTAACGCACATATTCTTAGGCTTAACGCACAGCTATCCTGGGACTTAACACACAGATATCCTTGGGCTTAACGCACAGCTATCCTTGGGCTTAACACACAGCTATCCTGGGGCTTAACGCACAGCTATCCTGGGGCTTAACGCACAGATATCCTGGGGCTTAACGCACAGATATCCTTAGGCTTAACGCACAGATATCCTTAGGCTTAACGCACATATTCTTAGGCTTAACGCACAGCTATCCTGGGGCTTAACGCACAGCTATCCTGGGGCTTAACGCACAGCTATCCTGGGGCTTAACGCACAGATATCCTTGGGCTTAATGCACAGCTATCCTGGGACTTAACGCACAGATATCCTTGGGCTTAACACACAGATATCCTTGGGCTTAACGCACAGCTATCCTGGGACTTAACGCACAGATATCCTTGGGCTTAACACACAGCTATCCTGGGGCTTAACGCACAGATATCCTGGGGCTTAACGCACAGATATCCTTAGACTTAACGCACAGATATTCTTAGGCTTAACGCACAGCTATCCTGGGGCTTAACGCACAGATATCCTTGGGCTTAATGCACAGATATCCTTGGGCTTAACACACAGATATCCTTGGGCTTAACACACAGCTATCCTGGGGCTTAACGCACAGATATCCTGGGGCTTAACGCACAGATATCCTTAGGCTTAATGCACAGATATTCTTAGGCTTAATGCACAGCTATCCTGGGGCTTAACGCACAGATATTCTTAGGCTTAATGCACAGCTATCCTGGGGCTTAACGCACAGATATCCTTGGGCTTAATGCACAGATATCCTTGGGCTTAACGCACAGATATCCTTGGGCTTAACGCACATATATCCTAGGGCTTAATGCACAGATATCCTTGGGCTTAACGCACAGATGTCCTCAGGCTTAATGCACAGATATCCTTGGGCTTAACACACAGATATCCTTGGGCTTAACACACAGATATCCTGGGGCTTAACACACAGATATCCTTGGGCTTAACGCACAGATATCCTTGGGCTTAACGCACATATATCCTTAGGCTTAACGCACAGATATTCTTAGGCTTAATGCACAGCTATCCTGGGGCTTAACGCACAGATATCCTTGGGCTTAATGCACAGATATCCTTGGGCTTAACGCACAGATATCCTTGGGCTTAACGCACATATATCCTGGGGCTTAATGCACAGATATCCTTGGGCTTAACGCACAGATGTCCTCAGGCTTAATGCACAGATATCCTTGGGCTTAACACACAGATATCCTTGGGCTTAACACACAGATATCCTGGGGCTTAACACACAGATATCCTTGGGCTTAACGCACAGATATCCTTGGGCTTAACGCACATATATCCTGGGGCTTAACACACAGATATCCTTAGGCTTAACGCACAGATATTCTTAGGCTTAACACACAGCTATCCTGGGGCTTAACGCACAGATTTCCTTGGGCTTAATGCACAGATATCCTTGGGCTTAACACACAGATATCCTTGGGCTTAACACACAGATATCCTGGGGCTTAACGCACAGATATCCTTGGGCTTAATGCACAGATATCCTGGGGCTTAACACACAGATATCCTTGGGCTTAACACACGGATATCCTTGGGCTGAACACACAGATATCCTGGGGCTTAGCACACAGATATCCTTGGGCTTAATGCACAGATATCCCTGGGCTTAATGCACAGATATCCATGGGCTTAGCACACAGATATCCTGGGGCTTAACGCACAGATATCCTGGGGCTTAACGCACAGATATCCTTGGGCTTAATGAGATATCCTGGGGCTTAACGCACAGATATCCTGGGGCTTAACACACAGATATCCTGGGGCTTAACGCACAGATATCCTGGGGCTTAACGCACAGATATCCTGGGGCTTAACACACAGATATCCTGGGGCTTAATGCACAGATATCCTTGGGCTTAACACACAGATGTCCTTGGGCTTAACGCACAGATATCCTTGGGCTTAATGCACAGATATCCTTGGGCTTAACGCACAGATATCCTTGGGCTTAATGCAGAGATATCCTTGGGCTTAAAGCACAGATATCCTTGGGCTTAATGCACAGATATCCATGGGCTTAATGCACAGATATCCATGGGCTTAGCACACAGATATCCTGGGGCTTAACACACAGATATCCTTGGGCTTAACACACAGATATCCTTGGGCTTAACGCACAGATATCCTTGGGCTTAACACACAGATATCCTTGGGCTTAACACACAGATATCCTTGGCCTTAATACACAGATATCCTGGTGCTTAACTCACAGATATCCTGGGGCTTAACTCACAGATATCCTGTGGCTTAACGCACAGATATCCTTGGGCTTAACACACAGATATCCTTGGCCTTAATACACAGATATCCTGGTGCTTAACTCACAGATATCCTGGGGCTTAACTCACAGATATCCTGTGGCTTAACGCACAGATATCCTTGGGCTTAACACACAGATATCCTGGTGCTTAACTCACAGATATCCTGGTGCTTAACTCACAGATATCCTGGGGCTTAACTCACAGATATCCTGGTGCTTAACTCACAGATATCCTGGGGCTTAACTCACAGATATCCTGGGGCTTAACTCACAGATATCCTGGGGCTTAACTCACAGATATCCTGGGGCTTAACTCACAGATATCCTTGGGCTTAACGCACAGATATCCTTGGGCTTAACGCACAGATATCCTTGGGTTTAACGCACAGATATCCTTTGGCTTAACACACAGATATCCTTGGGCTTAATGCACAGGTATCCTGGGGCTCAATGTACAACGCACAGGTATCCTTGGGCTCAACGCACAGGTATCCTGGGGCGTAATGCACAATGCACAGGTATCCTGGGGCTCAATGCACAGGTATCCTGGGGCTTAATGCACAGGTATTGTGGGGCTCAATGCACAGTTATCCTGGGGGCTCAACACACAGCTATCCTGGGGTTCACCATACAGGTATTCCGGGGCTTTAAATTATGGAAACAGATTTTGTCCACATACACAATGTAGATTTTGTCCACATACGCATTGTTCAGGTTTTATGGCCGGGTTTGTGCGATGGTTTGGAATACCATTGTGGTTACAAGCTTGATGACGATGGCAACAACTACTACTACAAAATCCCAATCCTATAGGAAAAACAAAGCCTGGTGTGGGCTTAGCGGTTAGGGTGCCAGCTTGGGAGCCTAGGATCCTGAGTTTGAATCCCAGTCAATCGTTGAATTCACGCCAGGGGGGTTGACTCAGCCTGGTCATTCAGTCATCCTTCCGGGGTCGGTAAATTAAGTATCAGCTCACTGGTAATTGGGGCACTGCATCAGCAGCACAAACGTGCTTTCAGAAAAATGATGCAACCAGCAGCCATAGGCTGCTTACGAAAACAACACCCACATAGGAAAAACAAAACTATGTGAGGAATGGTGGAAAATTTGATGAAAAACCAGGAGCATATGTTGGAGTAATCAGGTTGTGAAGGCATCAGGCTATGGTTAGGTCACAGGTAGGCCCCAAACAAAGGCATCCCATGATTTCAGTAAGTATACCTATGAAGTTTGTTAATGGGATCTTTTGGAAATTGTTCACTCAGACTGTTTGCACCAATAAGTGAGAGTCAGATGAGGGACCATCCCATAGGAATTACATTTTTTTATATGAACCTCCCATTGTTGAGTCTTCATGCAATCTTGCGATTAATTCAGCAAAGGTCTCACTGATTACCTGTGGCCTTCCAGCAATACTACTCTTCCATAACTCCAAAGACTCCATTATTGTTTTGGAATAGTCATCCAAGTAGTCCCTCGAGGGCTTTAAGGGAGCAACTTATCACCATGTCAGGTCTTCTTCCATCCCTACCTCCTGTGATCTTCTCCATGCTCATTAACGCCCCTCACCATTCCCCAGTCTACCTTCAGGTTTCTAGGTATTCCTCCATCTGCTTTCATTCATTCGTTTGTTTGTTGCATCCACCTGTTGTCCCACGATCAGTGTTACCGTCTATCACCTAACTCTTCCATGAGCTAAGATTTTAGACAAAAAAGGCAAAATAACAAATCTGGGAAAACGGAAGGATACTGATAATTACCTTTTTCCTCCATAAATATCGACGCAGAACAATAAATAGAAATAATCCGAAAATTAACATTTTTATAATAAAAACAAAAAAACAACAACTAAGGTCAACTTTGGTTGTGGGGTTTTTTTGCCCATGCATTTACTTCATAATGATAAAAGAATGTTGGATTATTCTCCTGGGCGATCTTTACCTGTTGGATTCTACCTGAAAAATATGCGGGGATGTTGTGGTTTACGTCCCCCCTCTAGCGGCAGGTACGGCATACAGCATGTGATGGGAACACAAACTCGTACTGAATTCAGGGAATAAGAAAAGGAAATTGATTCTAGCTGTGGATGTGGAACCTTTTGCCTTGTGGATGTGGAACCTTTTGCCTTGTGGATGTGGAACCACTTTTGCCTTGTGGACGTGGAACCGCTTTTGCCTTGTGGACGTGGAACCGCTTTTGCCTTGTGGACGTGGAACCGCTTTTGCCTTGTGGACGTGGAACCGCTTTTGCCTTGTGGACGTGGAACCGCTTTTGCCTTGTGGACGTGGAACCGCTTTTGCCTTGTGGACGTGGAACCGCTTTTGCCTTGTGGACGTGGAACCGCTTTTGCCTTGTGGACGTGGAACCACTTTTGCCTTGTGGACGTGGAACCGCTTTTGCCTTGTGGACGTGGAACCGCTTTTGCCTTGTGGACGTGGAACCGCTTTTGCCTTGTGGACGTGGAACCGCTTTTGCCTTGTGGACGTGGAACCGCTTTTGCCTTGTGGACGTGGCACCGCTTTTGCCTTGTGGACGTGGAACCGCTTTTGCCTTGTGGACGTGGAACCGCTTTTGCCTTGTGGACATGGAACCGCTTTTGCCTTGTGGACGTGGAACCGCTTTTGCCTTGTGGACATGGAACCGCTTTTGCCTTGTGGCCGTGATACCGCTTTTGCCTTGTGGACGTGGAACCGCTTTTGCCTTGTGGACGTGGAACCACTTTTGCCTTGTGGACGTGGAACCACTTTTGCCTTGTGGACGTGGAACCGCTTTTGCCTTGTGGACGTGGAACCGCTTTTGCCTTGTGGACGTGGAACCGCTTTTGCCTTGTGGACGTGGAACCGCTTTTGCCTTGTGGACGTGGAACCGCTTTTGCCTTGTGGACGTGGAACCGCTTTTGCCTTGTGGACGTGGAACCACTTTTGCCTTGTGGACGTGGAACCGCTTTTGCCTTGTGGACGTGGAACCGCTTTTGCCTTGTGGACGTGGAACCGCTTTTGCCTTGTGGACGTGGCACCACTTTTGCCTTGTGGACGTGGAACCGCTTTTGCCTTGTGGACATGGAACCGCTTTTGCCTTGTGGACGTGGAACCGCTTTTGCCTTGTGGACGTGGAACCGCTTTTGCCTTGTGGACGTGGAACCGCTTTTGCCTTGTGGACGTGGAACCGCTTTTGCCTTGTGGACATGGAACCGCTTTTGCCTTGTGGCCGTGATACCGCTTTTGCCTTGTGGACGTGGAACCGCTTTTGCCTTGGGGACATGGAACCGCTTTTGCCTTGTGGACGTGGAACCACTTTTGCCTTGTGGACGTGGAACCGCTTTTGCCTTGTGGACGTGGAACCGCTTTTGCCTTGTGGACGTGGAACCGCTTTTGCCTTGTGGACGTGGAACCGCTTTTGCCTTGTGGACGTGGAACCACTTTTGCCTTGTGGATGTGGAACCACTTTTGCCTTGTGGATGTGGAACCGCTTTTGCCTTGTGGACGTGGAACCGCTTTTGCCTTGTGGACGTGGAACCACTTTTGCCTTGTGGATGTGGAACCGCTTTTGCCTTGTGGACATGGAACCGCTTTTGCCTTGTGGACGTGGAACCGCTTTTGCCTTGTGGACGTGGAACCACTTTTGCCTTGTGGACGTGGAACCGCTTTTGCCTTGTGGACATGATACCGCTTTTGCCTTGTGGACGTGGCACCGCTTTTGCCTTGTGGACGTGGCACCGCTTTTGCCTTGTGGACGTGGCACCGCTTTTGCCTTGTGGACGTGGCACCGCTTTTGCCTTGTGGACGTGGCACCGCTTTTGCCTTGTGGACGTGGCACCGCTTTTGCCTTGTGGACGTGGAACCGCTTTTGCCTTGTGGACGTGGCACCGCTTTTGCCTTGTGGACGTGGCACCGCTTTTGCCTTGTGGACGTGATACCGCTTTTGCCTTGTGGACGTGGCACCGCTTTTGCCTTGTGGACGTGGCACCGCTTTTGCCTTGTGGACGTGGCACCGCTTTTGCCTTGTGGACGTGGCACCGCTTTTGCCTTGTGGACGTGGCACCGCTTTTGCCTTGTGGACGTGGAACCGCTTTTGCCTTGTGGACGTGGCACCGCTTTTGCCTTGTGGACGTGGCACCGCTTTTGCCTTGTGGACGTGGCACCGCTTTTGCCTTGTGGACATGGAGCCGTTTTTGCCTTGTGGATGTGGAACCACTTTTGCCTTGTGGACGTGGAACCGCTTTTGCCTTGTGAACGTGGATTCCCTTTTTGCCTTGTGGATGTGGAACCACTTTTGCCTTGTGGACGTGCATTCACTTTTGCCTTGTGGACGTGGAACCGCTTTTGCCTTGTGGACGTGCATTCACTTTTGCCTTGTGGACGTGGCACCGCTTTTGCCTTGTGGACATGGAACTGTTTTTGCCTTGTGGACGTGGAACCGCTTTTGCCTTGTGGACATGGAACCGCTTTTGCCTTGTGGACGTGGAACCGCTTTTGCCTTGTGATAAAAGTGTGAATGGAATAAAGAGGGGAGAGAGATGGCTAGGGAGAGAGGGGGGGGGGGGGGGTCCTTCAACACAAACAACAACAACAACAACAACAACAAAGTCAACGTTCAACAATGTCTGAAGAATCCTTCAACCTTCCTGACAGACAAAACTGCAACTGTGGCTTGTAAACAATCCAAACGACTACCCGTTCTTAAGGCAAACGTGCATTTGTACAGATATCCGATAACACTCGGTAGCGCATACCTCCGCCAGGTGAACAGTTTACGTTTTGGATCCCATCGATAGGCCACATCTGGATCCAGACTCTTTTAACATCGATCTGACCGTTGTTTAGGAACCCACTACCAACTCCATCCCAACCTAAAGAAAAACAAATTCGTTTTCCTAAACTTTTCCAAAGATAGAGACAAAAACGACATTTTATTATAAAGAAAATCTTCATGCTTTATACAATATGGTACGGTACAACCTGCAGTTCATGGTTTCCACCGTGAGCAACGAACAACAAACCTGAAGATGATGCACAATGTGAGCATTCCAAAGTGAAGTTTGCCCAATTATTACTAACCACCTATTTTATCTTCACCAGGTTTTTATCTTTCAATCAAATTCACACAACGCAGATTGTACATCATTCTATTCAGCACGAAGACATGACGTCATAACTGTGCTGTGTCTTGATACGTCGGTGCACTTTTGAATTACCTGTTTTTATACAATTCAGTTTTTGAATTTTAAGAGGTTTCTTTGAAGTTTGGCATCATGTTCTGAAATGATAGCTGGGTACCATTTCTGCAGTTGTCAACTTTTTCCAAGCAGTTGTCAAAAAGGATGTCACAGCTTCATCCTTGAGGCCAGGGCACTTCCGTTTTGGCTGCTGGTACACAGCCCTACATCTTGGTTACCGTGTGTACAAGTATCGTAGCAGTCGTGGATTGGGCAAGGCCTGGTATCCAGAGGCGAAGGCCCAGCCACAGAGTCTTTGTGCTTGCCTACAATGGTGGCCTCAGTTACTGGCGGCTGTGAAAGTGTCGGGCTAACATGTCTAGATGTCCTTGGCAGCAGCAGCAGTGTCAAGATTGCCACAATGTGGAGGAAAAAATTCATTGAGCTGGGAAGACAAGGAGATGAAGGAAAAAATTAAAAATGTAAAGTTTCAAACCGGCCGAACAGTCAAGGGGTATATAGATTATAGTAGATCTAGGCTCGGGCCTCAAGAACGTCAGGGGTGTGATCATTTACCAAGTTTCTTGTAGAGCGCTCGCCAAGGGACGAGCATTCAAGCAAGGACTCCATTCAAAACCGTCGATAAGGAACGGCGGGCTTGGCGAGCGCTATCAAAATGTAAATAAACACACGCCGGCTTTCTTCCCTTTCAAACCTTAACTCTCTTCTCTTTCAGTTTAGTGTTAAACAGCGGTAGCAACTGTTTCAAAAGGTAATCATATGTGTTTGTGGTTTACTCCACGTAAAGCTGTTTATACACGTTAACACAGGGTTTGTCCAAAGAAAAAAAACTCTTGGGATGGGGTATATTATTGGTATCAATATTTGTTTTGTAATCTATATAATAAACCCTGGTGTTGGGCTAGCGGCTAGGGTGCCAGCTTAGGATCCCAGGATCCTGGGTTCGAATCCCGGTCGATCGCTGAATTAACGCCAGGGGGGTTGACTCAGCCTGTCATCCTTCCGAGGTCGGCAAATTGAGTACCAGTTCACTGGTAATTCCCTGCTTGTCGTAAATGGCAACAAAAAGGGTTGGCGGCAGGAAGGGCATCCGGCCGTAAAACATTGCTTCAAAAAGGGGACCAAAAAACAACAACAACCACGGTCCCCGAAAAAGGCCAACCCCCGCTTTGCGGGGAAAAATGGCCTCTAAATGTGGTTATTTAAAATAATAAAAAATCTATATAATAATAGCGTAAGGACTCGACTTTGTTATCCCTTTTACGCCGCACCTAGTGACCCGATGCCCATGGCACTAATGGATTTACGATCTACGAACCGTGCTCTTTGTTTATCACGTACAGGCATACTCGAAAAATCTGAATTAGCCGACGTTGGGGCCCAAAAGCATCCGATTAACTGCCGATACGACGCCATCTTACGACGCCATCGTATTGGCGTCTGCTGGGCGAAGGCGAAGCAAGCCGTCCGCTGATTGGACAGGCGAAGGCGAAAGCAAGCCGTCCGCTGAGTGGACAATCCAGAGCATGCATTTGTGCCGGTGTCGGCGATCGTTGTTCATATACGCACTCTTCATTCTCATCTTTCTTCCTAACTCTTACTCGGACAAGCAAATCCCCTATGCCATCCATAATGGTACACTCTATCCATACACGACATCCTCCCTTCCGTGGATGTTCCATGGGTTTCGGCTAGTAATAATAATATTATGCTATTATTACCTCCATCACCAAAAGTGAATGGAGGTTATGTTTTCACCCCTGTCTGTTTGATACTTGGCAAATTTTTTTTTTTTTGCAAGTATGTTGATCACCCCAGTTTGTGTTTGTGTGTGTGTTTGTCTGTCCGCTCACTTATACTTGCCTACAGGTCACAATTTTAAACTGATCTTCACGAAACTTCACCAAATGGTAGAGTTAGTGGTCCGACAAAATCCTATATATTTTTGAGGACAAAAGGTCAAAAGGTCAACATAGGCCAAAGGTCAATCCTCTTTTTCAAATTTCTAAAATCCTCAATTTTCATCTGATTGATGTGCAATTTGAATAGGATTTACATATCGGCTTACTGAATTCAACCACCAACTATTTTTGAGATCAGTGTATGCCAAAAGGTCAACATAGGCCAAAGGTCAACCACATTTTTTTCGAATTTCTAAAATCATGAATTTTCATCCAATTGACTTGAAATTTGAATGGGATTTTCATATCAGCTAACTGAATTCAACTACCAACTATTTTTGAGATCACCCTAGGCCAAAAGGTCAACATAGGCCAAAGGTCAACCACATTTTTTGGAATTTCTAAAATCCTCAATTTTCATCTGATTCACTTGAAATTTGAATGGGATTTACATATCAGTTAACTGAATTCAAGCAACAACTATTTTTGAGGTCAACATAGGCCAAAAGGTCAACATAGGCCAAAGGTCAACCACTTTTTTCAAATTTCTAAAATCCTCAATTTTCATTCGATTGACTTGAAATTTGAGTAGGATTTTCACATCACCTAACTCAATTCAACCACCAACTATTTTTGAGATAAACATATGCCAAAAGGTCAACATAGACCAAAGGTCAACAACAATTTCAAATTTATAAAATCCTCAATTTTCATCTGATTGGCTTGACAATTGAATGGGATTTACATATCAGTTAACTGAATTCAACCAATAAGTATTTTTGAGGTCAACATAGGTCACAAGGTCAACATAGGCCAAAGGTCAACCACTTTTTTCAAATCTCTAAAATCCTCAATTTTCATCCGATTGATTTGAAATTTGAAAAGGATTTTCATATCAGCTTACTGAATTCAACCACCAACTAATTTTGAGGTCAACATAGGCCAAAACGTCAACATTGGCTAAATTTCTAAAATTGTCAATTTCCATCCAATTAACTTAAACTTTGAAGACGATTTGCATATCAGGTCACTTAATTCAACCACTAATTCTTTTTGAGGTCAAAAGGATGCTCTACTGAGTGTCATTCTACTTTGTTCTGTTTTGCCAAGTGTCACTCTTTGAGTGATTTTTCATTTGTCTCTTTGTCTGCAGGTAAATGCATGTCCAAGACAATGTTGAGGACGTGTTCAATATCGGTTTTCTTTTTACAACTAAAACGGCCGCCAGTCGGCCATCTTTAATTGCATCGCGAGACAAAATGATTTGCAAATGTATATACCATCATGTATTGTCTTTGTGCCATGTATGAACAAAATCGGTCCATACATCTCTGAGATATGGTTGCAGACGCACGGACGGACGAACGAGACCAAATGCATAAGCCACTGTTTCGGACGAAGTCCAACGGGGGCTAATAACATTGAAACAAGACGTTTTTATCTACAGCAGCCATAATAAAATATTGAGAATCTTCTGGCCTGACGTGGCCAGTACGAACAAGGTTGAAAGGCTAACATTGAGGGAAAACATTATAGTTGAGATCAAAATATACCGAAAAGAGAAATATGCTGGGCACCTGATGCGATCAATTGTAAATAAATGACAAAAAACAAACACTTCACAAATCATATAAATTATGATTACTAGCGCGTCTCGCGTGCTCCGCGTACCTCACCACACGTCGATTCAGAAGGATAGGCATCTTTGACCATTTCGGTGTCATTTGGGTCTTCAGGGCCTTTTGGGTCTTCATGGTGTTTTGGGTCTTCGGGGTCTTTTGTGTTTTTTGGGTCTTCAGGGTGTTTTGGGTCTTTGGGGTGTTTTGGGTCTTTGGGGCCATTTGGGTCTTCAGGGTCTTTTGGATCCTCTGGGCCTTCAAGGGTATTTTGGGTGTTTTGGGTCTTCAGGGTATTTTGGGTTTTCAAGGTCTTTGGGGTCTTCAGGGTCTTCGGGTTCAAGGTCTTTTAGGTCTTCATGGGCTTTTGGGTCTTTTGGTTCCTCTGAATCTTTAAGAAACTTTTATGTCTTCAGGGTCTTTTGGGTCTTCAGGGTGTTTTGGGTCTTCAGGGTCTTCGGGGCCATTTGGGTCTTCAGGGTCTTTTGTATCCTCTGGACCTTTAAGGGTATTTTGGGTCTTTGAGGTATTCGGGGTCTTTGGGGTCTTCATGAGCTTTTGGGTGTTAAGGGTCTTTTTGTTCCTCTGAGTCATTAAGAATATTTTGGGTCTTTGGGGTGTTTTGTGTCTTTGGGTCTTCGGGGTGTTTTGGGTCTTCAGTGTCTTTTGGATCCTCTGGGCTTTTAAGGGTATTTTGGGTCTTCGGGGTCTTTTTTTTGTTTGTTTTTTGTTTTTTTGTATACAAGATCGAGGCTCGTGAAAGAGCGAACATTAATCACACAGAAAGACAAACCGACACATAAAACAAATAACATCGGGAGCGGTAGACAAGATGGGGAGAGGGGGAAGGACACAAACACAACATTTGAGAGCAGGGACCGAGAGACATGGAGACATCGAGAGATCTGTGGGAGGGAGAGCGCTTTTTGGGGTCTTAAGGGTCTTTTTGTTCCTCAGTCATTAAGAATCTTTTGGATCTTTGGAGTGTTTTTGGTCTTTAAGGGTATTTTGGGTTTTCAGGGGTCTTGGTGGTCTTAAGAGTATTGGGGCACTTAAAGGGTCATCAAAGGTCTGAGGGGTCTCAGCAGTCTAAAGGTAATTAAGAGTTCACCGACTGTGTTTTGGGTCATAATAATATTTGAAGAAGAAGAAGACGTTTTGGTCGCATATAAACAAACATAACCATATACGTTTGTCTATTATTATAAGATAGTTATATTACAAGATCACTAAAATGAGATAATGTAATATAGACAAAGTTGGAAAAGAGGAAACCACAACGGAAGCCGATATAATATTTGCTCATTCACCTGTAAAATCGAAGAGTTGGTTCCACTGCTAGAAGTACAAACGGAAGGACCACGTACGCAACTGTGAGATGTGTCCCCAACCAGGTAGCAACGATGTGAGCGAGTCGTGGGGGTGTCCAACCTAAATGCAACTGCCTGAAAAAATGGCGTGCCTGGGAGGAAGAGCAAATCAGCAGAAGTTAGCATCATGGACACAGGACGTCATTCATTCTTCAATATTCTTTAACATTACTCAAATTAATTAATTAAATTATGGACCGAGTTAATTCATCCAAAAATGCCTCTTTGTGTCTCATAAGTGGTGATTTGCAAATTGGCAAAAGCCTTGTGGACGATAAATGTGAAATTGGTGTTAACCCACAACTTTAGGGGTATTAGGGCGCCAGAAATTTGATGCAAATGTTTATATTGAGTCGGAAGTCAGCAATTGTATAAATGTATCCTATTGGCTGTTAAAAACAAGGATGGAAGTCCTCATCGAGGATACCAACCTTAAAAATAAGCGACCAACCGCACCTTAAAAATTGAACGTGTATATTTTACATTTATTCAAGTCTCCCAATAAATAAATAAATTAATTAGTAAATGTAGAAAAGTAAATAGTATATGAATATATCAAAATTCAAGGTGTTATGTGGTAAAGTGGATGTAAATAAATAATTGAAGGTAAAATGTAGCGAGCGGTGAAGGTAAGACCCCCGTGGATTGTTATGCCGTCGATTGACATTCAGGATACGCTCTCAATGTCTATAAAATACTCCAATGGCCCAGTGACTCAAAAAGCCGCTACAGTGTAGCCTCACACCGACCTTCTCATTGTGGGGTCGTTTTCATTAATGGGTGTAGAGGTGAAAGGCAAATTACTGGCGCCCTAAACCAGTTCCTTCGGGCAAATGAGGCTACCCTACCCTTGGTAGGCACCTAGCTCATCGTGGAGAAGAAAACTCTGAATCCATAGCCGACACTGCCTTGCGGTTCAGGTTTTGAAACCAAGGGTTTAACGGGGTAAAGACAGCAATCCTTCAAGGAGGTGGCTTCAATCCGCCATTGGATTGAACGCCTTGGAGTTTAAACTCGTTTGGTCATCCGTGTCGCCCTGCGGTGTTCACTGCAGGGTAGACACACGACAATATAAAGTCCAGTCTCCTTCAGCCGCTCCTCATAGCTGGGTCTCGCTACGCCGGGAATCTACCTGGTAGCTTGACGCTAAACCATCTCTGTAGCAGCGACTGGGTGTCCTTCTTGAGCTGTGGTGACCAAACCTCACACAATATTATAGATGAGGCCAACACTAAATACCTATACAGCGTCAAAACCACCACTTTGATTTATACTTCACTAGGAAAAGTATCCGTCCCCAGTGAAGGGAAAAGTTTAAGTTAACCAACTAATTTAAGTTATTTCATGGATTTAAAAATGTTAATTGTGTTGCATTCTTTGTTTCACTCAGAGCCAAAGATCTGAGCTACTTATACCGACCGCCCACCACAAAACGTTGGTGCAACATCCGGCGGCGGCGGTTCAATTTGTCTAAAAAGAGGCCAAATATTCTGGTTGCGAAATAAAATTTGGCATCAACATTGTTCATGCCTGTTCTCCCATTATTAGTCCCCTACCGGTGTACACTGGAGGGGACTATAGGTTTGCACTCTGTCCCTCCATCTGTCCGTCTGTCCATCTGTCCGTCCGTCACGCAAAGAACAGTTTTCCAGACGTTTTTTCTAAACTCTTCATGCTAATGTCTTCAAACTTGGTACATGGTTTCCTCATGATAAGTTACAGATCAAGTTCGAACTTCACGACGTTTCGATCATTTTTGACAAAGTTATGGCACTTTGAACTTTGGTAATTTCCCCGACAGTTTTCCGGACGACAGACTGCCGTTTGGGGACATGTATTGCAGCGCAATACTCAGAATGCTTGTTTAAAATGTGAATGTTGAGTTTTTCAAACGCAGCATGGGAAGCGGTCGCCATAAACAGGCGACAGACGAACGCATGGGCAGACACCACGGTTCACAATATATAATAATGACTTCCCTTCCAAGGAACTTCAACACAGAAAGAGGCCATTTGGCCCATCAAGCCTGTGCAATGTTTTTTTTGTTTGTATTTTATAGACACATGTCTATATATATCTTACTATAATTCACCAAATGTCTGTCCGTCTGTCCCCAGGTACCGCAAAAACGGCTGAACCGATCGCAACGATATTTTGGGTGGGTAATCCTGGGACCCCCTGAAGTAAAAATAGGCGATATTGTTTTTCCAATTTCAGCTTGGGTCTCCAGCATTTTCAGGATAGGACTCCCACCTAACGTTATTGTCCGGGGTACCGCAAAAACGGCTGCACCGATCGCAACGATTTCCTGGAACCCCTGCAGTAAAATCCTACGATAGTTCACCAAAATAACATGACATGAAAATTAAAATCGGCTGAACAGTATTTCATGAACATTTCATTGCGGAATTGAGGAAAATCCTGATGAATTACGAACCTGCTGCGAATGCCACGAATGCGGAAGTGGACAGATTACAGCAATGAGCTGGTTTGATAATATCCCAATACAACCGTCATTTAAAGCAGTATTTTGTTAAAGTATCAATTGATGATTGGAATTGAGTGAATACAATTACGATTTTGAATTCGTAATTGTATTCACCCAACCGTACGGACTTCACATCAGGATTTCAATATTTGTTTATGTCACAAATGTTGTTAAAAGTTAATTTTTTATATTAATGCTATTTAATTTGTGATTGGAGTTATACTGTTTGGAATGAAAAAAGAGATATCGAGTCCAAGTGAATGACGAAATGCCATGACGGTTTCTACTTTCTAAACGTGAAATTCGCGGATCGCCATATGCAGATTCGCCATGGACTGGGTATGAAACAAACGTACCCGTTTGTTTGTGAACGGGTACGTTTTTTCATAAAAGTCCTTCACGAACTTGCTGTCCATGTCTGATGTGCGACTGAGGGTGCTACAGGAATGTGGAATTTATTGGTTTCATGCTTTAGCATTCGCCCTTTCTGCATTGTCTGTTTGCTTCTGGCCTCCCACCCGTGCTACGCACGGGTACCTCACTAGTATATATAAATTTAAAAGCCATTAACTCTCTCTCTGTGTGGCTTTCTTTCTTTGTTCCTTATTCCCGGCCACATATTTTAAGCTACAAACTCCAAACTCGGGGTACAAATACAACTTTGTGTTGGGGGTAACATAGGCTATGTGGCCACAGCTTCACATGGAGATGTGGGGGGCACAGGGAGGGGGCGGGGTGTAAATGTGTATTGTGTAGCGCCACCTGGTGGTTTTGGCTGAGGTTATTACAATTTCCTTTTTTTACCTGGGCAATGCTGAGGTTAAAGCACTCTTTGCATGGGAAAATGTCTTCCTTCCCATCTCCCACCCACCCCCCTTCCAAATTGAGCGGCCTGTCAAAGCCCCATTCAAAAGATGTATATGCAGTATATCTATCCCCTCCGTCTCCCCTCCGCTTCCTTTCCCCCTACACCTCACCCACCTCTCTCTCCCCCCGGGCAATTCAGCTAGCATTTATAGACACAATCACATTCCACACTTTAGGGACGTATGTATGTTCTAATAGTACATACTTTGTCGACGTGCTCACTTTATAACTGTACATAGTTTATATTAGAGGTCCTGATTGAAAAAAGAACATGTAATACTGGCTACCATAGGTGGAATTTATGGCCGAAGATAGCACATTATGTGCGGACAGACAGACAAACAAACTATCAACCAGCCCCAAATGCATTCCCTCTGGTAAGGGGAAAATTATGCGACATCCTTGGCGTGAGGGAATTAACCCATCCATGAGGACGGGTTCTTTGCTCGTTTATAAAATTGAGAAAATATTTCAGGCCTGGTATAATGTCGTTAATTTTTATCTTTCCAAATTTTATTATCCCCATGCTATTTGGGGGGGAAAAAACGTTGGGGAGGGGAAGATAGATTTGACCCCTGATTCATGCCCCAAAGGATGGGCACACAGGGGTCAAAATGGATAAATAATTTTTAACTCAACATTTGATTCCGAGTCATTTCTGGTGGAACGTTTTGCTATATTTCAACTTGGCTTTAGGTGGGAAGCGTTAGCGTGGGGATGTGCGTTGACTCGTCGTCGACTTCAGTCCAGTTATATTTTCTTGTTACAGTGAACCGAGGTTGCCTGGGAGTTTTGCTGACACACAGGCAAAGCGTGTAAGTGGAGCTCAAGAACACCATGGCTTACCCTCCTGCTGGCATGGGTAAAAAGAACGCCACAAGAGAAGGTGATGTAGTATCCGGGATAAACTCCGTGCCATGCTGCAGAAAGGGCAAATGTTGCTGCTGTGGGATGAACTGGGACTCGTGTGTAGCAAACCCTAAAAAGGAGACACGTCAATGTCAAAAAGAACCGTTAAAGGGGAATTTAATGGTACTAGGGCATGCCCGTACGTGGGTGCCCGTTCCTTGCCAAAAAAAAAAAAAAACGCTACCCGTACGCCCGTAAACAAAAAAAACAACGCTCTTCGCTTCCGCCCTTCGCTCTGGGAGAAATAATGCGCATAAGAAATCGAGAAATTATTATTTTCTCCGGAAGAAATCGAATTACGAACCGTAATGGCGCACGCGCTCGGCTCGGCTCGCAACAACGCGTTCTGTGATTGGCTGCCGGAAGTGAAGTCTTCACTGTCCGGAAGGTCGCAAATCGCAGTTACGATGAATCGCAAATTAGTTTTAATTAGTTTTAAAACATAGTTTAACGCCAACATAGTTTGCAAACGTGAAATAAATGAATACGCTCTCAAATGTGCCGTCCGAGGCAGAGTCCATTTTGGATTTTTGCAATTTAATCGCAAGGAAAAGTAGAAAGAGAAGAGGAAAAAAAATGAAAAGGAAAAACATTCCAAACCGCGAGGGAAAACAACACGGCACGTCGACACAACAACGTGTCCTGTGATTGGCCGTACGTGGCTGCCAGTAGCTGCCCCCCAAAAAAAACTTTCACCGTCCGGCGACTGAATTTTAGGGGAAAAATAAAACGCTCTTCGCTTAAAACAACGCCCTTCGCTCTGACTGAATTGGGACAATGTTTTTATGTTTTTAAGTGAATTACTATCCGTAATGGCGCACGCTCTCACAGGAGCTCCGGAAGGTCGCATATCGCAGTTACGATGAATCGCAAATTAGTTTTAATTAGTTTTAAAACATAGTTTAACGCCAACATAGTTTGCCAACGTGAAATAAATGAATACGCTCTCAAATGTGCCGTCCGAGGCAGAGTCTGTTCGGCACGTTCGGCACACGTGATAACTCGCTGCTCTCTGATTGGTTGAATCGTTTTTTGGACATAGCTCGGTAACTACTTGTCCGATTAATTTCAAACCTTGAAAAGGCACATCCTCGGGTCCCCAGCAATATACCTGGCAAG
This sequence comes from Myxine glutinosa, assembly GCF_964187855.1. Taxonomy (NCBI): domain Eukaryota; kingdom Metazoa; phylum Chordata; class Myxini; order Myxiniformes; family Myxinidae; genus Myxine; species Myxine glutinosa. The sequence goes on from NC_136273.1 coordinate 8,655,336, forward strand.
TTTAAAGTATATCGGACCCGTGGTTGTCGAGAAACAGCGGTCACAGACAAACAAACAAACACACAGACATACACACATACACACACACAGAGATTAGTGGAATTATAGATAGATAGGGAGGAGGTACGGGAAAAGGTAATTCTCATACAGAAATTGGATGATTAATTATCAAATCGAATAAAAGTGAGGAGAGAGAAAGTCAACAGACCATACTGTTTAGGCAGATAATCATGAGATTTATTGTTTGTTTGGGGGTCATATATGTAACATATGAAAGAGAGGAGGAAGGTTAAATTGAGAGATGTAAGGAGGTGGAGGACAAAGAAGAAAACTGGTTACACGAGTTGGCAGGAGAAGAAGGAAAGTAGGTTGGTTGAGAAGGGATAAAGGTAAGGGAAGCAAAAAGAAAAATACATAAAATGTCATCGCCCCCGTGGTTTTGGTAATTTTGCTTTCCGGCGTTAATGGCCGTCAGTCGGTCGGTCGGTCGGTCGGATTACAAAGGTCGGTTTGGTCGGATTACAAAACAAAATCTTCTGTGTATGTATGTGAATGAATGAATGAATGAATGATCGTTCTTAAGGCCATTTTTCCCTGCTAGAGCAGAGGTTAGCCTTGCAGGCCCCATGACCTAATCTTCTGATGACCCCCATGACCCCTTTTTGAGACAATGTTTTTATGGCCGGATGCCCTTCCTGACCCCAACCCTTGGTCGCCTCTTACGATGCGCAGGGATATGGTGTACCTATTTTAAATCGGGGTACACACTAGGATCATTCATCCCAGCAAGCTGGTACTCAATTTGCCGACCTCGGAAGGATGACAGGCTGAGTCAACCCACCTGGCGTTAATTCAGCGATCGACCGGGATTCGAGCTCAGGATCCTAAGATCCCAAGCCGGCACCCTAATCACTAAGCCAACACAAGGCCCCTTCTGCATATGTATACTAGCGTGTATTATCTTTGTGCCAAATCTGAACAAAGTCGGTCCATTTATGTCAAGAAATGGTTTGGGATACGTTTATGTAACAAAATGGCTGCCAGTCGGCCATCTTGGATCTGATCTCGAAAGAAAATGCCATCTAAATGTAAGCCATCATTCATTATCTGTGTGCAAAGTTTGAACATCACTAAATGCATGTCTGGGAAAAGGTTGGGGACGTATTCAACATCGGGTTTCATACAACTAAAATGACTGGCAGTCTACCAGTCGGCCAACTTGGATCAGATCGTAAAATAAAGTGAGGTGCATGTCCATGCCACCATGTACTCTGCGTGTACCAAGCTTGAACAAAATCGAACCATGCATGTTCAAGAAATGGTTGGAGATGTGTTCAACATCGGGTATTTTTACAACTTAAATGGCCACCAGTCGGCCATCTTTGATTGCATCGCGAAACAAAATGATCTGCATATGTATACCATCATGTATTGCTTTTGTACCAAGTATGAACAAAATTGGTCCATACATCTCCGAGATATGATTGCGTATGCACTCATGCACAGACGGATGGACAGACGAGACCCAATCCATAAGCCCCCGTTTCGGATTAAGTCCAATGGGGGCTAATAAGGGATACAGATACATGGAACATATAAGTGGGGACTTTTATGCGGTCATGATCTGAACACATAGGTCTGGAATCCCAAAATCAAATCCCATGCACTGTGCTGATTTGGCCAGGCTTAGACTCCATTTTTTTAATTTAGGGTCCAAGGCTCATCGTAGTTGTATCTCGCGCAACTCACGCACATTTGCAAACAGACACCAGACAACACAGGACTTGACTTCAGACAAACACAGTCGGTTATTTACCTTGGAGCAAGTGACGCAACTTTGTATGGCATTTGGGTGACGCAGTCTTGTGACATCGCTTTTCTATCCGCCATCCGGCAATTAAAGGGGCATTTGAAGGGGCAACGAAAGAAAAATTTCCAACATGTGATAATGCTGCTCTATAAGATTTGTAAAAAATTCATGGAGCGATTTTGGAACTCGGAGTCCCGCATCATGATGTATGGCATCGTTAAGTACAAATCAAATTCACGAATGTTAGACCTCCAAACAACACTCAACAAATGATCACAAACAGACTTGGCCCATTGCATTACCGGACCAACAGACTTGCCCGACAAGACGACCCCATTGCATCAACATGTTTTGTGGCTATAATGCAGGAAAGAGGGACATCTTCATCAACATCTTCATCTTTTTATTCGTTTTGAAGACCACAATACAAATGGGATGATTACTAAACAGCCCCGATTGGGCTGACAGTCACCTTTTGACGTTGTAGTTCAGACCTCTGCTGACTCCCTACCCCGCCCCCCTACTCCACCCACCTGGAAACCCCTCTGATCCCCTGGGAGCCCCCCCCCCCACCCCAATCCTAAACTACAAAATCCAAGACAGAGCCATCCTGCGGACCATGAAATAGAAGGGCTGCGATGGGTTTCAGAGCGATCGATTGGTAAATAAGGGGCAAGTAGGGATCTGAAGTTTGGAGGGTAACCTCCCCCACCCCTCCTCCCTGGAAGCCCCCATAATCCGAAATCGAAACATCGAAACCTGAGTGATTGTGCAGGCTGCTGTCTTGTATTTGTGTGTCAAGTTTCAGAACAATCACCAGCCGTGTGATAAAGGAGGAGTAGCAAAAATAGGAAAAAATGGACGGACGACCGGACAGATGGACAGACATCTGGACATCATGACCCATTTTATATGTTCATCTCTTCAAGAATCGAGATGACATGACCTAAAAATGAAAGAAAAAAGTCATTTACTGTTCATAAAATAGAAACACACCTTTTGAGCCAGAGAGATGTCTGGATGTTCCAATTATTGACGATAGACTTGAAATCAGTTGCAGTCTGGTGGTGAGAGGGGGGCAGGGGGGTTAATGTCTTTTCAAATAGCATTGTGGGGGAGGCGGGGGGCGGGATTAATGTCAGACTGTCAATGTCTTTTCAAAACATGGAACTTTTTTTAACGCTTGTTTGATCAAATGCTTTTTAGTAGCATGCCTGGAAGGTTTTGCTTTGTTTATTCCATACCAAAGGCATTTGTTAAAATAAATAAATAAAGTCACGAAAAGGATAAATAAATAAATAGATAAAAACATTTAAAAGAAAAAACAAATCGATAAATAAAATGATTAAAAAAAAGAAAAAAGTAAATGAAATCATTTAAAAGATAAATAGATAAATAAATGAATTATAAATAAATAAATAAATAAATAAAGTCCCATCCAAAAGCATGATCTTTTCTACACCTGTTAAACCACCCCCTCCCCCATTTTTTTTTTTGCCTCTGTATCCATCTTGTCCACCCCTCGCGTTCTCCCCTACCCTTTATCATTACCCGCATCCCTTGTTTGTCCGTCCCCGTCTATTTGATTCCCGGGCCCTGCCATTGGTATTTCCCCCTTCTCTTCCTGCTGTTCCTTTTGCTATATCGCGTCCTTATCCGTTCTGTGTTCTAGCTCAGTATACATACATACATACATACATATATATATATATTACATATATATATATATATATATATATATATATATATATATATATATATATATATATATGTATACACACACACACACACACACACACACACAAAACAATACTCAATCAAGGAATAAATGTTTAATTAGTCCATTTTTTTTCTCTGGAATAATTACGTTGCAAAATAAGTGTCGGGCTTCAGGTCACGTGGGCATATTATATTGCGATGTGCTTGTCACAATTCACAAATCTTCTATCGGTTTGTGTAAGGGCCCAACGGTGTCCTTTTTCTCCCCCGTACTGAGATTCACCATTTCAATAAAATATTTGTAGATTATAAAAACAGTTCTTGGTTACATCTTCCGTGTTCGCTTTATCATTTTCACCTTTAAACAATTTTTCCTCTTCCCCAAAGATTAGTGCCCATTGTTTGAAATGCTGTACCAAGGCCACATTTCTTTAGCATTGGGGAAAAGGAAAAGGGCTGAAAGAGGTGAAAATGATGTGTTCATACAATGAAGCAGCCAAGTTGTCATACACGTGGATGACGCATGCGCACACGCATGTGTGGCCAGTGTGGAATACGTGATGACATCCAGCAGATGCACAATTGATGACGTCATAATGCTGCATTGTGAGTCGACCATTCACGTGCAAATTTGGGTCAATGTTGTCAAAAACAGATTAATTTCCCACCTCCCTCCCCCAAAAGAAAATGGAGAGATTTTAACCCTCAAATCGCACTTCTTTTTAAGAAGGCCGTGCCGAGCCAGGCCTGAACAGCACACATATTAGATGCAACGTCAATAGTCTGAGCAATCACATGATCAGTCATTAATGAAAGTTACAAAAGCATTACATGCTCCACAAGATGTTGTGAATCAGCATCCTCAACTTTTTAAACAAAACAATCATGAGGCACACACACCTCGATCTTCCAGATGTTGAGATTGGAAATGAGATTCCAGCGACTCCGTCCATCCTCGTCATATCCATTGAAGCCATATCCAGCTGCATTGTTTATAGCATCGGCTGAAACAACATCCACAATTCCATCGGTTTGATAGAGCAATCAAAAGCCAGATATGGTACGCTGCATTCTCGATACGGTGTGCGCCATTTGATTTGAACCTCTTTTCCCCCTTTCTTGGTCACCTGTACAAACAAACATTATTTATATTTACAATATTTAAGCATTATAGCTCCAAGGTTGAACAATAGCTCATTTGATTGGATAGACACAATACAAGTCTTTGTTTCTTTCACATTTCTTTGTACTTTTTCATATTTCTCCTTATTCATTCTAATTCTTGCTTGTTCTTTCTTTTTCTCTTTCTTCATCTATCTGTCGAAAGAGAAGTGAATTCTTGCAGAGATGTTTCTGGAAGGTTCACTTGGTTGCGCCTGGATGGGTTTCAGGGTTGTGGAGTAGCAGCTGAAACCCGAATCCTATCCAGGTGCCTCCTGATGACTCCATCTTTGCTCTTTTTTTATTCGGGTTACTCCTGATGACTCCATCTTTGCTCTTTTTTATTCGGGTTACTCCTGATGACTCCATCTTTGCTCTTTGTTTATTCGGGTTACTCCTGATGACTCCATCTTTGCTCTTTGTTTATTCGGGTTACTCCTGATGACTCCATCTTTGCTCTTTGTTTATTCGGGTTACTCCTGATGACTCCATCTTTGCTCTTTGTTTATTCGGGTTCCTTCTGATGACTCCATCTTTACTGTTTGCTTATTCGGGTTCTACCTGATGACTCCATCTTTACTGTTTGCTTATTCGGATTCCACCTGATGACTCCATCTTTACTGTTTGTTTATTCGGGTTCCTCCTGATGACTCCCACTTTGCTCTTTGCTTATTCGGGTTCCTCCTGATGACTCCATCTTTGCTCTTTGCTTATCGGGTTCCGCCGGATGACTCCATCTTTGCTCTTTGCTTATTCGGGTTCCACCTGATGACTCCATCTTTACTGTTTACTTATTCGGGTTCCTCCTGATGACTCCATCTTTGCTCTTTGCTTATTCGGGTTCCTTCTGATGACTCCATCTTTACTCTTTGCTTTTTCGGGTTCCTTCTGATGACTCCATCTTTGCTCTTTGCTTATTCGGGTTCCTTCTGATGACTCCATCTTTGCTCTTTTCTTATTTGGGTTCCTTCTGATGACTCCATCTTTGCTCTTTGCTTATTTGGGTTCCGTCTGATGACTCCATCTTTGCTCTTTTCTTATTCGGGTTCCACCTGATGACCCCATCTTTGCACTTTTCTTATTCGGGTTCCACCTGATGACTCCATCTTTGCTCTTTTCTTATTCGGGTTCCTTCTGATGACGCCATCTTTGCTCTTTGCTTATTCGGGTTCCACCTGATAACTCCATCTTTGCTCTTTTCTTATTCGGGTTCCTCCTGAGGACTCCATCTTTGCTCTTTGCTTATTCGGGTTCCTTCTGATGACTCCATCTTTCCTGTTTGCTTATTCGGGTTCCTCCTGATGACTCCATCTTTACTGTTTGCTTATTCGGGTTCCTCCTGATGACTCCATCTTTGCTCTTTTCTTATTCGGGTTCCACCTGATCACTCCATCTTTGCTCTTTGCTTATTCGGGTTCCTTCTGATGACTCCATCTTTACTGTTTGCTTATTCGGGTTCCTCCTGATTTTATTTTTTTTGTTGTATACTGAATCGAGGCTCGTGAAAGAGCTGACATTTACTTCACAAACAAATCAACCAGACAAACAAAATATATAAAAAGAGGGAGTGGAAGACAAGATGGGGAGAGAAGGGGAAGCACACAAACACTTGAGAGCACACAACATTTGAGAGCAGGGAGATGTGTGGGAGGGAGAGGGCTTGGGGGGATGAGGTGTGGGAAGGGGGGTGGGGGAGGGGGGGTGGGAGAAGTATAAAACACAAGGACACCAAGGACTTCCAGGACAGAAGTTGGTATTTCAAAAAAGTGGAATTGGGGTGAAATTAGCGGGGGTAGAAAATATCAAGGTTTTGGATGGGGGAAGATGAGAGATGGTGGTGAACAGCTGTTTTAAAGACCTGGAGGGTGGAGTGGGATTGAAGAGAGTGAGGGAGTTTGTTCCAGAGGCGGGAGAAAAGAGGAATGAAGGAGTGAAGGTGAGCAGAGAGTCTTGATTTTGGCAGTTTAACCATAAGAGGGTTGCAGGCAGATCTTGTGCGACCTGTAGGAATATTTGCGGGACAGAGCCCAGAGAGAGCTGGGGCGGCAAGGCCAGAGAGGAGTCGGTAGAAGACGGAAAGACCACCATCCTGCCTGCGGTGATGACTCCATCTTTACTGTTTGCTTATTCGGGTTCCTCCTGATGACTCCATCTTTGCTCTTTTCTTATTCGGGTTCCACCTGATGACTCCATCTTTGCTCTTTGCTTATTCGGGTTCCTCCTTCTGACTCCATCTTTGCTCTTTGCTTATTCGGGTTCCTTCTGATGACTCCATATTTGCTCTTTGCTTATTCGGGTTCCTTCTGATGACTCCATCTTTGCTCTTTGCTTATTCGGGTTCTTTCTGATGACTCCATATTTGCTCTTTGCTTATTCGGGTTCCTTCTGATGACTCCATCTTTGCTCTTTTCTTATTCGGGTTCCACCTGATGACTCCATCTTTGCTCTTTGTGGTGAAATTGTACCAAAGTTGAACCCAGGTTTGGTGCTCCCTTAAACCGCTGGGCGGTGTCTATAAGACCTCGGACGTCCGCGACTCGAGGCCACTCCTGCGACATCATTATACAATGCCATGTAGAATTGAATGGTACGTACCCGCCTATATTCTAGGTTTGCTTGCATTGACTGATATATTCAATCTTTCTCATATGATGCCTAGATCCTGACATGTATGTTGCTTGATGTACTTTACAGGATGATGTACAGATCTGATTGAGATTAAACCATACATATGGAACACGTTGTGAATCTGGTTGATTTCCACAACACTTAATCTCAATCAAGATCTTCGGGAATGGTGGGACACGAGTCTGGCGATGGCCGGATGAACGCTGATCTCAGACGAGCGTTTCCTGACATTCTCCATGCTCCTGCGTGGCCCACCTCGGAGAATAATGACCAGCTGAGAGCCCATCGAGCCAGCTCCAGCCACGGAGCTCCGACGACTCTCGCTGCCGGTCTACCTCGACGAGACCGGAAGCGCAAGCATTTTGCGGAACCGCGCCGTCAAAGCGCGAACTGCTCTCCTGGGGCCCGGACGCCGGAGCAGGCATGACGGACTCCGGCAAGGCGCCTGCTGAAGGAGGCCACTGGGAAATGTCCTGGGCCGCAACCCCGTCGGAACGACGGACCCGCTTGGCGCCGAAGGTACGAGTCTAGCCTCGGTTGCTCGAAACGCTAACGGCTCCGTCCGAGAGAATCGTCCTCGATTTGCGTGCCTCGGCCCGAGATGAGATTCCCACGCGAGTGATCACGACTCCCATGTCGGCCATGCCTCCACACGGCCGGCACACTCCGACCACTCGCTACTCGGTGGAATCGCCTCCTCCGCGCGGGCCGGCACACTCCGACCACTCGCTGCTCGGTGGAATCGCCTCCTCCGCGCGGGCCGGCACACTCCGACCACTCGCTACTCGGTGGAATCGCCTCCTCCGCGCGGGCCGGCACACTCCGACCACTCGCTGCTCGGTGGAATCGCCTCCTCCACGCGGATCGCGCACTGCTCGTCGGGATCACGCCGTGCCTCACACGGCCGGCTCACCCTGACCACTCGCTGCTCGGTGGAACCACCTCCTCCGCGCGAATCGCGCACTGCTCGTCGGAATCACGCCGTGCCTCACACGGCCGGCTCACTCCGGCTGCTCGGTGGAATCACCTCCTCCACGCGAATCCCCTTGCTGCTCGGTGGAACCACCTCCTCCGCGCGAATCGCGCACTGCTCGTCGGAATCACGCTGTGCCTCACACGGCCGGCTCACTCCGGCTGCTCGGTGGAATCACCTCCTCCGCACGAATCGTGCACTGCACCCATCGCGTGCAATACTCTGGGAGGCCGACGATTCCGATCGCTGCTCGGAATCACCTCCTCGCCGCGAAGCCGCACGTTGCTCCCTTCGCGGGCCCTACTCGGCGAGGCCGGCGATTCCTATCGCTGCTCGCCGGAATCACCTCCTCACGCACGAATCACGCGCTGCACCATCGCTGGATGGCATCCTCACTAGGCACGACGCGCCAGTCGCGCGCGCCGCATCTTCGCTGGATGGACCCCTTCTTCACGCGAAGCGCATGCGATTCCCCTCGCTGGCACTACTCTGTGGCCCCGTTGCTGCTGGTCGGAATCCCACCTATGCATGGCTTCTCAGCGAGGCCGGCGAACACCGCTGCCCGGACTCGCCTCAACGCATGAGGCTCGTTTGGCTCCACTCGGGGACTCGCCGAGCATGGTCTTCCTAAACTTTCATCTTCTTCCGCTGTCATAACCTTAATAAACAATCTTACAAGGGTTCTAAGGGGTTCACGGCACTCAGGGATTTGTGAAATGTGATTTGTGAAATGTGATTTGTGTTGGCGTGATGTATCGTATCATGCTAGATACCGTTGATAACTACCGCACTGCTGCCGCTATTCCTCGCTTCAACCCCGGACAAACCCTGCCCGAAAGCCATCGAACGAGACGCTACTTCAGGCCATGCAAATTATTGCGGCCCAGCGTGCTCGCCCTCTCGTCTCAGCGTGCCACGCTGGCTCGACAGGCCGAGGACGACTTTCGGTTTCGCCAACGAACCGCACGCGCCCGAACCAATTGATGACGTCACCGACTAATCACGCGTTTGCTCTACGGCATCATTAACGTAATTGCGTGCTTCACGCGATCTCATCATCGGGGATTCGTTTACATTTCCATGTACCTTGGTAAACTACGTACCAAATGTCCTTTACGTAAACTACGTAACGCGGCGCTACCTCAAGGTCGCGCGCCCGCGCCGTTTAGGGAGTACACGGTGACCTCGTGAAATGGTGACATTGAGCGTCGCGCCCGACTCCCTTGTCTCCTGCGCAAGTAACGGGGGCACCGTACTGCCTGCTCGCCCTCGACTCTGGGCTTGTTGTTTATCGGACAGAGCTCTTGGCTCGTATCCACGCACATTTCGAGACTGCGAGACACCTCGTCTGATTCCATTTTCCCTCTGCCCCAGACTGACTGTGACTCAGACTGACCCAGACTGTGAAGGTCGTGTGACTTCGGTATGCAGCGCGCCGCTGCAACCTCGGTGGGGGGGGGGGGGGGGGGGTGGGATCCCAGGAGGTTGGGCAATCAATCCGGATGCCGCGATCCGGATGCCGTTCGGTATAACGCCTCCCACCTCGCCCCTTGTGGGGACCCAGGATGACGTCCATGGATGTCTTTGTGTCTTTGAGTGAGTCTTTGAGTCCATGGATGGTCGATCCGAGCCATTCAATGAAGGCGTTGAATGGATGGATCGGTCGGACATCCGTGGATGGACAATCCATCCGGGACATCTAGCATGGATGGACAGTCCATCCGGGGCGATGGCTGTCTTTGGGTCTCTGAGTCTTTGCGTCCGTGGATGGTCGATCCATCCGCGGTCCGGCTGGATCCGTGCCATGCAATGAAGGCGTTGAATGGATGGATCGGTCGGACATCCGTGGATGGCCAATCCATCCGGGACATCTAGCATGACAATCATCTCGACATCTAGACAATCCATCCGGGACAACGCTGAGACAAACAAGGTTTGTCCAGCCGGGACTCTCTCTCGGTTTGTGAATGGGACAATTCAATTCGCTTTGAATGGGACAATCCTTCCATCCGGGGCATCCTCTCGGTAGCCGGTATAGCCGATCTTCTCCGATCCTCCGAGCGCTGTACAGCAGGACAGGATTGCCATATGCATCCCGGAGGTTCTGCGCGCTTCACTGGAGAGGCGCGTTTCGGTCGTTTTTGTCGTCCATCCGGGACGTTCTCTCGGCAGCCGGTAAAGCCGATCTTCTCCGATCCTCCGAGCGCTGTACTGCAGGACGGGATTGCCGTACGCATCGCAGAGGTTCTGCACGCTCCGCTGGGGAGGCGCGATCCGGTCGTTTTGTGCGTCGTCGTAATCAGCCATGCCGGTCGTCCAGGCAGCCTTCAGAGGCCGCTCGTGTCTTGTGCGAAGGATCGCTGCCAACGGTAGATTCACGTGCCGAAACAAGAGTTTGTAATGCATATGAGCTGCCGTCAGAGGACGCTCGAGTCTCGTGATTCAACAGGGCCGCTGCCGGTGTCGAGTAACTCTCGTTATGGCTCTCATCGATTCTCTCCCTCGGCAATTCCATGACATGGACCTAACATGGATCGATCATGTACCCTTGGGAGCCTAGGCAGGTACAGACTGCAATGGACTTACTGTAATGGCCTCCTGTCATGTCATCTTACTTACTGTTACAGCTTACTGTAATTCTTTACTGTACTTGCTTACTGTAATTCCATGACATGGACCTAACATGGATCGATCATGTACCCTTGGGAGCCCAGGCAGGTACAGACTGCAATGGACTTACTGTAATGGCCTCCTGTCATGTAACCTTACTTACGGTTACAGCTTACTGTAAAGAGGCTTACTGATTTACACATGTGTTGCATTGCGACGAATGGACATTCGCTCTTCGCCAAGGTACAACGTATCCTATCTAGCTACTGTGCCGACGACCCCGCTGTAAGACTAGACTATTGTGACCCACGTGACCGTCCCTCCCTTTGCCTGATACACCCCTGCCTGAAGCAGTGAAGGCACTGAGGTGCCCCTCCGACACCTGCCTCCAGCGGCTACTCCGAAGCAGGGGGACTCCGGGCTTGGGGATGTCGTACCCGGTAGTTTCCGACCCTGTGTTGGCAGGGTAATTTCGCCACCCTGACCGCTATGGAAGGACCGACTGACTTTATAGGGAAATATGTCTTTAACACCCCAATAATAAAATGATGACTTCCTCAATCCATTAATGCTAACACGCACTCGCTTCCTGCTGAGCGGCAGTATAGTTCTAACGGTGGGGGGAATGTGGTGAAATTGTACCAAAGTTGAACCCAGGTTTGGTGCTCCCTTAAACCGCTGGGCGGTGTCTATAAGACCTCGGACGTCCAGGACTCGAGGCCACTCCTGCGACATAATTATACAATGCCATGTAGAATTGAATGGTACGTACCCGCCTATATTCTAGGTTTGCCATCTTTACTGTTTGCTTATTCGGGTTCCACCTGATGACTCCATCTTTACTGTTTGCTTATTCGAGTTCCTTCTGATGACTCCATCTTTGCTCTTTTCTTATTCGGGTTCCACCTGATGACCCCATCTTTGCACTTTTCTTATTCGGGTTCCACCTGATGACTACATCTTTGCTCTTTTCTTATTCGGGTTCCTTCTGATGACGCCATCTTTGCTCTTTGCTTATTCGGGTTCCTCCTGATAACTCCATCTTTGCTCTTTGCTTATTTGGGTGTCTCCTGATGACTCCATGTTTGCTCTTTGCTTATTCGGATTCCTCCTGAGGACTCCATCTTTGCTCTTTGCTTATTCGGGTTCCTTCTGATGACTCCATCTTTCCTGTTTGCTTATTCGGGTTCCTCCTGATGACTCCATCTTTACTGTTTGCTTATTCGGGTTCCTCCTGATGACTCCATCTTTGCTCTTTTCTTATTCGGGTTCCACCTGATCACTCCATCTTTGCTCTTTGCTTATTCGGGTTCCTTCTGATGACTCCATCTTTACTGTTTGCTTATTCGGGTTCCTCCTGATTTTTTTTTTTTGTTGTATACTGAATCGAGGCTCGTGAAAGAGCTGACATTTACTTCACAAACAAATCAAACAGACAAACAAAATATATAAAAAGAGGGAGTGGAAGACAAGATGGGGAGAGAAGGGGAAGCACACAAACACTTGAGAGCACACAACATTTGAGAGCAGGGAGATGTGTGGGAGGGAGAGGGCTTGGGGGGAGGAGGCGTGGGAAGGAGGGTGGGGGGGGGGGGGGGGTGGGAGAAGTATAAAACACAAGGACACCAAGGACTTCCAGGACAGAAGTTGGTATTTCAAAAAAGTGGGATTGGGGTGAAATTAGCAGGGGTAGAAAAGATCAAGGTTTTGGATGGGGGAAGATGAGAGATGGTGGTGAACAGCTGTTTTAAAGACCTGGAGGGTGGAGTGGGATTGAAGAGAGTGAGGGAGTTTGTTCCAGAGGTGGGAGAAAAGAGGAATGAAGGAGTGAAGGTGAGCAGAGAGTCTTGATTTTGGCAGTTTAACCATAAGAGGGTTGCAGGCAGATCTTGTGCGACCTGTAGGAATATTTGCGGGACAGAGCCCAGAGAGAGCTGGGGGGGCAAGGCCAGAGAGGAGTCGGTAGAAGACGGAAAGACCACCATCCTGCCTGCGGTGATGACTCCATCTTTACTGTTTGCTTATTCGGGTTCCCTCCTGATGACTCCATCTTTGCTCTTTTCTTATTCGGGTTCCACCTGATGACTCCATCTTTGCTCTTTGTTTATTCGGGTTCCTTCTGATGACTCCATCTTTGCTCTTTGCTTATTCGGGTTCCTTCTGATGACTCCATCTTTGCTCTTTTCTTATTCGGGTTCCACCTGATGACTCCATCTTTGCTCTTTGCTTATTCGGGTTCCTCCTTCTGACTCCATCTTTGCTCTTTGCTTATTCGGGTTCCTTCTGATGACTCCATATTTGCTCTTTGCTTATTCGGGTTCCTTCTGATGACTCCATCTTTGCTCTTTGTTTATTCGGGTTCCTTCTGATGACTCCATCTTTGCTCTTTGCTTATTCGGGTTCCTTCTGATGACCCCATCTTTGCTCTTTTCTTATTCGGGTTCCACCTGATGACTCCATCTTTGCTCTTTGCTTATTCGGGTTCCTCCTGATGACTCCATCTTTGCTCTTTGCTTATTTGGGTTCCTCCTGATAACTCCATCTTTACTGTTTGCTTATTCGGTTCCTCCTGATGACTCAATCTTTACTGTTTGCTTATTCGGGTTCCTCCTGATGACTCCATCTTTGCTCTTTTCTTATTTGGGTTGCACCTGATGACTCCTTCTTTGCTCTTTTCTTATTCGGGTTCCACCTGATGACTCCATCTTTGCTCTTTTCTTATTCGGGTTCCTTCTGATGACTCCATCTTTGCTCTCTGCTTATTCGGGTTCCTCCTGATGACTCCATCTTTGCTCTTTTCTTATTCGGGTTCCACCTGATGACTCCATCTTTGCTCTTTGCTTATTCGGGTTCCTCCTTCTGACTCCATCTTTGCTCTTTGCTTATTCGGGTTCCTTCTTATGACTCCATATTTGCTCTTTGCTTATTCGGGTTCCTCCTTCTGACTCCATCTTTGCTCTTTGCTTATTCGGGTTCCTTCTGATGACTCCATCTTTGCTCTTTGTTTATTCGGGTTCCTTCTGATGACTCCATCTTTGCTCTTTGCTTATTCGGGTTCCTTCTTATGACTCCATATTTGCTCTTTGCTTATTCGGGTTCCTTCTGATGACTCTATCTTTGCTCTTTTCTTATTCGGGTTCCACCTGATGACTCCATCTTTGCTCTTTTCTTATTCGGGTTCCACCTGATGACTCCATCTTTGCTCTTTTCGGGTTCCACCTGATGACTCCATCTTTGCTCTTTGCTTATTCGGGTTCCTTCTGATGACTCCATCTTTGCTCTTTTCTTATTCGGGTTCCTCCTGATGACTCCAATGTAGTATTTGCTTTTCCATTTCATTTGATTGTCAACTGGGCCAGACCTAAGCAGTCTGAGAAGGTGCTGCATCTCAAAGCACATCATCCTGGGGTGTTAAACTGTTATCTCATCTGCATTTAGGTTGATGATGCTACACTTCTTCGTTTGTATTCAGCACAAGGCTGCGGGGTAGCATCATTGGCTGAGGGCGAAGCTGTGCAGCTGATGCGCTGAAGGAATTTATGATTTGTTCAAGGTCTCGGCAATAGCTCGCCTACTCTTCGAAGGACACCATGGGATCTTCAAAATGTACCAACCAATGTTGGCAGGCGGGACGCCCAGTTTAACATCCATCGAGGGGACGGCACACACATTGCTGAATCATCCCGCATGTGAAACACCAGAATGGCAGTTTATAGCTGGGTTGAGATTCTAACCCAGGCTGGACAGCTTAGAAGTCAGTGTGCATATCTCTAGGCCTTCATGCCAGCCAAATGATGCTACAGATTAAAGTGTGCCGGTACCAAGATAAATCCTTGCTTCAGGTTACCTGTGTAATTTGTTATACCTGCGGTACATGGGGTATTTGGTGTATGGAAATGCCTCGAGCGTGGCAGGCCAAACGATGCATACCTGTTACCTACACAATTATATATTTCATGTGGTACAAATAAGCACATTCAGCCAAGAAGGAACACATTGCACCACGGTAAACACAACCACACAGATTTCTTAAAATCTCACAACCTTGTTGACTGAAAGGCAAAAACATCCCCACCGGTTACAATCACCAGTCACAGCACGTAGGCCTCCGCGCATCTCGCTGTAGGCGCCGACATTTATCGGTCGGTTGCAGCGATAGTGCAATTTGCTCACTTGACCATGGAGTCACATTGGGAATTGCAATTCGGGGAAAACAAAGTAAAACAGAAAGCCCAGTGGGTCCACACATCCCCCTACCCTCACCCCCATTTACAAGAAAAATACAAGACAGAGAAGTTTCCTTTGGCAGAATTTTGTGGGAAGTATAATAAGAACTGCATCATTCCCAGCCTCCACCACCTTGAGAATATCTAGTGGTTTATCCAACAGTTTCTATCCAATAACATACGTGAGAAACTGCCATGACAGTGAAACACTAGGCCGTAAATCTAGGCAAGCCGGTCAATGATGAACTGGATGATCCTGGGGCGGTGGGGATATCAAAAGTGAGTACTGCGGGAAACATTTCAACAAATCCTATTTACGAGTCTGGAATTTATTTTGCAACCTTTCCAATGGTCGCAAAATCAATGGTTGCAGACGCTCTCACGCTTTCGAAGTTAGGTAATTGTAAACAATTGTATTTTTGTCGAAACTGTATTTATCTTTTGGTGTGTGTACCTATAGTATAGTGTGTCCCTAGGAAGATTCTCGGAGTTAATCTTTCATACCTGTATAAAAAAGTCGGTTATTTCGTGCCGCATTTTTTGCAGGCTATTACCTTGTTTCCCACCTCGAGGCTTTGTTTTCTCTCAGCGGTCGATTGTGGTCCATTTACTTTCGTTATCAGTTTTTCCCAGTCTTTTCACCCCATACTTCCTTGTTTACAAACATAACTAAAAAAAAACAAAAAAAAAAACATTTCCTTCTTTGTTCTTATTCGTTGTTCTCATTCGTTTATTCGTCGTTCTTATTCGTTCGTTCATTCTTCGACAACGTGTTTCACCCCATTTCCCCAGATAGTTTTCACTGTTCAATTTTAAAATGTTTAAACTTTCCCCTGAAGTGCTGTATTCTGTCATATATTATAACACCTTTTTCTTCTTCTTCTTTAAAAGGTTGCTTTCGACTTGCTCACCAAATCTATTCATTCGAAAAAAAAATTCCATCCGTTTCAGACCAGGTCACTCTACTCTGGGCATGCTGCTTCTGCTGTCTCAACAATGGATGGAGGTCCTCAATGCCAAACAGGAAATTAGAGCTGTCTCCCTTGACATATCACGTGCCTTCGATACGGTCTGGCACCCAGCTCTGCTCACCAAACTCTCCTCCTATGGTATCCATGGAAATCTCCACTCATGGCTTGCGGACTTCCTCTCTGGTCATAGGCAACGTGTGGCTCTGAATGGATTTCTCTCATCTCCCCTTCCTGTTCTGGCTGGAGTTCCTCAAGGTCATGTTCTGGGTCCTGTGCTTTTTCTGGTCTTCATCAATGATCTCTCTGACTCTCTTGAAAATCCTCTCTACCTCTTTGCTGATGACTCCAATCTCTGCCGCTCAATTCCTCATCCCTCAGATCGGCAGTCTGCAGCCTCCTCACTCTCTGCAGACCTGGACAAAATCACAGACTGGTCAAACAAGTGGAACATGTCTTTCAATCCTGACAAATCTCACACTCTTACTATGTCTCTCCAAAAAGACCGACTGGAAAACCCTCCCATCCACTTTCTGAATAATCCTCTCCAAGAAGTTCTGTCGCTCAAGCTTTTGGGTCTCACTATCTGCCATGATCTTTCCTGGGAAAACCACATTTCCAAGCTGGCCGCCAAAGTCAGTCACCGACTGGGCATCCTCCGTCGTGCAAAGTCCTTCCTTTGCACTCCCGAGCTCCTCACCACATACAAGGCTTTCATCCGCAGCTCAATGGAATACTGTTCTCCCCTCTGGGCCGGTGCTCCTGCCTCACACCTCGCTCGGCTTCACGCTGTTGAAACCAAAGCTTTCAGAATCATTGGAATCTCCCGCGCTGAAGCTAACTCCGAGGGCCTTTCACTTACTCACCGCGGGCAGGTTGGTGGTCTTTCTGTCTTCTACAGACTCCTCTCCGGCCTTGCTCCCTCAGCTCTCTCTGTGCTCTGTCCCCCAAATATTATTACAGGTCGCACAAGATCTGCCAGCAAGCCTCTTATGGTTAAAATGCCAAAATCAAGACTCCCTGCTCACCTTCACTCCTTCATTCCTCTTTTTCCCCACCTCCGGAACAAACTCCCTCACTCTCTTCAATCCCACTCCTCCCTCCATGTCTTGAAAACAGCTGTTCACCACCATCTCTTATCTTCTCCCATCCAAAACCTTGATCTTTTCTACCCCCGCTAATTTCACCCCCGATTCACTTTTTTGAAATACCAACTTTCCTTCCTTGAAGTCCTAGCAGTGTCCATGTGTTTTATACTCCCCCCCCCCCCCCCCTTTTCTATGCCTCCTCCCCCCAAGCCCTCTCCCTCCCACAGATCTCCCGAAGTCCCTGCTCTCAAATGTGTTTGTGTGCTTCCCCTTCTCTCCCCATCTTGTCTACCGCTCCCTCTTTTTATATATTTTGTTTGTCTGTTTGATTTGTTTGTGTGATAAATGTTAGCTCTTTCAGGAGCCTCGATTCAGAATACAAAAAAAAGCAAAAAAAAAAGCGGTCAAACAGATTGAGCAAAAAAAAGTCTTCAGGCCAAACAACAATGTCATCATGGGATAAAATAAGCACAACTCCTGCCTTCCACCACTTCATTAGTCCAGATACGAAGAAACCATATGCAGAATTTTGGGA
Organism: Myxine glutinosa; assembly: GCF_964187855.1. Classification (NCBI taxonomy): domain Eukaryota; kingdom Metazoa; phylum Chordata; class Myxini; order Myxiniformes; family Myxinidae; genus Myxine; species Myxine glutinosa. Next base: position 8,673,054 of record NC_136273.1, read on the forward strand.
ATCACAGGGTGTCGTCATCTTGGAATAACTGTAAATCACAAAATGTTTGGCTTGGAATTGCAATTATTTATGCAAATTAATGCGAGTGGTTTTTGTGGTTTTTGAGATGGAAATTTGGAAATTTTGTTTGACTTGCAATGCTGTCTCCCACCGAGAGTGGCGAAATATCGAAACACGTTTACATCTATCTATAATTCCATTAATCTCTGTGTGTATGTGTGTGTGTATGTATGCGACAACGATTTCTCGACAACTACCGGTCCGATATACTTGAAACTTGCCAGGTATATTGCTGGGGACCCGAGGATGTGCCTTTTCAAGGTTTGAAATTAATCGGACAAGTACTTACCGAGCTATGGCGATTTAGCCGTTCGCCGTTCGCTTTGGCGTTGCGAATGGACCAAACCATTGCATGTAAATAGAGGGGGGGGGTTCTGTGGTCGTTGCGAATGGACCAAACCATTCATGTAAATAGAGGGGGGGGATTGTCACTGTACTCGCAAGCCGTTCGCCGTTCGCTTTGGCGTTGCGAATGGACCAAAACATTTCATGTAAATAGAGGGGGGGGATATAATTTTAGATATATATATAGTACGGGCATGCCCTAGTAGAGAGTAATGGCGACACCCCGACAAGAAATCACCAGGGTGACGATTTATTTTGTGTCCAGAATGTTCGAGTGCACACGCTGAGTCAAACAGAATGACTCCACTACCACCAGGTGATGCTATACGGATACACATGTACATGCAGAATGACTCCACTACCACCTGGTGATGCTATACGGATACACATGTACATGCAGAATGACTCCACGACCACCAGGTGACGCTATACGGATCCACATGTACATGCAGAATGACGCCACTACCACCAGGTGATGCTATGCAGATACACATGTACATGTAGAATGACGCCACTACCACCAGGTGATGCTATACGGATACACATGTACATGCTGAATGACTCCACTACCACCAGGTGATGCTATGCAGATACACATGTACATGTAGAATGACGCCACTACCACCAGGTGATGCTATACGGATACACATGTACATGCTGAATGACTCCACTACCACCAGGTGATGCTATACGGATACACATGTACATTCAGAATGACGCCACTACCACCAGGTGATGCTATACGGATACACATGCACATGCTGAATGACTCCACTACCACCAGGTGATGCTATACGGATACACATGTACATGCTGAATGACTCCACTACCACCAGGTGATGCTATACGGATACACATGTACATTCAGAATGACGCCACTACCACCAGGTGATGCTATACGGATACACATGCACATGCTGAATGACTCCAATACCACCAGGTGATGCTATACGGATACACATGTACATGCAGAATGACGCCACTACCACCAGGTGATGCTATACCGATACACATGTACATGCTGAATGACTCCACTACCACCAGGTGATGCTATACGGATACACATGTACATGCAGAATGACGCCACTACCACCTGGTGATGCTATACGGACACACATGTACATGCAGAATGACTCCACTACCACCAGGTGATGCCATACGGATAAACATGTACATGCAGAATGACGCCACTACCACCAGGTGATGCTTTACGGATACACATGTACATGCAGAATGCCGCCACTACCACCAGGTGATGCTATACGGATACACATGCACATGTACATGCAGATGACGCCACTACCACCAGGTGATGCTGTACGGATACACATGTACATGCAGAATGACGCCACTACCACCTGGTGATGCTAAACGGATACACATGTACATGCTGAATGACGCCATTACCACCAGGTGATGCAATACGGATACACATGTACATGCTGAATGACTCCACTACCACCAGGTGACGCTATACGGATGCACATGTACATGCAGAATGACCACTACCACCAGGTGACGCTATACGGATACACATGTACATGCAGAATGACTCCACTACCACCAGGTGATGCTATACGGATACACATGTACATGCAGAATGACTCCACTACCACCAGGTGATGCTATACGGATACACATGTACATGCAGAATGACTCCACTACCACCAGGTGATGCTATACGGATACACATGTACATGCAGAATGACTCCACTACCACCAGGTGACGCTATACGGATACACATGTACATGCAGAATGACGCCACTACCACCAGGTGACGCTATACGGATGCACATGTACATGCAGAATGACGCCACTACCACCAGGTGACGCTATACGGATACACATGTACATGTAGAATGACGCCACTACCACCTGGTGACGCTATACGGATACACATGTACATGCAGAATGACGCCACTACCACCAGGTGACGCTATACGGATGCACATGTACATGCAGAATGACGCCACTACCACCAGGTGATGCTATACGGATACACATGTACATGCAGAATTACACCACTACCACCAGGTGACGCCATACAGATGCACATGTACATGCTGAATGACACCACTACCACCAGGTGATGCTATATGGACACACATGTACATGCAGAATGACTCCACTACCACCAGGTGACGCTATACTGATGCACATGTACATGCTAAATGACTCCACTACCAACAGGTGACGCTATACGGATGCACATGTACATGCTAAATGACCCTACTACCACCAGGTGATGCTATACGGATGCACATGTACATGCTAAATGACCCTACTACCACCAGGTGATGCTATACGGATGCACGTTCCACTACCACCAGGTGACGCTATACTGATGCACATGTACATGCAGAATGACGCCACTACCACCAGGTGACGTTATACAGAACAGATGCACATGTACATGCTGAATGACGCCACTACCATCAGGTGATGCTATACGGATGCACATGTACATGCTGAATGACGCCACTACCACCAGGTGATGCTATACGGATACACATGTACATGCTGAATGACGCCACTACCATCAGGTGATGCTATACGGATGCACATGTACATGCTGAATGACTCCACTACCATGAGGTGACGCTATACGGACACACATGTACATGCAGAATGACTCCACTACCACCAGGTGACACTATAAGGATGCACATGTACATGCTAAATGACCCTACTACCACCAGGTGATGCTATACGGATGCACATGTACATGCTAAATGACCCTACTACCACCAGGTGATGCTATACGGATGCACGTTCCACTACCACCAGGTGACGCTATACTGATGCACATGTACATGCAGAATGACGCCACTACCACCAGGTGACGTTATACAGAACAGATGCACATGTACATGCTGAATGACGCCACTACCATCAGGTGATGCTATACGGATGCACATGTACATGCTGAATGACGCCACTACCACCAGGTGATGCTATACGGATACACATGTACATGCTGAATGACGCCACTACCATCAGGTGATGCTATACGGATGCACATGTACATGCTGAATGACTCCACTACCACGAGGTGACGCTATACGGACACACATGTACATGCAGAATGACTCCACTACCACCAGGTGACACTATAAGGATGCACATGTACATGCTAAATGACTCCACTACCACCAGGTGACGCTATACGGATGCACGTTCCACGACCACCAAGTGACGCTATACGGATGCACATGTACATGCAGAATGACTCCACCACCACCAGGTGATGCTATACTGATGCACATGTACATGCTGAATGACTCCACTACCACCAGGTGATGCTATACGGATGCACATGTACATGCAGAATGACTCCACTACCACCAGGTGACGCTATACGGATGCACGTTCCACGACCACCAGGTGATGCTATACGGATGCACATGTACATGCTAAATGACTCCACTACCACCAGGTGACGCTATACGGATGCACGTTCCACGACCACCAGGTGATGCTATACGGATGCACATGTACATGCAGAATGACGCCACTACCACCAGGTGATGCTATACTGATGCACTTGTACATGCTGAATGACTCCACTACCACCAGGTGACGCTATACGGATACACATGTACATGCAGAATGACTCCACAACCACCAGGTGATGCTATACGGATACACATGTACATGCAGAATGACTCCACTACCACCAGGTGACGCTATACGGATGCACATGTACATGCAGAATGACTCCACTACCACCAGGTGACGCTATACGGATGCACATGTACATGCAGAATGACTCCACAACCACCAGGTGATGCTATACGGATGCACATGTACATGCAGAATGACTCCACTACCACCAGGTGACGCTACATGGACACACATGTACATGCAGAATGACTCCACTACCACCAGGTGATGCTATTCTGATGCAAATGTACATGCTAAATGACTCCACTACCACCAGGTGACGCTATAGGGATGCACGTTCCACTACCACCAGGTGACGCTATACGGATGCACATTCAACTACCACCAGGTGACGCTATACGGATGCACATTGCACTACCACCAGGTGACGCTATACGGATACACATGTACATGCTGAATGACTCCACTGACTCACTCATGGGGAATGGTGAATCACTCCATCTGTCAGTCCATCAGTCCATCCGCCCCCCTGTCCATAAGTCCGTCCACCAGTCCGTCAATCCATCCATCAGTCCATCCGCCCCCCTGTCCATCAGTCTGTCCATCAGTCCGTCCGTCAGTCCATCAGTCCGCCAGTCCGTCAGTCAACACTTGCAACTTCTCCGAAACCGCTGATGGGATTGTGACCAAACTTGGCTAAAATGATATTTGGTAAGTTGCAACTCAAAGTCCGTTCACAGCATTAAAATATCAGGGTCTAAGTGGGTCTACCTGGGGTTAAAGTGGGTCCAGTCTTGACTCCCAAAAATAAAACTACACACACGATTTTGATAAAACTTGACCACAACCTTCATCACCTGTGATAACCTTCATCACCTGTGATGTACCAAAGTTTGTTTGCGGCATTAAAAGAAATAATCGGGATCTGAGGTCTACGGGGAGGGGGAGAGTTGCCTCCTCCCCTCCCCCAAATAGTTTTTGTTTGTTTGTTTAAAGTCTTATGATGATGTTAGTATGATTGTATATGCTGCCCCGTCTCCTAGCAACCATTGAAATTGGTTTAAAATACCGTGATACTGTTTAAATACCTTTAGCCATGTAGTATACTGCTTTATTCTACCAGGTGAGCGACCAGGTGTATTAACCCTATTTTCTACGATCATGAACCTTCTCCAAGCCCACCCTCTTATTTTCCAGATTATTGTGCTGTGTTTTCTCCCATCTCCTTCCATGCACCTTCTTGTTTTTTTGTTCTCCAGGTAATACCCGCTTCCTTCCAGGAGGCAAGAGGATTATTTTATCTGGAATTGGCATCGTTTTCCCACCCTCAGCGCACCCTCTCTACGGCAGGGATCCGTGGTTAAAGCACTTGCACTTTTCCACCTGTACAGGCAAAAATTGCAAGTCGTCTCAACAATCTCGCGGGGAAGGGTCGAAGTGTTTATTCACTGGCCATGACCTGACGACCCTGAATACCTCGAGCGTGAATGCAAAATTTGGGGGAGATTGCCCACCTGTTTGCGATTATATTATCAGATGTACACACACATACAGAGAATTGCCTTATTGCCCTCGCCTGAGTATCGCATTTGAGTCCGTCTGTTTGTCTGTTTGTCCGCACAGAATAAATATGATTTTCTCTGCAATCGTTGCTCCGATTGACAGGAAATTTTCACCATAGGTGCAACTCCACCTGTATAATTTTTTTTAATGACGTCATAGGTCACGTGGTTCGGCCGCCATCTTGAAAAAAAAACGAAAAAATTTGCACCTCTATATCTCCGAAAGTGCTGAATAGAAAAAATTGGGACAGGCTCATTGTAAAGAACTCTCAATGGGGAATGAAATATGTTAATGATGATGTCATAGGTGCCTCCATTATGACATCATAATTCGACAAGTACAAAACGTCATCCGATCAAGATGAAATTTCTTCAGCATAATCTAGGAATAAATAAGTGGAGAAAAAAAAAAGATGACGTCATCTGTCACGTAGTTCGGCCGCCATATTTGTTTTAACCCAAAAGCCTTTTTTTTTAAACACAAATACATCCTGGCGATCTCTGATCGGGTTTGCAATCTCTGATTGCTCTTTCTTGTTTTCGTTAGAATCTGCCTCAGTGAACGTAAACCTAAGTGAACATGACCGCCTGACTCGCCGGCGCTGAGACATCTTGCTCAGATTGACGCCAAGGAAATCAAGGTCTTCAACATCATTGGATACTCCCACGATGGAGCCGAGTCCATAGGCCTATCACTTCACCATCGCAGGCAGGTCAGTCGTCTCTTTGTCTAATTCCACCTCCTTTCTGGTCTTGCACCATCTGCCCTCTCCGTACTTTGTCTCCTCTCCCCAGGTATCTGCAGGACACGGTCCACCAGCAATCCCCTCCTAGTGAAACTACCTGAATGCAGAACCGCTGCTCACCTCCACTCATTTGTTCCTCTTTTTCCTGCTTGTGGAACAACCTTGTACATTCTTTTCAATCTCATTCTTTCCTCCAGGCCTTCAAGACAATTGTTCACCCCATCTCAGGTCATCTCCACTTCAAAACAATAATCTTTTCTACCCCGTTAAACAACCCCTTCCCCCTCCAATCTCCCCACCTCCCAATAATCCTATCCACCTGGCTGCACTCTCCCCTACCTTTGTAAACAAAAAAGAACAAGCGTTACGCCTCGGTCCCCCTTCGGTGAAGTGATGTGAGTTGACAAAGTGGAAGACGCAGAAAACATGCTATGATATGATATTTCACTCACAAGGTTCAGACATACATGGCGACGGCCATCTTGGATTTTGACGTGGCAACCCAATTTTCAATAGCGTTCTTCCTTATGCCGAGATACACCCACACACCAGATTAGAAGTTGGTACTTCGCTTATTTTTCAAGATATTCATCTCACAAGGTTCAGACATACATGGCATCAGACATACATGGCGGCGGCCATCTTGGATTTTGACGTGAGTTGCACCCACACACCAAATTCGAATGCGGTCCTTCGCTTACGCACGCCCGCACGCAAACACGCACGGACGGACACACGGACGGAGGGGAAAACCATAGTCCCCCTTTCGCTCCGCTGTGCGACGGGGGCCAAAAAAGAAGAAGAAGATTGTTGTTTCCACTGTTTTATTTCAGCCCCCACTCTTCCTCCTCGCTGTGTTTAAGCTCGTTCACCTTGCCCGTGACCTGCTGCCCCTAACCTTGCTCTTGTTCTTCCCCTCACCCTTTCTTCCTCCATGAGCCCCTCTACCTAGTTTGTGTGTTTCACTGCTTTACACTGTTCCTTCTGTTTTGTCCCGTGTTCTAACCCTTCCATGAGCCTTGACCTTGTATACAAAAATAAAAAAACTACATATATACATGAAATGATGCAATCAGGAAAGACCTCATGGGATGAATAATGTCCGATTGTAAAACGATAAGTGAGAGTTTAAGAGCACATGTCTTGGAGTTTTTACAACTTATCCACAAGAAATATTCCCAAGGCCTCAATGCGACGTACCTAAAGTCCATGCAAAGTAGTACTTGGGCCGTACGGCCTGCATGGACACAAAGAGGTAGCACAGGCGGCTGGACAGCGACGCACTCGCGATGAACTCGGCGTCAGCATTGCGGGCAGCTGGGAAGGACTTGGAGAGCGTGACAAAGAGTACCGAGCAGGAAGCAACGACGAGGAGCTTCTTCCGCACGACCGGCTGTCAAAGATCAGGGAACAATCAGAAATAAAATTATAATCAGCAAAAGGAAGGCCTCATGCCGATGGGCAACAAAGACGCTGCTCACACATCAAACCATAGTAAGGAAGGCCTCATGCCGATGGGCAACAAAGACGCTGCTCACACATCAAACCATAGTGAGGAAGGATGACGATGGGCAACAAAGACGCTGCTCACACATCAAACCATAGTGAGGAAGGATGACGATGGGCAACAAAGACGCTGCTCACACATCAAGCCATAGTAAGGAAGGCCTCATGACGATGGGCAACAAAGACGCTGCTCACACATCAAACCATAGTGAGGAAGGATGACGATGGGCAACAAAGACGCTACTCACACATCAAACCATAGTGAGGAAGGATGACGATGGGCAACAAAGATGCTGCTCACACATCAAACCATAGTAAGGAAGGCCTCATGACGATGGGCAACAAAGACGCTGCTCACACATCAAACCATAGTGAGGAAGGATGACGATGGGCAACAAAGACGCTGCTCACACATCAAACCATAGTGAGGAAGGATGACGATGGACAACAAAGACGCTGCTCACACATCAAGCCATAGTGAGGAAGGATGACGATGGGCAACAAAGACGCTGCTCACACATCAAACCATAGTGAGGAAGGATGACGATGGGCAACAAAGACGCTGCTCACACATCAAACCATAGTGAGGAAGGATGACGATGGGCAACAAAGACGCTGCTCACACATCAAACCGTAGTGAGGAAGGATGACGATGGGCAACAAAGACGCTGCTCACACATCAAGCCATAGTGAGGAAGGATGACGATGGGCAACAAAGACGCTGCTCACACATCAAGCCATAGTAACGAAGGCCTCATGACGATGTGCAACAAAGACGCTGCTCACACATCAAGCCATAGTAAGGAAGGCCTCATGACGATGGGCAACAAAGACGCTGCTCACACATCAAACCATAGTGAGGAAGGATGACGATGGGCAACAAAGACGCTGCTCACACATCAAGCCATAGTAAGGAAGGATGACGATGGGCAACAAAGACGCTGCTCACACATCAAGCCATAGTAAGGAAGGATGACGATGGGCAACAAAGACGCTGCTCACACATCAAACCATAGTGAGGAAGGATGACGATGGGCAACAAAGACGCTGCTCACACATCAAACCATAGTGAGGAAGGATGACGATGGGCAACAAAGACGCTGCTCACACATCAAGCCATAGTGAGGAAGGATGACGATGGGCAACAAAGACGCTGCTCACACATCAAACCATAGTGAGGAAGGATGACGATGGGCAACAAAGACGCTGCTCACACATCAAGCCATAGTAAGGAAGGCCTCATGACGATGGGCAACAAAGACGCTGCTCACACATCAAGCCATAGTGAGGAAGGATGACGATGGGCAACAAAGACGCTGCTCACACATCAAACCATAGTGAGGAAGGATGACGATGGGCAACAAAGACGCTGCTCACACATCAAACCATAGTGAGGAAGGATGACGATGGGCAACAAAGACGCTGCTCACACATCAAGCCATAGTGAGGAAGGATGACGATGGGCAACAAAGACGCTGCTCACACATCAAACCATAGTGAGGAAGGATGACGATGGGCAACAAAGACGCTGCTCACACATCAAGCCATAGTAAGGAAGGCCTCATGACGATGGGCAACAAAGACGCTGCTCACACATCAAGCCATAGTGAGGAAGGATGACGGGCAACAAAGATGCTGCTCACACATCAAACCATAGTGAGGAAGGATGACGATGGGCAACAAAGACGCTGCTCACACATCAAACCATAGTAAGGAAGGATGACGATGGGCAACAAAGACACTGCTCACACATCAAACCATAGTAAGGAAGGATGACGATGGGCAACAAAGACGCTGCTCACACATCAAACCATAGTAAGGAAGGATGACGATGGGAAACAAAGATGCTGCTCACACATCAAACCACAGTAAGGAAGGCCTCATGACGATGGGCAACAAAGACGCTGTTCACACATCAAACCACAGTAAGGAAGGCCTCATGACGATGGGCAACAAAGACGCTGCTCACACATCAAACCATAGTAAGGAAAGATGACGATGGGCAACAAAGACGCTGCTCACACAGCAAACCATAGTAAGGAAAGATGACGATGGGCAACAAAGACGCTGCTCACACATCAAACCATAGTAAGGAAGGATGACGATGGGCAACAAAGACGCTGCTCACACATCAAACCATAGTAAGGAAGGATGACGATGGGCAACAAAGATGCTGCTCACACATCAACCCATAGTAAGGAAGGATGATGATGGACAACAAAGATGCTGCTCACACATCAAACCATAGTAAGGAAGGATGACGATGGGCAACAAAGATGCTGCTCACACATCAAACCATAGTAAGGAAGGATGACGATGGGCAACAAAGACGCTGCTCACACATCAAACCATAGTAAGGAAGGATGCCGATGGGCAACAAAGACGCTGCTCACACATCAACCCATAGTAAGGAAGGATGACGATGGGCAACAAAGACGCTGCTCACACATCAAACCATAGTAAGGAAGGATGACGATGGACAACAAAGACGCTGCTCACACATCAAACGATAGTAAGGAAGGATGACGATGGGCAACAAAGACGCTGCTCACACATCAAACCATAGTAAGGAAGGATGGCGATGGGCAACAAAGACGCTGCTCACACATCAAACCAAAGTAAGGAAGGATGGCGATGGGCAACAAAGACGCTGCTCACACATCAAACCATAGTAAGGAAGGATGACGATGGGCAACAAAGACGCTGCTCACACATCAAACCATAGTAAGGAAGGATGACGATGGGCAACAAAGACGCTGCTCACACATCAAACCATAGTATGGAAGGATGACGATGGGCAACAAAGACGCTGCTCACACATCAAACCATAGTAAGGAAGGATGACGATGGGCAACAAAGATGCTGCTCACACATCAAACCACAGTAAGGAAGGATGACGATGGGCAACAAAGACGCTGCTCACACATCAAACCAGAGTAAGGAAGGATGACGATGGGCAACAAAGACGCTGCTCACACATCAAACCGTAGTAAGGAAGGATGACGATGGGCAACAAAGACGCTGCTCACACATCAAACCACAGTAAGGAAGGATGACGATGGGCAACAAAGACGCTGCTCACACATCAAACCATAGTAAGGAAAGATGACGATGGGCAACAAACACGCTGCTCACACATCAAACCATAGTAAGGAAGGATGACGATGGGCAACAAAGACGCTGCTCACACATCAAACCATAGTAAGGAAGGATGACGACGGGCAACAAAGATGCTGCTCACACATCAAACCATAGTAAGGAAGGATGACGATGGGCAACAAAGACGCTGCTCACACATCAAACCATAGTAAGGAAGGATGACGATGGGCAACAAAGACGCTGCTCACACATCAAACCATAGTAAGGAAGGATGACGATGGGCAACAAAGATGCTGCTCACACATCAAACCATAGTAAGGAAGGATGATGATGGGCAACAAAGACGCTGCTCACACATCAAACCATAGTAAGGAAGGATGGCGATGGGCAACAAAGACGCTGCTCACACATCAAACCATAGTAAGGAAGGATGGCGATGGGCAACAAAGATGCTGCTCACACATCAAACCATAGTAAGGAAGGATGACGATGGGCAACAAAGACGCTGCTCACACATCAAACCATAGTAAGGAAGGATGACGATGGGCAACAAAGACGCTGCTCACACATCAAACCATAGTAAGGAAGGATGACTATGGGCAACAAAGACGCTGCTCACACATCAAACCATAGTAAGGAAGGATGACGATGGGCAACAAAGTCGCTGCTCACACATCAAACCGTAGTAAGGAAGGATGACGATGGGCAACAAAGACGCTGCTCACACATCAAACCATAGTAAGGAAGGATGACGATGGGCAACAAAGATGCTGCTCACACATCAAACCATAGTAAGGAAGGATGACGATGGGCAACAAAGACGCTGCTCACACATCAAACCATAGTAAGGCAGGATGACGATGGGCAACAAAGACGCTGCTCACACATCAAACCATAGTAAGGAAGGATGACGATGGGCAAAGACGTTGCTCACACATGAAACCATAGTAAGGAAGGATGACGATGGGCAACAAAGACGCTGCTCACACATCAAACCATAGTGAGGAAGGATGACGATGGGCAACAAAGATGCTGCTCACACATCAAACCATAGTGAGGAAGGATGACGATGGGCAACAAAGACGCTGCTCACACATCAAACAATAGTAAGGAAGGATGACGATGGGCAACAAAGATGCTGCTCACACATCAAACCATAGTAAGGAAGGATGACGATGGGCAACAAAGATGCTGCTCACACATCAAACCATTGTAAGGAAGGATGACAATGGGCAACAAAGACGTTGCTCACACATGAAACCATAGTAAGGAAGGATGACGATGGGCAACAAAGACGCTGCTCACACATCAAACCATAGTGAGGAAGGATGACGATGGGCAACAAAGATGCTGCTCACACATCAAACCATAGTGAGGAAGGATGACGGGCAACAAAGACGCTGCTCACACATCAAACCATAGTAAGGAAGGATGACGATGGGCAACAAAGATGCTGCTCACACATCAAACCATAGTAAGGAAGGATGACGATGGGCAACAAAGACGCTGCTCACACATCAAACCATTGTAAGGAAGGATGACAATGGGCAACAAAGACGCTGCTCACACATCAAACCATAGTAAGGAAGGATGACGATGGGCAACAAAGATGTTGCTCACACATCAAACCATAGTAAGGAAGGATGACGATGGGCAACAAAGACGCTGCTCACACATCAAACCATAGTAAGGAAGGATGACGATGGGCAACAAAGACGTTGCTCACACATGAAACCATAGTGAGGAAGGATGACGATGGGCAACAAAGACGCTGCTCACACATCAAACCATAGTGAGGAAGGATGACGATGGGCAACAAAGATGCTGCTCACACATCAAACCATAGTGAGGAAGGATGACGATGGGCAACAAAGACTCTGCTGACACATCAAACCATAGTGAGGAAGGATGACGATGGGCAACAAAGACGCTGCTCACACATCAAACCATTGTAAGGAAGGATGACAATGGGCAACAAAGACGCTGCTCACACATCAAACCATAGTAAGGAAGGATGACGATGGGCAACAAAGATGTTGCTCACACATCAAACCATAGTAAGGAAGGATGACGATGGGCAACAAAGACGCTGCTCACACATCAAACCATAGTAAGGCAGGATGACGATGGGCAACAAAGACGCTGCTCACACATCAAACCATAGTAAGGAAGGATGACGATGGGCAACAAAGATGTTGCTCACACATCAAACCATAGTAAGGAAGGATGACGATGGGCAACAAAGACGCTGCTCACACATCAAACCATAGTAAGGCAGGATGACGATGGGCAACAAAGACGCTGCTCACACATCAAACCATAGTAAGGAAGGATGACGATGGGCAAAGACGTTGCTCACACATGAAACCATAGTAAGGAAGGATGACGATGGGCAACAAAGACGCTGCTCACACATCAAACCATAGTGAGGAAGGATGACGATGGGCAACAAAGATGCTGCTCACACATCAAACCATAGTGAGGAAGGATGACGATGGGCAACAAAGACGCTGCTCACACATCAAACCATAGTAAGGAAGGATGACGATGGGCAACAAAGATGCTGCTCACACATCAAACCATAGTAAGGAAGGATGACGATGGGCAACAAAGACGCTGCTCACACATCAAACCATTGTAAGGAAGGATGACAATGGGCAACAAAGACGCTGCTCACACATCAAACCATAGTAAGGAAGGATGATGATGGGCAACAAAGATGTTGCTCACACATCAAACCATAGTAAGGAAGGATGACGATGGGCAACAAAGACGCTGCTCACACATCAAACCATAGTAAGGAAGGATGACGATGGGCAACAAAGACGTTGCTCACACATGAAACCATAGTGAGGAAGGATGACGATGGGCAACAAAGACGCTGCTCACACATCAAACCATAGTGAGGAAGGATGACGATGGGCAACAAAGATGCTGCTCACACATCAAACCATAGTGAGGAAGGATGACGATGGGCAACAAAGACTCTGCTGACACATCAAACCATAGTGAGGAAGGATGACGATGGGCAACAAAGACGCTGCTCACACATCAAACCATAGTAAGGAAGGAAAACAGGTACAAGGAGAAACCTTCAACACTCAAATGGTTACCTCTCCTGGGCCCAATGAGATTATCCCAATAATTTGGATTTTGTTGTGATATTTTGAGGGGCATCAGCAGGCCATTCTTAATCATTTTAATAAAAGTTTTATTTTAAAGGTTGTTTCCTGCTTTATTTATGTTTTCCTTCATCGAAATGTATGTCATGTAATCATTATTTAGAAACATTGCACTTCATCGGCCTTAAGTGTGACGAGCCTAAAAGTTTACACCTCATTCTACATTTCAACAAATGGCTGCCAGAGTTCTGCAACCGTGGAAACAAACAATGTGGTGAAGACAAATAACAAGTAACACGTCAAAGGAAGTATTTTTTAAAATCAGAATCAACTCGATATCTCACCAGTGGAGATGGCTCGATTCTTCCAGGATGGCATTCCCCATCAAACTTCGTTTCTTTCGTCCAGAAGTTCCTGCCCTCGATGAAGGCGACGTAATCCTGGTAGCAGGTGCAAGGCCCGGCCAGGATGCTCATGAAGTTGAGCGTGTAGCTCAGAAACTCCAAAAACGATGGCCGGGCTCTGGACAAACGCGGATCGGATGATGGCCGTCAATTCGCTCAATACAAATGCTTTCAGAACCCTCACGGACCACGCACAGACATGTCACCGTCATTTCGATATAGCTTACTGTCGTCATACAGATCACCTCTCATTCCCATAAAAATCGCACCCGTGTCCGAAGCAAGTGGTTCAGTTTGGCCTTCAGAACGTCAAATATGAAATAGGCAAAGCCGAGAAAAGAACGAAACCGATTACAATTACCCATAATAACCCATCAGGATTACTCTTTAGAACCCATTAGAATTACCCATTAGAACCCATTATAATTACTCTTTAGAACCAATTAGAATTACTCTTTAGAACCCATTAGAATTACTCTTTAGAACCCATTAGAATTACTCTTTAGAACCCATAAGAATTACTCTTTAGAACCCATTAGAATTACTCTTTAGAACCCATTAGAATTACCCATTAGAACCCATTATAATTACTCTTTAGAACCAATTAGAATTACCCTTTAGAACCCATTAGAATTACTCTTTAGAACCAATTAGAATTACTCTTTAGAACCCATTATAATTACTCTTTAGAACCAATTAGAATTACTCTTTAGAACCCATTAGAATTACTCTTTAGAACCCATTAGAATTACCCTTTAGAACCAATTATAATTACTCTTTGAACCCATTAGAATTACCCTTTAGAACCCATTATAATTACTCTTTAGAACCAATTAGAATTACTCTTTAGAACCCATAAGAATTACTCTTTAGAACCCATTAGAATTACCCATTAGAACACATTATAATTACTCTTTAGAACCAATTAGAATTACTCTTTAGAACCAATTAGAATTACCCATTAGAACCCATTATAATTACTCTTTAGAACCAATTAGAATTACTCTTTAGAACCCATTAGAATTACTCTTTAGAACCCATTAGAACTACTCTTTAGAACCCATTAGAATTACTCTTTAGAACCCATAAGAATTACTCTTTAGAACCCATTAGAATTACTCTTTAGAACCCATTAGAATTACCCATTAGAACCCATTATAATTACTCTTTAGAACCAATTAGAATTACCCTTTAGAACCCATTAGAATTACTCTTTAGAACCAATTAGAATTACTCTTTAGAACCCATTAGAATTACTCTTTAGAACCCATTAGAATTACCCTTTAGAACCAATTATAATTACTCTTTGAACCCATTAGAATTACCCTTTAGAACCCATTATAATTACCCATTAGAACCCATTATAATTACCCATTAGAACCCATTATAATTACCCTTTAGAACCCATTACAATTACCCATAATAACCCATCAGGATTACTCTTTAGAACCCATTAGAATTACTCTTTACAACCCATTAGAATTACTCTTTAGAACCCATTAGAATTACTCTTTAGAACCCATTATAATTACCCTTTAGAACCCATTAGAATTACTCTTTAGAACCCATTAGAATTACTCTTTAGAACCCATTATAATTACCCTTTAGAACCCATTAGAATTACCCTTTAGAACCCATTAGAATTACTCTTTAGAACCCATTAGAATTACTCTTTAGAACCCATGAGAATTACTCTTTAGAACCCATTAGAATTAGCCTTTAGAACCCATTAGAATTACTCTTTAGAACCCATTAGAATTACTCTTTAGAACCCATTAGAATTACTCTTTAGAACCCATTATAATTACTCTTTAGAACCAAAGAGAATTACCCTTAAGAACCCATTAGAATTACTCTTTAGAACCCTTCAGAAATACCCTTTAGAACCCATCAGAATTACTCTTTAGAACCCTTCAGAAATACCCTTTAGAACCCATTAGAATTACTCTTTAGAACCCTTCAGAAATACCCTTTAGAACCCATTAGAATTACTCTTTAGAACCCATTAGAATTACTCTTTAGAACCCATTATAATTACTCTTTAGAACCAAAGAGAATTACCCTTTAGAACCCATTCGAATTACTCTTTAGAACCCTTCAGAAATACCCTTTAGAACCCATTAGAATTACTCTTTAGAACCCATTAGAATTACTCTTTAGAACCCATTATAATTACTCTTTAGAACCAAAGAGGATTACCCTTTAGAACCCATTAGAATTACTCTTTAGAACCCTTCAGAAATACCCTTTAGAACCCATTAGAATTACTCTTTAGAACCCTTCAGAAATACCCTTTAGAACCCATTAGAATTACTCTTTAGAACCCTTCAGAAATACCCTTTAGAACCCATTAGAATTACTCTTTAGAACCCTTCAGAAATACCCTTTAGAACCCATTAGAATTACTCTTTAGAACCCATTAGAATTACTCTTTAGAACCCATTAGAATTACTCTTTAGAACCCTTCAGAAATACCCTTTAGAACCCATTAGAATTACTCTTTAGAACCCATTAGAATTACTCTTTAGAACCCATTAGAATTACTCTTTAGAACCCATTAGAATTACCCTTTAGAACCCATTAGAATTACTCTTTAGAACACATTAGAATTACTCTTTAGAACCCTTCAGAAATACCCTTTAGAACCCATTAGAATTACTCTTTAGAACCCATTAGAATTACTCTTTAGAACCCATTAGAATTACCCTTTAGAACCCATTAGAATTACTCTTTAGAACCCATTAGAATTACTCTTTAGAACCCATTAAAAATCCTCTTTAGAACCCATTAGAATTACTCTTTAGAACCCATTAGAATTACTCTTTAGAACCAAAGAGAATTACTCTTTAGAACCCATTAGAATTACTCTTTAGAACCCATTAGAATTACTCTTTAGAACCCATTATAATTACTCTTTAGAACCCTTCAGAAATACCCTTTAGAACCCATTAGAATTACTCTTTAGAACCCATTAGAATTACTCTTTAGAACCCATTAGAATTACTCTTTAGAACCCATTAGAATTACCCTTTAGAACCCATTAGAATTACTCTTTAGAACCCATTAGAATTACTCTTTAGAACCCATTAGAATTACTCTTTAGAACCCATTAGAAATCCTCTTTAGAACCCATTATAATTACTCTTTAGAACCCATTAGAATTACTCTTTAGAACCAAAGAGAATTACTCTTTAGAACCCATTAGAATTACTCTTTAGAACCCATTAGAATTACTCTTTAGAACCAAAGAGAATTACTCTTTAGAACCCATTAGAATTACTCTTTAGAACCCATTAGAATTACCCTTTAGAACCCATTAGAATTACTCTTTAGAACCCATTAGAATTACTCTTTAGAACCCATTAAAAATCCTCTTTAGAACCCATTAGAATTACTCTTTAGAACCCATTAGAATTACTCTTTAGAACCAAAGAGAATTACTCTTTAGAACCCATTATAATTACTCTTTAGAACCCATTATAATTACTCTTTAGAACCCATTATAATTACTCTTTAGAACCAAAGAGAATTACCCTTTAGAACCCATTAGAATTACTCTTTAGAACCCATTATAATTACTCTTTAGAACCAAAGAGAATTACCCTTTAGAACCCATTAGAATTACTCTTTAGAACCCATTAGAATTACTCTTTAGAACCAAAGAGAATTACTCTTTAGAACCCATTAGAATTACTCTTTAGAACCCATTAGAATTACTCTTTAGACCCAAAGAGAATTACTCTTTAGAACCCATTAGAATTACTCTTTAGAACCCATTAGAATTACTCTTTAGAACCCATTAGAATTACTCTTTAGAACCCATTAGAATTACTCTTTAGAACCCATTAGAATTACTCTTTAGAACCAAAGAGAATTACTCTTTAGAACCCATTAGAAATCCTCTTTAGAACCCATTAGAATTACTCTTTAGAACCCATTAGAATTACTCTTTAGAACCAAAGAGAATTACTCTTTAGAACCCATTAGAATTACTCTTTAGAACCCATTAGAATTACTCTTTAGAACCCATTAGAATTACTCTTTAGAACCCATTATAATTACTCTTTAGAACCCATTATAATTACTCTTTAGAACCAAAGAGAATTACCCTTTAGAACCCATTAGAATTACTCTTTAGAACCCATTAGAGTTACTCTTTAGAACCCATTATAATTACTCTTTAGAACCAAAGAGAATCACCCTTTAGAACCCATTAGAATTACTCTTTAGAACCCTTCAGAAATACCCTTTATAACCCATTAGAATTACTCTTTAGAACCCTTCAGAAATACCCTTTAGAACCCATTATAATTACTCTTTAGAACCCATTAGAAATACCCTTTAGAACCCATTAGAATTACTCTTTAGAACCCTTCAGAAATACCCTTTATAACCCATTAAAATTACTCTTTAGAACCCTTCAGAAATACCCTTTAGAACCCATTAGAATTACTCTTTAGAACCCATTAGAATTACTCTTTAGAACCCATTATAGTTACTCTTTAGAACCCTTCAGAAATACCCTTTAGAACCCATTATAATTACTCTTTAGAACCAAAGAGAATTACCCTTTAGAACCCATTAGAATTACTCTTTAGAACCCTTCAGAAATACCCTTTAGAACCCATTATAATTACTCTTTAGAACCCTTCAGAAATACCCTTTAGAACCCATTAGAATTACTCTTTAGAACCCTTCAGAAATACCCTTTAGAACCCATTAGAATTACTCTTTAGAACCCTTCAGAAATACCCTTTAGAACCCATTAGAATTACTCTTTAGAACCCTTCAGAAATACCCTTTAGAACCCATTAAAATTACTCTTTAGAACCCATTAGAATTACTCTTTAGAACCAAAGAGAATTACTCTTTAGAACCCATTAGAATTACTCTTTAGAACCCATTATAATTACTCTTTAGAACCCATTATAATTACTCTTTAGAACCAAAGAGAATTACCCTTTAGAACCCATTAGAATTACTCTTTAGAACCCATTAGAGTTACTCTTTAGAACCCATTAGAATTACTCTTTAGAACCAAAGAGAATTACTCTTTAGAACCCATTAGAATTACTCTTTAGAACCCATTAGAATTACTCTTTAGAACCCATTAGAATTACTCTTTAGACCCAAAGAGAATTACTCTTTAGAACCCATTAGAATTACTCTTTAGAACCCATTAGAATTACTCTTTAGAACCCATTAGAATTACTCTTTAGAACCCATTAGAATTACTCTTTAGAACCTATTAGAATTACTCTTTAGAACCAAAGAGAATTACTCTTTAGAACCCATTAGAAATCCTCTTTAGAACCCATTAGAATTACTCTTTAGAACCAAAGATAATTACTCTTTAGAACCCATTAGAATTACTCTTTAGAACCCATTAGAATTACTCTTTAGAACCAAAGATAATTACTCTTTAGAACCCATTAGAATTACTCTTTAGAACCCATTAGAATTACTCGTTAGAACCCATTAGAATTACTCTTTAGAACCCATTATAATTACTCTTTAGAACCCATTATAATTACTCTTTAGAACCAAAGAGAATTACCCTTTAGAACCCATTAGAATTACTCTTTAGAACCCATTAGAGTTACTCTTTAGAACCCATTATAATTACTCTTTAGAACCAAAGAGAATTACCCTTTAGAACCCATTAGAATTACTTTTTAGAACACTTCAGAAATACCCTTTAGAACCCATTAGAATTACTCTTTAGAACCCTTCAGAAATACCCTTTATAACCCATTAGAATTACTCTTTAGAACCCTTCAGAAATACCCTTTAGAACCCATTATAATTACTCTTTAGAACCCATTAGAAATACCCTTTAGAACCCATTAGAATTACTCTTTAGAACCCTTCAGAAATACCCTTTATAACCCATTAAAATTACTCTTTAGAACCCTTCAGAAATACCCTTTAGAACCCATTAGAATTACTCTTTAGAACCCATTAGAATTACTCTTTAGAACCCATTATAATTACTCTTTAGAACCCTTCAGAAATACCCTTTAGAACCCATTATAATTACTCTTTAGAACCAAAGAGAATTACCCTTTAGAACCCATTAGAATTACTCTTTAGAACCCTTCAGAAATACCCTTTAGAACCCATTAGAATTACTCTTTAGAACCCTTCAGAAATACCCTTTAGAACCCATTAGAATTACTCTTTAGAACCCTTCAGAAATACCCTTTAGAACCCATTAGAATTACTCTTTAGAACCCTTCAGAAATACCCTTTAGAACCCATTAGAATTATTCTTTAGAACCCTTCAGAAATACCCTTTAGAACCCATTAGAATTACTCTTTAGAACCCTTCAGAAATACCCTTTAGAACCCATTAGAATTACTCTTTAGAACCCATTAGAATTACTCTTTAGAACCCATTAGAATTACTCTTTAGAACCCTTCAGAAATACCCTTTAGAACCCATTAGAATTACTCTTTAGAACCCATTAGAATTACTCTTTAGAACCCTTCAGAAATACCCTTTAGAACCCATTAGAATTACTCTTTAGAACCCATTAGAATTACTCTTTAGAACCCATTAGAATTACCCTTTAGAACCCATTAGAATTACTCTTTAGAACCCATTAGAATTACTCTTTAGAACCCTTCAGAAATACCCTTTAGAACCCATTAGAATTACTCTTTAGAACCCATTAGAATTACTCTTTAGAACCCATTAGAATTACCCTTTAGAACCCATTAGAATTACTCTTTAGAACCCATTAGAATTACTCTTTAGAACCCATTAGAATTACTCTTTAGAACCCATTAGAAATCCTCTTTAGAACCCATTATAATTACTCTTTAGAACCCATTAGAATTACTCTTTAGAACCAAAGAGAATTACTCTTTAGAACCCATTAGAATTACTCTTTAGAACCCATTAGAATTACTCTTTAGAACCAAAGAGAATTACTCTTTAGAACCCATTAGAATTACTCTTTAGAACCCATTAGAATTACCCTTTAGAACCCATTAGAATTACTCTTTAGAACCCATTAGAATTACTCTTTAGAACCCATTAAAAATCCTCTTTAGAACCCATTAGAATTACTCTTTAGAACCCATTAGAATTACTCTTTAGAACCAAAGAGAATTACTCTTTAGAACCCATTATAATTACTCTTTAGAACCCATTATAATTACTCTTTAGAACCCATTATAATTACTCTTTAGAACCAAAGAGAATTACCCTTTAGAACCCATTAGAATTACTCTTTAGAACCCATTATAATTACTCTTTAGAACCAAAGAGAATTACCCTTTAGAACCCATTAGAATTACTCTTTAGAACCCATTAGAATTACTCTTTAGAACCAAAGAGAATTACTCTTTAGAACCCATTAGAATTACCCTTTAGAACCCTTCAGAAATACCCTTTATAACCTCAACATCATGAAAATCAGTGGGTAATTATTCAAGTTATGATTGAATTTTTATTAATTAGGTCACCTTCCGAAAAGCATGTCAAGGACACAAAAGAAATATCAGTATATCAGGCGCACAACACATCCGCGCAGGTACACTATTATGATGGAAAAACATCTTGGAAGGCCAAGCGGTCTTTGAGATTCCACATTGGCAAATTCAGCGATGACAAAAAAACTCGGCCCCCCATTTGACCTTGACCTTTAACCCAGAGGGGTATGCTGTAAATTAAATGTAAATGCGGTTCGTTCTCGGCTATCTAGATAATGTAATTTCATTCCGATCAGACAAACCCTCGTTGAGTTTTGGTAAAAATGTTAAAATGTCGATAATTGGCTCATGACCTGAAAATGATGTCAAGGTCAAAAAAATTAAGTCAACTCCGCATAATTTATATTCCCATTATTGATGAAAAATTTCATTCTGAAAGTCCAAGGTGGCTCTGAGATACAGCTCGGAAACTGGCAGTGGAGCAGGAAGAAGAAGAATCATAGGTAGAAGGGACCGAAAAAGAAGAAGAAGAGGAAGAAAGAAGAAGAAGAGGAAGAGGAAGAAACAATACCTAAGTGGTGGTTTCGTACTCCTTGGGTTGTGAGAAACTCTGTGGTACCATT
Source organism: Myxine glutinosa (assembly GCF_964187855.1). Taxonomy (NCBI): domain Eukaryota; kingdom Metazoa; phylum Chordata; class Myxini; order Myxiniformes; family Myxinidae; genus Myxine; species Myxine glutinosa. The sequence goes on from NC_136273.1 coordinate 8,695,586, forward strand.
CAAAATTGAACAAACTCGACAACAGGTATAAGGTTTCCTCCATCCTACCGGAGGAGGCTTAACAAGTACAAGGTTCGATTACTATCTTAAAGAACAACAAACAATGGAGAAATTTTTTTTTTTTTTTTTTTTTTAAACATACACAACAATTATTTTAACGATGTGTAAAGGTGGGAGACTACTTAGTGCGTTGTTTTCCCTGTATCCAAGGATCACCACGGGCTAAATCCATGACTCACCTCACGGCGAATCGCTGTTGGTCGACTGTGAGATGCGCTTCTTCCTTGGCAAGGCCTAGGAATACAACACGTGATGAGACTATGTACTAAAAGATGCGCTTCTTCCTTGGAAAGGCCGAGGCATACAAGATAACATGTAATGAGACTATGTACTAAAAGATGCGCTTCTTCCTTGGCAAGGCCTAGGCATTCAAGATAACATGTAATGAGACTATGTACTAAAAGTTGCGCTTCTTCCTTGGCAAGGCCTAGGCATTTAAGATAACATGTAATGAGACTATGTACTAAAAGATGCGCTTCTTCCTTGGCAAGGCCTAGGCATACAAGATAACATGTAATGAGTATGTACTAAAAGATGCGCTTCTTCCTTGGCAAGGCCTAGGCATACAAGATAACATGTAATGAGACTATGTACTAAAAGATGCGCTTCTTCCTTGGCAAGGCCTAGGCATTCAAGATAACATGTAATGAGACTATGTACTAAAAGATGCGCTTCTTCCTTGGCAAGGCTTAGGCATACAACACGTGATGAGACTATGTACTAAAAGTTGCGCTTCTTCCTTGGCAAGGCCTAGGCATTCAAGATAACATGTAATGAGACTATGTACTAAAAGATGCGCTTCTTCCTTGGCAAGGCCTAGGCATACAACACGTGATGAGACTATGTACTAAAAGATGCGCTTCTTCCTTGGCAAGGCCTAGGCATACAACACGTGATGAGACTATGTACTAAAAGTTGCGCTTCTTCCTTGGCAAGGCCTAGGCATACAAGATAACATGTAATGAGACTATGTACTAAAAGATGCGCTTCTTCCTTGGCAAGGCCGAGGCATTCAAGATAACATGTAATGAGACTATGTACTAAAAGTTGCGCTTCTTCCTTGGCAAGGCCTAGGCATTCAAGATAACATGTAATGAGACTATGTACTAAAAGATGCGCTTCTTCCTTGGCAAGGCCGAGGCATTCAAGATAACATGTAATGAGACTATGTACTAAAAGATGCGCTTCTTCCTTGGCAAGGCCTAGGCATACAACATGTGATGAGACTATGTACTAAAAGATGCGCTTCTTCCTTGGCAAGGCCTAGGCATACAACACGTGATGAGACTATGTACTAAAAGTTGCGCTTCTCCCTTGGCAAGGCCTAGGCATACAAGATAACATGTAATGAGACTATGTACTAAAAGATGCGCTTCTTCCTTGGCAAGGCCTAGGCATACAAGATAACATGTAATGAGACTATGTACTAAAAGATGCGCTTCTTCCTTGGCAAGGCCTAGGCATACAAGATAACATGTAATGAGACTATGTACTAAAAGATGCGCTTCTCCCTTGGCAAGGCCTAGGCATACAAGATAACACGTGATGAGACTATGTACTAAAAGATGCGCTTCTTCCTTGGCAAGGCCTAGGCATACAAGATAACATGTAATGAGACTATGTACTAAAAGATGCGCTTCTTCCTTGGCAAGGCCTAGGCATACAAGATAACATGTAATGAGACTATGTACTAAAAGATGCGCTTCTTCCTTGGCAAGGCCTAGGCATACAAGATAACATGTAATGAGACTATGTACTAAAAGATGCGCTTCTTCCTTGGCAAGGCCTAGGCATACAAGATAACATGTAATGAGACTATGTACTAAAAGATGCGCTTCTTCCTTGGCAAGGCCTAGGCATACAACACGTGATGAGACTATGTACTAAAAGATGCGCTTCTTCCTTGGCAAGGCCTAGGCATACAAGATAACATGTAATGAGACTATGTACTAAAAGATGCGCTTCTTCCTTGGCAAGGCCTAGGCATACAAGATAACATGTAATGAGACTATGTACTAAAAGTTGCGCTTCTCCCTTGGCAAGGCCTAGGCATACAAGATAACATGTAATGAGACTATGTACTAAAAGATGCGCTTCTTCCTTGGCAAGGCCTAGGCATACAAGATAACATGTAATGAGTATGTACTAAAAGATGCGCTTCTTCCTTGGCAAGGCCTAGGCATACAAGATAACATGTAATGAGACTATGTACTAAAAGATGCGCTTCTTCCTTGGCAAGGCCTAGGCATACAACACGCGATGAGACTATGTACTAAAAGTTGCGCTTCTCCCTTGGCAAGGCCTAGGCATACAAGATAACATGTAATGAGACTATGTACTAAAAGATGCGCTTCTTCCTTGGCAAGGCCTAGGCATACAACACGTGATGAGACTATGTACTAAAAGATGCGCTTATTCCTTGGCAAGGCCTAGGCATACAACACGTGATGAGACTATGTACTAAAAGTTGCGCTTCTCCCTTGGCAAGGCCTAGGAATACAAGATAACATGTAATGAGACTATGTACTAAAAGATGCGCTTCTTCCTTGGCAAGGCCTAGGCATACAAGATAACATGTAATGAGTATGTACTAAAAGATGCGCTTCTTCCTTGGCAAGGCCTAGGCATACAACACGTGATGAGACTATGTACTAAAAGATGCGCTTCTTCCTTGGCAAGGCCTAGGCATACAACACGCGATGAGACTATGTACTAAAAGATGCGCTTCTTCCTTGGCAAGGCCTAGGCATACAAGATAACATGTAATGAGTATGTACTAAAAGATGCGCTTCTTCCTTGGCAAGGCCTAGGCATACAACACGTGATGAGACTATGTACTAAAAGATGCGCTTCTTCCTTGGCAAGGCCTAGGCATACAAGATAACATGTAATGAGACTATGTACTAAAAGTTGCGCTTCTCCCTTGGCAAGGCCTAGGCATACAAGATAACATGTAATGAGACTATGTACTAAAAGATGCGCTTCTTCCTTGGCAAGGCCTAGGCATACAAGATAACATGTAATGAGACTATGTACTAAAAGTTGCGCTTCTCCCTTGGCAAGGCCTAGGCATACAAGATAACATGTAATGAGACTATGTACTAAAAGATGCGCTTCTTCCTTGGCAAGGCCTAGGCATACAAGATAACATGTAATGAGACTATGTACTAAAAGATGCGCTTCTTCCTTGGCAAGGCCTAGGCATACAAGATAACATGTAATGAGACTATGTACTAAAAGATGCGCTTCTTCCTTGGCAAGGCCTAGGCATACAAGATAACATGTAATGAGACTATGTACTAAAAGATGCGCTTCTTCCTTGGCAAGGCCTAGGCATACAAGATAACATGTAATGAGAGTATGTACTATAAGATGCGCTTCTTCCTTGGCAAGGCCTAGGCATTCAAGATAACATGTAATGAGACTATGTACTAAAAGATGCGCTTCTTCCTTGGCAAGGCCTAGGCATACAAGATAACATGTAATGAGTATGTACTAAAAGATGCGCTTCTTCCTTGACAAGGCCTACGAATACAATCTAGGTGATGAGACTATGTCCTCGCTCTTTGTGCACATGTTGGACTGGCTCAGTAAGCTTTAGGCATTTTATGTGCATCTTACTAAAATTCACCAAATGTCTGTCCGTCTGTCTGTTCCCAGGAACCGCAAAAACGGCTGAACCGATTACAACGAAATTTTGGGTGGATAATCATGGGACTCCCTGGAGTAAAATAGGCTATATTGTTTTCCCAATTTTCCAATTTTTCCAATTTTCCGAAACATGACGGAATAATATTTACCGATATGAACAGTGATGTGGCTTTTATTGAAATTCTACAAATACTGTTTAGATTTTGATGATTTGCGTGTAATATGATATAACGGATGTTTATATAAATCGTTTAAAATAAATTTTTAAAAACCTTCAATTTCTGATATTTTGCCTTTTCATTTGGGCCTTCCAATTGAAGCCCCACCCATAGGGTGGGTACCGTTGCTAGTATAATTGATGGCATTATTACTCGCAGAGTCCACAATGTGCAAAAGGTGTCACATGATGGGTGCTTTGATGCAGCGACCTTGGCAGTGGAGGCAAAACAGCTGAATAATTATTTTCCATTCTCCTTCCTTAATATTGTTACGGATCTCAGAGACGGCACTCCCCTTAGCAAGGGGGGGTTAATCCCCTTGGCCTGTTAAGCTGGCCGTCTCTGGTCCTGGTACCTGTAACGCTCTTTTGCGGGGTGGAATTGATCAGGGTTATTGGTCAAGGTGTTCTCCCGAATACCTTTACCAATCCCTCCGCAAAACAGGGAGACAAGTACCGCTCGAACCACGGACAAGATGGTATTTGCCGAGCGGTTTAGCAATCCGCGGTTCGAGCCGTTATCAATTGACTAAACCCGATTCCGAGCGTTGGCCAAATCGTGCCACAGGTACTCAATCGAAAGAAAGGACTAAAGCGATCGGGGGAGAATGAAATCAAAGAATAAGAAGGAACAGGTGGAATTTATTAATTATATACAAAACCAAAGAAGAGGAGGAACGAAAGTAATATACAGAAGAAGAAGACGACACAGAGCAAACCTTAAAACAATCTTATATTATACCCCAGACAACAAACAGGACAGACAACAGACTTACACGACAGGGGAATAGCAGGCAGGAATCACTGGACGAAGGAGAAGGGTCCGTGCAGGTGAGAGGGTAGGGCGGTCCGGGCCGGTGCGCAGCGTCGAAAGTCGCTCCAGTCCACGCTATGGGCTCGAGGCGAACAGCCAACGGCAGCTCCACGTATTCGTTTTCACACACACGGTCGGACAATGTCAGTTGATGATTGTATTGTGGTCGCCGTCACAGACCCACTCGCCGGATCACCTCTCTCTCTCGTGCCTTCTCACCGACTCGTACCTTCTCTCTCTCCTTCTTCGGAACCTTCTCACTCAACTCGTACCTTTTCCGTCCAACTCCTTCGGAACCCTCTCACTCAACTGGCCAAGCGGGTCCCTTGGAGCCGCTTTTATTGCTGTGTTGGAAATCAAGCCGCCGGCTCTGATAACACGCCTACCGGTTGGCTCACAGCGGTGCTGGTTGGCCGGTAAGGGCTTGCTGACTCCACCTCCGATGACGAGCTGACGTGCCACACCCGTGATCTGGCGGCTCTGCCCCCTTCTTTCTCGGCTTGACCGCATGGCTAATGGCGGCTTGGGGCAATCAAACGAGCCAAACCAAGGGGCAGCGAATGCTGCCCGACTGTCACTTTGAAGCGTGTGTGAGGCGATTTGGGGAAATTGAAAGGGACCTATCTTATTTTATGAATGCAACGCAGATTCAACTATTGGGAACAGGTCCTTAACTGAAACACATAATAATGAGATAACTATGGAGACTCCTATGGTTAATGAGATAACTAATGTTATCTAATGTTAATGAGATAACATAATAATGAGATAACTCCTATGGTTCGCGACGTGTTGTTCATGGACTAACTAGGGTGCGATTTTTAACAAGCCAATTGATGGGAATATTTACAGGGGGACATTTATAAGGGAAACATTTACTAAAATTTACTAGTGAAGGTTCTAAAAACCATAACAATATATAATGAGTTCCTTAGAAGGAATTTCATTGGAGGAGGACATTCGGCCCATCAAAGCCTGCGGCAGAATTTCCACCGTATGGTTGTTTGTTGTTGTTCTATTCCTTTTAAATGCTGAGCGTCAAGCAAGGAAGCAGCACGTGCCATTTTAATTTTCAAAATGAAGTCTTGGTACGACTGGGATTGATTTATTTCGGAAAGGCCAAAACGGGAGCAGGCAACCACCGATCAGGATCTTTGAGGTGAAGTTCGCGTGGCATCAAACGTATTTTTAAAATATAGATATCTAGTTATGTGAAGTTATGTGAAGTTATGTGAAGTTATGCCCGACTTCTGGTGACATTCGTCATCAGATTTCTCCAAACATCCTGACCCTGCACGACCTCCTGAAGGTCTACCAGAGGCACATTGGTTGCATCCTTTACTCCATCCATCAGGCACATACAAGGTCTGCCTCTTCCTCTTCTTTCCCTCAACATTACCCAGCATGGTTGACTTCTTCAGACTTTCGTTTTCTGCAAACACGATGCCTCCAGAGTATAACAGTTTCTGTTTTAGCATCAGCGCGTCAAGTGTACATGGTGGTCTCATTTCTTCGATCACACATTTGTTGTACACCGCTCCTTTCCTATTCCATCTCCAGGCGCTGCATGACGTCATCGCCGGGCACCGAAGGGGGCCCGGTGATGACGTGCACCGAAATGGAGTACTCAGTTTTCACTCCATTTGCTTGTCCGGGCGATATCTCAGCCATCCTTTGACCTAGGAAGCTGAAATTTGGACATGACAACGACCAAGTGATTTGGCTATAGATGGTATTTTTGATTTATTGATTAATCAATGAATCGATTAGTTTTTTTAATTTCCCCATAAATTACCTGATTAATTAATTTTCAAAAAGTTACAGATTCGGATGAAACGGTGGTGGTTTAGGTATTCTATTAACCAATTGATTAAGAATTTAATTATTTTACGATTATTATTTATTTATTTTAATTACGCAACTAATGAATTAATCAATTATTTATTGTACAATGCTCCCTCCCAATACCGTCTCTCCATGTGCTGCACGGCGGCATTTCCGGGCGCTGAAGGCTACGGCAATGTCATGCGCTTGCGGATATGTGATTTATTTATTTGGCATTGGGGCGGTGTATTTTGAATGTGGCTGTACTTGTCTGTTCTTCTTCCAGTCCATGGAATTTTTAACTCGATCTCCTAAACCACATTTCAAAACTATCAATCTGCTTCCGTTCTTTCTTTGTCACCTTCCATTACTCACATCCATACATAGAAACTGGAAATACCAGATCATTCACCAATCTCCTCTTGGTTTGTTTTGTCACATATTTGTCTTTCCCGATCTTTATCAATCCTGACGTTGCTTCTCTCTCCGCCAGGAACCGTCAATCAATTTATCCTCCACATTCTCCACTCACTTCAATCTTAAAACCCAGGAAGAGTAAACTTTTCCCAACTTCCATGTGGTCGTCTCCCAATCTGAATACATTGATCGTCTCAATTGACAAGATTTAAGTATTTTTTTGTTTCAGTAAAGACTGTCTGTAACAGTTTCATTAAGTCCTCCTCTTTACTTCCTGCCAAATCAGTGGTATCATCAGCATACCTTAGATTGTTGATACATCTTCCTCCAATCCTGACTCCATCCTCTACGTCATCCAAGTTAGATTTCATCATGAGGTACTCGCTATACAGGTTGAACAAGTAAAGGGAGCGGATGAACCCCTGTCTGACCCCTTTTACAATCCCAAACCATTCCATCTCTCCATACTCTTTTCTTACTGTAGCTTCTTGTTTAGTGTACAGACATCTTATCAGACATATCATGTACTCCGACATCACCATTTCTCTAAGGATAATCCACATCAATTCATGATCAACACAATCAAAGGCTTTGCTATAATCTATAAAAAAAGAAGAAGAGGTACACCTTCCTTTGATATTACCTTGCTTTTTCCAAGATACACCTGAATTTTCCATTTCATCTCAACTACCTCTTCCTGTTCTGCATCCATCTTCATCAACGGGAATTTCTAGCTTAATCAAGTCGTCTATTCTGTGTTGAATGATCTTTAGTGACATCTGGCTGCTATGTGAAATCAAGGCAATCGCTCGGTTATTTGAACATTCTCATGCATCCCCTTTCTTTGACCAAAGGTATGTAGACTGACTGCTTCCACCTTTAGGCCAAACATTCCTGCTCCAGATATGTGTACAGATACCTGTTAAATTTTGATTGGCTCCTCCCCAACTACATGAAATAATTTGATTGGCATTTCATGCGTACCTGGTGCTTTTCCATTTGCCAGCTCCTTCAGAGCTCTACGTTCCTCACATTCTATCACTATTGGTTCTTCCTCATATTCTCTTTCATCGAAGGTTGCCTGTTGCTTGTGCAGACGTTCAGTATAATCCTTCCATCTTTCTTTCACCTGTGTTTCCTCTGTCACATCTGTCCCACTGTTAAGATACCCAATCCTAGACCTAAACCTAGGAGAAAGAGAAGTACTGTATCGAATTATTTGGCTGCCTCAAATTGGCCTGGAAGTCAGCAAAGATCGCTCCCGTTAACAAAAAGGGTGCATCAATAGATCCTCAACTGCAGACCTTCAAACTCCTCTCTCAGCAACAATTGGAGGCTCAAAATCTCAATCAAGAGGTTAGGACAGCCTTCCTGGACATATCTCGGGTAGTCAACACAGTCTGGCATCCTACTTTGCTTGCCAAGCTGTCTGAAGATGGCATTCAAGGCATTCATTCATTCCTGCATTTCTGACTTCCTCTGCTCATGCAGTCATTGTATTGCCATCAATGTACCCTCTCCCTCTCCCAGTAGAGGCTGAAGTTCTCCAAGGGAATGTTGTGGGCCCAGTCTTGTCATTTATATCAATGATCTCAGGTCTTTCAATCCTGGAGAATCTCGCTGTCTCAACCTGTCACTCAGAGTGGATCATCAAACTAAACTACCTGTCTATTTCCATTGTCAGTCCCTTGAGCTACTAGGCCTCACCATCCACCATGACCTCTCTTGGGCTAACCACGTAGCAAAACTGTCCTCCACTGCCAGTCACAGTCTGCACACCCTCTGTCGATCCAATTGTTTCCTTGGAAAATCAGAGCTACTCACAATCTACAAGGACTTTGTCCATAGTTTAATGGAGTACTGCTCTCCCCTATGGACTGCCTTTGCACCCTACAAACATCAACCAATCAAAATACTATAAACAAAACACGAAAAAAATACCCCCACAAAATACTCAACACAAACATACTCAACAACACCAAGCACTGTCTAGCCTACTACCTATCCCGCAGACAGTCATTCATAATTTAACGGCAGGACATCACGCGCATGATACTTTCCGAATGGAGTCCCTCAAGGCTCAGTCCTCTCCCCCATACTCTTGAATCCGTTCATGCACGACAATCCACAACCACCCGAGAACATACAAATAGCCTCATATGCGGACGACATAACCATCACCTGTACTCATAGCAACATCAGCACCACCACAGCACAACTTCAACCCTTACTCAGCACCCTACAAACCTGGTTCACCATCAACACACTAAAAGTAGTCCCCTCAAAATCAACAATCTTCTAACAAATTACACCAAGGAACATAGTGCTGCACCACACATCACACTGAAAAACATCCCTATTCCACACACACCAAATAAAACTACTCAGCATCACTTTTAACACATCCATGTCATTCTCAGATCACATTACAAACATTAAAAAAACATGCACACCCAGGCTGAACACACTTGGGGCACTCACAGGTACCGACTTCGGACACCACAAAGAATATCACCAACATACAAACAGTACATTAGATCAGTCATCAACTACATCAGCTCATCTTGGGCCTCCAGCCCATCAAACACACATCTCAACACCTGCAGAACAAACAAAACAAAGCCCTTCGCATCATCGCAGGTTACACATTAATAACGCCCATCGAGCACGTACACACAGCAGTAAAAATGCTAAAAATCAAAGACCACTTAGACATGAGAGGTGTGCGGGTCCCTGCAACGGCAAATGCGAACCCTAATCACCCACACCACTACATGTGCAACCACCTACAGGCCCCTAGACACATTAAAACGACACCACAAAGACACTACAGTGACATCCTTCGTAACATCCCCCCACCAAACAATGGAAACTACAAAAAGCACATCCACACCCAAATCACCATAAACGCAATAAACAACCTGGGCCCAAACAGTACCTTGGGCACAAAACCCCCACCCATCGATGACAGAGAGAAGCTACTCACCAAGTCTGATCGTGTTCACCTTTCAGCCTTCGCTGTGGACACCACCCACAACTTTTACACTACAAACATAGACTCAACGACACCTGCAACCAGTGCCAGGCAGCTCCACACACAATAAAACATATCATGAAAGACTGCGTGGTCCTGACTTCAGGTGTGCAAGAGCACAACATCTTGGACATGAGGGATCTCTGGGTTGCTCCTGTGAGATCGATCGGCTAGCTCTGTGCTGCTGGTCTGTTCAAGCAGAACTGACTGGGGCAATACAACAACAACAACAACAACAACACCAACAACAACCAAGCCACCAGTTCAGCTCCTATATTGTCAAAGCTTTATCTTCGCTTTAAGAGGATAAGGGTGGGGGAGGAGGGGAGGAAGGGGGGCAGTTGGAGAGTTGATTCTTGTGACAGCTGCCATCAATGCTGGGCAAGAGTCCCAATTTTTTGGAAATCTGCTGTTCCAGCCTTTTTTTCCACTCCGTATTTAATTTTTGGTGCATTCTCCTATTCCATTCTGTTCTGTATTTTCAGGTAAATTTCCAAGTGACATAATTGACCACTTGATAACTCCAGACTTGAGTCATGCCCCAACCCTAACCCACCAATAGGCTCCGATGAACGATCCAGGGGCGGATCCAGGGGGGGGGGGTGCAGGGGGTGCGCACCCGCCCTTCGATCCTGGATGAGGGTGCAGGCGGTGCGAATCTGCTGAACTGTTGGACCAGGGAAGAACACAAGGAACTGCAGAAACTTGCAAGAACGTACGAAATTCCGTTTCAGACGATCAATTTTTTTAAGTTTCCTGGGGGAGGACCCCCAGACCTCCCCTTTATCCCCCCCCAGCGCTATCGTTTCATGCACCCCCCCCCCCCCTCCCCCCGTCTTGAAATTCCTGGATCCGCCCCTGCGATCCATACCGTTGTGCTTGCGTACATGAAAATGCACACATTTGCTTTCCACGTACATTTTTGTTTATGGATCCTGCTTAGGTGTGCATTTGTGCAATCCTAGCACCACACATTCTGCTTTACTATAATGATAACATCACTTGTAAGATTGTCGATCATTTAGAGCATACCGTCATGAATTTGAAACGCCAGGCTTGTCACCTTCTGTGTCATGACCATCAACGGTCTGAAAAAGGTTAAAGAGGACAAAACATGAACAAAATCCGTGCTTTTGACATTTTATATGTGACTGACTCAGTACTCAAGCCTTCTTTGCCATCAAGTGAAACAACTCACGTGTGCAATTCGATCTCTGTTTCAGTGATTGTTCCTATTGCAGCAAATGAACCAAAAATTTGAGGCTTCCCAAATTACATTTCCATCCAACTTTGATGGTCTCCTAACCTAATGAGCTCGCGCTAACAATATTGACCTTTGTTTCCAAATTTGATGCAAATACCAATTAGCTAAAAGTACTCATAAATGCATGCCTGACATACTAACCTTATTTGATTGTATTTAAATGTTTCCCTCCAAAATGATAGAACATGAATGTTAGCAAAGTCAATACTTTTGAAACTAGAACGGCACATGGCAGAGCGCATACCTCTGCCAGGCTGAACATTTAGCGTTTTGTATCCCACTGATGGGACGGATCTGGATTCGGACCTGAACCAAAATCTAATCGCTAGTTCTTGTCACCTAATCAACTCGTCCATCAAGTTTATTCACAACGCGTCCATAACTTTTCAAATATCATGTTATTTATCGCTTTTCGCCCGATCTCTCAATGGTGAAGAATCACTATATAAAAAAAAAATTTTGTATCCAAATCCACATTCAGATATTCACCAAAATCAAATCAGTTCGTCCTTGCTACATACACAACCTCTCCACCATATTTCATCCGAATCCGTCCACAACCTTTTGAGATATCTTGCTCACAGACAGAGAAACAAGAAATATGTCGTGCATAGCACGATACTTGCGAAATCCAAAAAGTAAGTTGTTGGCCGAAGATGACCTCAAAAATAATTGGTGCTTGAATTCAGTGATCTGGTATGCAAATCCTCTTAAAATTTCAAGTCGATCAGATGATCAGATGATCTGGTGTTGATTGCATAAATTATTGATGGACTGAAGGAGAAGATGAACAAGTGGAAGGAATGTATGGAGACAAAAGGTCTGAAGGTGAATATCGGAAAGACGAAGGTGATGGCAAGTGGTAAAGCATGTGGTGAGGTGGAAAGAACTGGGAAGTGGCCGTGTGCTGTGTGCAGGAAGGGTGTCGGAGTGAACTCCATTCAATGTACAATGTGCGCTGAGTGGGTTCATCAAAAATGTAGTGGTCTGAGAGGGTCATTAACCATTGTGGCAGCTACATTCAAATGTAAGGTGTGCACAGAGGGAGCTGCAGATGGAGGAAATGTTGAGTTGGATATTGGAGATTGAGTGAAGCTGGAAGGTGTGAAAACATTTTGCTACCTCGGAGACATGCTGAATGGAGAAGGTGGATCAGACTCGGCAACGGTTGCTCGAGTGAGATGTGCATGGAAGAAGTTTCGGAAACTGAGTGGCGTGCTGATGAGGAGGGGAGTGTCGTTGAAGCTGAAGGGAAAGGTGTATGCTGCATGTGTGAGAAGTGTTATGATTTATGGGAGCGAGACATGGGTAATGAACGTAGAGCAGCAACGAAGGTTGGAAAGGGTGGAAATGCGAATGGTTCGACGGATGTGCGGGGTATCGTTGAGAGAGAGGAAGACAAGTGATGAATTGCGAAAGATGATGGGAATAGAGCCTGTGATTGATGCTGTGAAGAGGAACAGGTTGAGATGGTTTGGTCATGTGTTGAGGAAGGATGAAAGTGACTGGTTGAGACGAGTGATGGAAATAAATGTAGAAGGAAGTAGAGGACGGGGAAGACCGAGAAAGACTTGACTAAAGGTGGTGGAAGAAGAAATGCGGGCAAGAGGGTTAACAAGGGGGGAGATGCAGAAAATAGGGCAAAATGGAGAAGATTGTCATGGGGACCACAAGGCTAACCCCCGCTATTGCAGGGAAAATGGTCTTAAAATGCATGTTGTTGTTGTTGTTGATCAGATGAAAATTGAGGATTTTAGAAATTTGGCCTATGTTGACCTTTTGGCCTATGTTGATCTCAAAATTAGTTGGGGGTTGAATTCAGTGACCACATATGCAAATCCTCTTCAAATTTCAAGTTAATTGGAATAAAAATTGAGGATTTTAGAAACTTGGCCTATGTTAACATTTTGACCTATGTTGACCTTTTGGCCTATGTTGACCTAAATATAATTGGTGGCTGAAGTCAGTGACCAGACATGCAAATCCTCTTAAAATTTCAAGTCAATCGGATAAAAATTTAGCATTTAAAATTTAGCACAAACCATAAACATTTTAGAAATATGACAAAGTTGGTGACCTTTGGCCTATGTTGACCTTTTGACCCCAAAAATAATAGGCTTCTTGCTTATGACCCAACTCCACTATTTGGTGAAGTTTCGTGAAGATCGGTTAAAAATTGTGACCTGTCGGCGACTGACATACAGACAGACAGAATAACACACAAAACCAACCAATCAACCAAGACCAATACTTGAAAAATCTTCGATTTTCGCATGTAACAAGAAGTCATGCAGAACTTGCAAAATCCAACCGCCCCAAAATAAAAAGATGGATACATCAAATTGTCCATTTCATTAAATTATAATTGACGATCTTAATCAAAGCTCTGGTCAATCGGATTGAAATTGATGACTTTTCAGATGAAAATTGATATTAGAAGTTTGACGTTGTTGACCTTTGACCTCAAAAATAGTTGGTTTCCCAATTCAGTGATGCAATATATAATTGCTGTTTAACTTTCAAGTTAATCGGATGAAAATGGATGATTTGGGAAGTTTGACCTTGAGTTAACCTTTTGACCACAAATAATAATTGGTTCCCCTATTTAGTGACTCAATATGCAAATGCTGTTCAATTTTCAAGTTGACGGATGAAAAATGACCTCAAGATTACCTTTGTCCTTTGACCGCAAAATCTATAGGCTTCTTCCTTATGACCAACTCTATCATCTGGTGAAGTTTTGCGAAGATCGGTTAAAAATTGTGACCTGTAGGCGATTGACAGACACAGACAGACAGACAAACAGACAGACAGAATAACACACAAAACCAACCAATATACTTTTTAAAATCTTCAATTTTGCAAGTAACAAACAAACAGGGGTGAAAACATAACCTCCATCCACCTTTGGTGGAGGAGGTAACTATAAAGCATCTGAAAATGCAACGCCTGTCTGTGGGCGTTTGTATTCAGACGTCTTCTCCTTCTTCCGTATACTCAAAAAAACAAAAACAGTTTTAAAAAATACAAAATGAAAAACGATTATTTTATGCAATTTTGCCTTTTAACCTTTTGATATTAAAAAAAAAAATCAGCTTGTAGCTTTTGATTGGTGAACAAATTCATTGATCCAATATGCAAATTCTTAAAATTTCAGGTCAATCGGATGAAAATTGACGATTTTATGTGATGCTGACCTTTGACCTTTTGATCAAATTATTAATTTGCCTTCTCCATATTCTCATAATAAAATTTTGTTGAAAATTTAATGACAAAACAAATGCTAAATTGAAATTTCAGGTCAATTGGATGAAAATTGACGATTTTATGTGATGCTGACCTTTGACCTTTTGATCAAATTATTAATTTGCCTTCTCCATATTCTCATAATAAAATTTTGTTGAAAATTTAATGACAAAACAAATGCTAAATTGAAATTTCAGGTCAATTGGATGAAAATTGACGATTTTATGTGATGCTGACCTTTGACCTTTTGATCAAATTATTAATTTGCCTTCTCCATATTCTCATAATAAAATTTTGTTGAAAATGTAATGACAAAACAAATGCTAAATTGAAATTTCAGGTCAATTGGATGAAAATTGACGATTTTATGTGATGCTGACCTTTGACCTTTTGATCAAATTATTAATTTGCCTTCTCCATATTCTCATAATAAAATTTTGTTGAAAATTTAATGACAAAACAAATGCTAAATTGAAATTTCAGGTCAATTGGATGAAAATTGACGATTTTATGTGATGCTGACCTTTGACCTTTTGATCAAATTATTAATTTGCCTTCTCCATATTCTCATAATAAAATTTTGTTGAAAATTTAATGACAAAACAAATGCTAAATTGAAATTTCAGGTCAATTGGATGAAAATTGACGATTTTATGTGATGCTGACCTTTGACCTTTTGATCAAATTATTAATTTGCCTTCTCCATATTCTCATAATAAAATTTTGTTGAAAATGTAATGACAAAACAAATGCTAAATTGAAATTTCAGGTCAATTGGATGAAAATTGACGATTTTATGTGATGCTGACCTTTGACCTTTTGATCAAATTATTAATTTGCCTTCTCCATATTCTCATAACTAGGGCATGCCCGTACTATATATATATCTAAAATTATATCCCCCCCCTCTATTTACATGAAATGGTTTGGTCCATTCGCAAAGCCAAAGCGAACGGCAGTTACGAATCGCAGTTACGATGAATCGCAAAGTAGTTTTAATTAGTTTTAAAACATAGTTTAACGCCAACATAGTTTGCCAACGTGAAATAAATGAATACGCTCTCAAATGTGCCGTCCGAGGCAGAGTGTGTTCGCCACGTTCGGCACACGCGATAGCTCGCTGCTCTCTGATTGGTTGAATCGTTTTTTGGACATAGCTCGGTAAGTAATTGTCCGATTAATATGAAACCTTGAAAAGGCACATCCTCGGGTCCCCAGCAATATACCTGGCAAGTTTAAAGTATATCGGACCGGTAGTTGTCGAGAAACAGCGGTCGCATACACACACACAGAGATTACTGGAATTATAGATAGATAAAATTTTGTTGAAAATTTAATGACAAAACAAATGCTAAATTGAAATTTCAGGTCAATTGGATGAAAATCGATGATTGTAGGTGACGCCGACATTTGACCTTTTGACCTTTTGACAAAATCACTATAATTCGCCTTCTCTGTATTATCATATTAGAGTTTTGGTGAAAATTTGATGACAAAATGGTTTAAAAAAAAGTTTCGGTCCGGGGACACACACACACACACACACACACACACACACACACACACACACACACACACACACACACACACACACACACACACACACACACACACACGTGATTACAAACAAGGTAATCTGTCTTCTACCGACTCCTCTCCGGCCTTGCACCCCCAGCTCTCTCTGTGCTCTGTCCCCCAAATATTCCTACAGGTCGCACAAGATCTGCCAGCAACCCTCTGATGGTTAAACTGCCGAAATCTCGGCTCTCCGCTCACCTTCACTCTTTCATTCCTCTTTTCTCCCGCCTCTGGAACAAACTCCCTCACTCCCTTCAATCCCACTCCTCCCTCCAGGTCTTTAAAACAGCTGTTCACCACCATCTCTTATCTTCCCCCATCCAAAACCTTGATCTTTTCTACCCCCGCTAATTCACCCCAGATCCACCTTGTTTGAAATTCCAACTTCTTTCCTGGAAGTCCTGGCAGTGTCCATATGTTTTATACCTCTCCCACTGCCCCCTTCCCACGCCCCCCCCAAAGCCCTCGCCCTCTCTCAGATCTCTCGATGTCTCCATGTCTCTCGGTCCCTGCTCTCAAATGTTGTGTTTGTGTCCTTCCCCCTCTCTCCCCATCTTGTCTACCGCTCCCTATGTTATATGTTTTATGTGTCGGTTTGTCTTTCTGTGTGATTAATGTTCGCTCTTTCACGAGCCTCGATATTGTATACAAAAAAAAAAAAAAAAAGAAAAAAAAAAAGCCTTATCTTCTCTTCTTATCTTCCCCAATCCAAAACCTTGATCTTTTCTACCCCCGCTAATTTCACCCCAAATCCACTTTTTTGAGGTGACTTTTGACTTCTTTCCTGGAAGTCCTTGGTGTCCTTGCGTTTTATACCTATCCTGCCTCCCCCCAGGCCCTCTCCCTCCAAAAACATCTCCCGATGTCCCTGCTCTCAAATGTTGTGTTTGTGTGCTTCCTCCCCTTCTCTCCCCATCTTGTCGACCGCTCCCCTTTTTATATACTTTGTTTGCTTGTTTGTTTGATTTGTTTGTTTGATAAATGTTAGCTCTTTCACGAGCCTCGACTCTGTACACAAAAAAAAAAAAAAAAAAAAAAAAAAAAAAAAGTAGGCAAAAGTTTAAGGTATGGTAATTGGATGGAGCACATTGTCGTCGGTGTTTATTTATTTTACATCATTTGAGGTCAGCCCCTTCATTTTCCTTTTCCTGTGAATTTTCTTTTCCAGCTTCGACTGTCTCACTCACTCCTGATCACGGATGATCATGCCATGCATGGCTAAGTGGTCTTTCATTAGGAAACCATGAACATCAGTTTGTGCTTCCGTGCGACTGGCGTGTCAAAGTCAGACGACTACCGTATGTTAGCTTACCTTCACACTAAGGATCACGTGATTAAACCTGATCAGGACAAAGATCGCCTTTTAACTGCCAGGATACCCGAGTCGAATAATTGCGTGATTGTGGCCGCCGCCATTTTAGATTTGACATTTTCTAAATTCCTGTGTCTCACTGATACATGATGTACGACACCCATATGCGTTACAAAAAATGTTTTGTCGAGATTAAGATTACGGCCACACCAAATAAAATTCCTTTCCAAGAGATCAACCCATCTGTCAATGATCAGGCCCTCAATGTTAGACATGAGATCAGGACCATCTCTCTGGACATATCTCATGCTATTGATCCAGTCTGGTATCCCGACTTTTCTTCCAAACTCTCTGGTATGGTATCCAAGGCCAAGTCCACACATGGCTTACTGACTTTCTCTACTCTCGAAGCCAATGTGCGGCTCTCAACGGAATCCTTTCGTCTCCTCTCCCTGTCAAGGCTGGAGTGCTCCAGGAAGTGTTCTGGGAGCAGTCCTCTTCCTTATCTTCATCAACGATCTCCCT
Organism: Myxine glutinosa; assembly: GCF_964187855.1. Lineage (NCBI taxonomy): Eukaryota > Metazoa > Chordata > Myxini > Myxiniformes > Myxinidae > Myxine > Myxine glutinosa. The sequence continues at coordinate 8,713,528 of NC_136273.1, forward strand.
GAATCTCTGGGAAATCCTCTTTGGCTCTTTACTAATGGCTCCACCCTGTGGCCTGACATCCTTCAGACATGTAGGGTGCAGCGTCTTCCCTCTCAGACCTTGACATAATCACCAGCTGCTCAAACACTTGGAATATGTTTTTCAATTTCAATCCTGACATGTCTCAATGTCTCAGTCTCTCAGTCTCTCTCTCACACACACACACACACACACACACACACACACACACACACACACACACACACACACACACACACACACACACTCTCTCTCTCTCTCTCTCTCTCTCTCTCTCTCTCTCTCTCTCTCTCTCTCTCTCTCTCTCTCTCTCTCTCTCTCTCTCTCTCTCTCTCTCTCTCTCTCTCTCTCTCTCTCTCTCTCTCTCTCTCTCTCTCACACACACACACTCTCTCTTTCTCTTTCTTTCTTTCTCTCTTTCTCTCTCTCTCTCTCTCTGAAAGAACCATATCTCAAACCCTCCCAACTACTCCCTTAACAACCCTCTTAAAGAAGTTCAATCACTAAAACTATTGGGTCTCATTCTCAGACATGATCTTTCTTGGGCAAACCACATTTCAAAGTTGGCATCCAAATCCAGTCTGGGCAGGTCCGAGGTCAGAAGTGGATGATACATACAATATACCCTCTTTCTTGTTCCAATTTTTCCCACCTGTGGAAACCAACTTCCACTTTCTCTTCAATCTCATTCTTCCCTCCAGGTCTTCAAGACAGCAGTTCACCACCATCTCAGATCATCCCCCATCCAAAGCCATTAAATTTCCTACACCCGTTAAACCACTCCAACCCCTTTCCCACCCCTAAATATTCCTTCTGGATCAATCTTATCCACCCCCTGCATTCTCCCATACCCCTCATCCTTACCCGCATCCCTTGTAGCCTGTCTCCGTTTATTTTCTCCCTCGGCCCTGCTGTAGAGAGCATACCTCCACCTGGTTGGCCATATCACTCAATGGTGAAGAATCACTTAAGAAGTTATCAGATCAATATTCGGATCTGGATCTTCACCAAAATGTAATAATTCCATCCCTCTCACATACCCAAACTCTCCACCAAATTACGTCCGAATCTGTTCACAACTTTTTGAGATATCGTGTTCACAGACAAGAGACACAAACAAACAAACAACAAGACGTCATGTCGAGCCCAATACTTGCAAAATCCACCCGCACCCTCCAATAAACAAGACCGAAAGTCTAACAGCGGCGTAGCAGTAGTACTCTACTCGCTGCAACGTACGGCTGTCCGGGTGTCCGGGTGTAAAAACACGACAGGTTCAACCGCTTTGACGACAGGTTCGACCTGCACAGCATATAAATTAAAATGTCGGTCGGTGGAGTCAGCCGTCGTACACCGTCGAACGGCGTAATGACATCAGAGACGTAATGACGTAGCGTGACGGACGGACACAAAACTGCCGCTACTTTAAAATATAGAAGATGATATATTTTAAACTCCAGTAACTTTGCATTCACTACAAAGGGATTAATGTTACGATTAGATATAATATTAACGTTACGTTATCATTATGATGAACATGAAATTACTATAAAAAAAACCAAGACTAATTCCTTACTTTCGCGTTATTTGTACTGAATGAATGAATGAATGATCGTTTTAAGGCCATTTTCCCCGCTAGTGCGGGGGTTAGCCTTGCGGGCCCCATGACAATCATGGTTCCCTGTTTGAGGCAATGTTTTTATGGCCGGATGCCCTTCCTGACGACAACCCGAAGTCGCCTCTTACGATGCGCAGGGATACGGTGTACCTATTCTAATCTGGGTCACACCGGGATCATTCATCCCAGCAAGCTGGTACTCAATTTGCCGACCTCGGAAGGATGACAGGCTGAGTGAACCCCCCTGGTGTTAAATTAGCGATCGACCGGGATTTGTACTGTACACCGCTTATCATTGATTCATGAACCATACACCGCTTCAATCTATAAACTGTGCAATATGTTCGACAATATATTCAGCATGAACGACATTTGAATCGAAATGGCGGATCTGCAATTTTGCAAGTAACACACCTTTGATGGCGGAGGTAATGAACACTAATCAAATGCTCTGCCTTCCTTTATCATTCACTTGTAGAAATCAATAGCCATTTATAGATTTATCTTACCCGGAAAAGTCCGTTGTGAAGAGTCCATAGCCAAAGACGTAAATTCTACTCACTTGAATGAGCATGAGGTATCCCATAGAAACCACAAAAATGAGCCTGAGCAGAGACAAACACATGACATAAACCTTACAGAGCTGCAGAATTCATTAATTATCTTAACAAACACCACCACATGGAATTCTAAGGTATAAAGGATTATAAATAAATAAAATTTTAACATAGAAACATTAATTTAAACCCTGCAAAAGCGTTGGCAAATATGCAGCCCTCCTTGTATACAGTCGTGGCCAGAAATATTGGCACCCTTGCACTTTTTTCAAATAATGCACCATTTCTTCCAGAAAATTGTTGAAATTAAAAATCTTTTGGTGTCCAGATTTGTATTTCTTTGGTTTGCAGTGGAACAAAACAAAAACAAGCTGAAAAAATTACTAAATCTTAGCTTATTCCATGCAGATGTCCTGAAATGGCCCAGACAATATTATTGGCACCTTTTAGAATATGTTAGAAATAATTAGATTTCAAGCAGGTGATTCTCCTTTACTTTGGAATTGAACTGACCTGTGGTGAGTTGCAGGTGCCTGCAATATAAAAACCACTCATTCAACCAGTTTGAATGGAGAAAAGGAGTCATTCTGCTGTTTTGTGTCACTGTGTGTACAACAATAAGCATGGAGAAAAGAAAGAAAACCAGAGAATTGTCTGAGGAGGTCAGACAATATTGTAGCCAAGCATGGACAATCTCAAGGCTACAAGTCCATCTCCAGAGACCTTGATGTTCCTGTGTCCACCGTACGCAATGTTATCAGGAAGTGAAAGGCACATGGCACTGTAGCCAACCTCCCTGGACGTGGCCGCAAGAGAAAACTTGATCGAAGATTGCAGCGAAGGATTGTTTAAATGGCGGAGAAAGCACCTTGATCAACTGCCAAACAGATTCAAGCTGACCTTCAGACACAAGGTACGACAGTTTCAACTCGCACCATCCGTCGCCAACTCGAGGAAAGGGGGTTCTATGGTAGGAGACCCAGGAGGACCCCACTGCTGAGAGAGAGACATGAGAAAGCCCGACTGGAGTTTGCCAAAACACACCTGAACAAGCCAAAATCCTTCTGAGAGAATGTCCTGTGGACAGATGAGACCAAATTAGAGCTTTTTGGTAAAGCACATCATCTCTATGTTTACAGAAAAAAAAATTAAACCTTCAAAGAAAAGAACACCTTCCCTACAGTCAAACATGGAGGAGGTTCGGTGATGTGTTGGGTTGCTGTGCTGCCTCTGGCACAGTGCCTTGAATGTGTGCCTGTGCATGGCATCATGAAATCAGGAGACTACCAAGGCATTTTGGAGAGCATTGTTCAACCCAGTGTCAGAAAGCTGGGTCTCCATCAAAGGTCATGGGTCTTGCAGCAGGACAATGACCCCAAACACACTTCAAAAAGCACCCAGGAATGGTTGAAGACAAAACGCTGGACTGTTCTGAAGTGGCCAGCAATGAGTCCAGATCTAAATCCCATTGAACACCTGTGGTGAGATCTGAAAACAGCAGTTGGGAGAAGGCACCCTTCAAATCTGGGAGAACTGGAGCAGTTTTCACAAGAAGAGTGGGCCAAACTGCTCGTAGAGAAGCGGAGGAAGCTCATTCATGGCTCTAGGAAGCGCTCGACTGCAGTTATTTTGTCCAAAGTCTGTGCTACCAAATAATAAGTCAAGGTTGTCAATAATTTTGTCAATGCCATTTATTTTTTATTTCCTGATTTAAAAAAATATATTAAGTTACGAATCAAAAACAAATGTTCTGTAATATTAACAGTGAAATAAAGAATTGTGGAGACCAAACACTTTTGTCAATTTCAACTTCTTTTTAGAGAAAATTGTGAGTTATTTGAAAAGTGTGCAAGGGTGCCAATATTTCTGGCCACGACTGTATATGTGTAAGCACATAGCACACATTACCTGTTCCTCTTACTTCCTTCCCTGGGCTATTTTAGCTGGTGGTATCCGCTGGGATTTCATTTTCTTTTGTCGGAAAAGGTGAGACTTCTTCAGTCCGGTTCAGACTTTGCGCAAATTAATCAGAGCTTGAAAGGTGTTATCAGTCGACCGCCACAGCGACGTATTAAACCAAAGATTACATTTTTAGTCGTTTTGTCATCAACCTGGGTCACCAAATGGACGACCAGGCCACAAGATTTTCTTACCGTGGCACAAAATTGAAGACACAAGATGTTGCCCTGTAATTGTTACTCGCCAGCGTCTCCGTTCCACTGTGATGTTTTACTGAAAACTATTAAGTAGTGGGAACTAACCATCAAAAACAAGGAGAAAAAGACATAAAATGTCATATCCCCTGCGGTTTTAATAAGTTTTCTGCACAAAGTCAAATTTTTAAACAAAATCTGACCATGTATGTCCGATAAATTGTTGGGACACGTTTAAGTAACAAAATGGCCGCCAGTCGGCCATCTTGGATCTGATCTCGAAAAAAAATGGCATGCTTATGTGAGCCATCATTCCTTATCTATGTGCCAAGTTTGAACAAGACCGGTAAATGCATATCCGAGAAATGGTTGAGGACGTGCGCACGACACCCAATCCATAAGCCCCCGTTTCGGATGAAGTCCAATGGGGGCTAATATTGAACTATCTCAGAAGACTAGGTGGGTGTACACTGTGCATCCCCATTACATCATGTGCTATAAGTGAAGCCATTTTAAAAGCAGGAGGAGCTCCAAAGGATTATATATTCCACCATGAGATGTACAAAGTTGGGATTCAAAAGAGGAACTTAGTATGAGAACATATCATGTGATTATGGGGTGGGGGTGGGGAATAATAGCCTGCAGGGTGTTCAAGGTGAAGCCCTGCCTTCCAAGTTGGAACCGTGTGTGCGGCATGTCGAGTTTTTAGCAACTCTTCCCTCTCCTTCTCTACTCCCCCCTCCATTTCCGTCTCTTCCCTCCCCTTTCCCCCTCTCTCGGTCATTAGCCTCACCCATTCCCGAAGGGACGAGATGGGCTACGATATAATCTGTCTGTGTGTCAGTGAATGTACGTGTGAGCCTTACACAAATACATCTTTAATATAGATCATTCTTACTCAAATGTAAAAAAAAATTATATACGTTTACTCAAGTAATTGTACTCCGCCCCTCGCTATTCCATATCCAGGCGCTGTGTGACGTCATTGTTGGGCACCGAAAGGGGCCCGCGCGCTGAAAGGGAGTACTCAGTTTTCACTCCACTTGTTTTGTTTTCTTGTTTGTTTGTCCGGGCGATATCTCAGCCATCCTTTGAGCTAGGGAGATGAAATTTTGGCACAATAGTGAGCAAGTACTTTGGCTGTAAAGGCTATTTTCGATTTATTGATGAATCAATTAATTGATTAATTATTTAATTATTCGATTAATGACACAAAATTTTTGTTTTAACTTACAGTTGCGGATGAAACGGTGGTGGTTTAGGTATTTTGTTAGTCAATTGATTAATAATTTAATTATTTTACCATTATTATTTATTTATTTTTGCTATTAATCATTTATTTATTTTCGTTCTCATCTGTGCAGAGCCTGGTGTTGGCTTACCGGTTAGGGTGCCGGCTTGGGATCCTAGGATCCTGGGTTTGAATCCCGGTCGATCGCTGAATTAACACCAGGGGGGTTGACTCAGCCTGTCATCCTTCCGAGGTCGGCAAATTGAGCACCAGTTCACTGGTAATTCCCTGTGTGTCGCAAGAGGCGACTAACAGTGTTGGCGGCAGGAAGGGCATCCGGCCATAAAACATTGTTTCAAAAAGGGGACCACGATGCCCGAAAAAGGCCAACCCCTGCTCTGCGGGGAAAAATGGCCTCTTCAGGTGGTTCTTCTTTCTCATCTGTGCAATATCTCAGGCACCTTTTGAGCTAGGAAGCTGATATTTGGACACGACAGTGACCAAGTGATTTGGCTGTAAAGGATATTTTTGATCTATTGATTAATCACTTAATTGATTGATGCTTATGTAAGCCATCATTCCTTATCTGTGTTCCAAGTTTGAACATCGGTAAATGCATGTCCGAGAAATGGTCGAGGACGTACGCACGACACCCAATCCATAAGCCCCCGTTCGGACCAAGTCCAATGGGGGCTAATATTGAACTATCTCAGTAGACTAGATGGGTGTGCATCCATAATTATTTAATTCATCGATTAATGACATAATTAATTAATTTTCAAAAAGTTACAGATTCGGATGAAACGGTGATGGTTTAGGGATGCTATTCGCCAATTAAGGAATTAATTATTTTATGAGTAATTTTTATAAATTTTAATTATGCAATTAATCCCTTCATTAATCAATTATTGTATACTGTTCCCTCCCAATTCCATCTCCATGTGCTGCACTGCGGCATTGCTGGGCGCCGAAGGCTCCCCATCAATGTTGCGCGCTGGAGGATATGTTATTTATTTATTTATTTGGCATGGGGGTGGTGCACTTTGAATGTAGCTCTACTTGCTTAGGATTTGGATATTTCTTTGCTAATCGGTGTGGGTTCGATTCACGTAATTCCTTGCTCTTGGGAACTGGTACTTGGCACGCATGATGGGTATTAACATCCTGATCCCCATGAGTCAAGGAAAACCTTTCATCCAGTACTTCACATCGAAACAAAGATGCAAGATTTAAATCATAAGTGAAGAATGCACAGATTATTTGCAGCATATGTGGCCACAACAAATTGTGTTTTAAAACAACATTCACAGCATACCTCAGAGCATATGCTCAAAGAACATGCCAGGTGGCCTGAATTGGGTCTATTTTCATGTCCAATTTAATCTCTATTGGTCACAGGTTGAATCTATACATTGAATGCGGATTATATCCAAGTTATCCGCACCCATTCCTGAGGCTGTGTTTGTTGACATCCAAATCTACTGTAATCTATAACCATTCATTCACCAAGACAAATATCCAAACGAGGTTCTGCATTGTCTTGTTACCTCCACCACCGAAGGTGGACGAAGGTTGCATTTTCACCCCTGTTTGTCTGTCTCTGAACAGGATGTCTCAAAACGTTATGGTCGGGTTTGGACAAAACTTGGAGGATAGGTTGGGTGTGCGACAAGGACGAATCGATTCGATTTTGGTGAAGAATCCGGATGTGGATGAAACCAATGGGATTATGGAATGAGTGGAATGGCAAGTACAATAAATGAATTATGGTAATCACATAAATGGATAGAAAGGAGTTGGAGAATTAGGAGTAAAAACAGTGAAATAATTAAAGAAAAGGGAAAAGACCTAACTGAACCCACACAACGCATTTCTACCTCTAGACAACAGGTAGGGGTCTACCTGTGCACACAAACTATCCGTATAACTGGCTCTGTGGAGTTCTACATGTTCATGGATGTTCTCCCCATCGGGGCCGGTTTCATAAACTCTTGAATCCATTACAAGTATTCATTTAAACCTTTTAATGATCAATAGTTTACAACTGGTGGCAACATGTCCCCCTGCAGCTCCTGGACATTAGACAGCTCCAACAACTAGAGCTTCCTCATATATTGCCCGTACTGTCACCCTTGGATAATTGTTGTTTTCCACTATACCTTCCTATTCCAGATGCTGTGACAGGCCGGGAAGCACTGCGGATAATTCGTGTTTTTTTTTTAAGCACTCCGAGATGCTGTCACACTTCTGACTCAGAATGTCACGTGACCCGTGGGTCAAAATAGCTCAAGTGAAGTTCAAAATGGTTAAGTCACACCCAACTATTGGTGTAGCTTTGCTGCGTTCACCTAGTTAGGCACGCCTCAACCTTAGTATTGCTCCATCTCAAACCCCAGTCATCGTTCCCCAATTTCTGCTGGCTTCGAGAGAAAAAAACAGATTTCCAAACTTCTGAAAGTTTACAGAACTACGATTGGGAAGAGAGGTCTACGTGGACATTGGCACAACTGCTACACCTCTTAGGTAAAGATGGATGACCGTATTCACGTGTCTTGATTGCATTGTCTGTGACATGTTGTTTGTTCATGAATCCTCACTCCACAACCTTCTCACCCACTCCACTCCCCCTAAATAAAGAAAAATCTTGGTTATGTACCCCACTTCCGCTCCCAAATACATCACCAACCACCTTCCCTCCCCCCATAAAAAAACTATGTTAATCTATACCTATAAAAGGTAAAAATCTCTCCGTCTCTCTCGTTTGTAGGTGTTGTGTGCACGGACACGTCTTTTAAGTTACAAAGTCCTAACTCAGAGTACAAATACAACTTTCTGTGGGGGTAACATACGCTATGTGGCTGCGGCCTCACACAGGGGCGTTGGGGGGGGGGGGCCGGGGGAGGGGCAGGGGCATAAACTATGTATGTAATTGTGTACCGTGTAGCATCACCCCTGATGTGTCGTGTTGGTGGTAGAGTTACGTGGTGGTGTGGTGGTGCTTACAATTTCCTTTTTTACCTGGGCAACGCTGAGGTTGAAGCACTCTTGGCATGGGTTAAATCTGTCCCGATTCTCTTCTTTCCCACCGTTCCCCCTCTCCCCCCCCCAAAAAGGAGGGGCCTGTCAAAACCCCTCCCCTTCCTGCCCCCACCGAAAAGATATCCACATACAGTACATGTACTAGAACATCTCTGTCCTCTTCTCCTCTCCCTCCCCTCCCCTCTCCTCTCTTCCCTCCTCTCACCTCTCCCTCTCCTCCCTCCCCCCTGCTCCCCTTCCCCACCCTGAGCAACACCAGGTACTTCAGCTACTAAACTGATACCATTTAATTCATGAGGTGTTGACAAGGCACTGTCATGATGGGTCAAATGACCTCCTCCTGTGTCCGCATTCCTAGGATAACCAACAAATGAAATTCATCATCCAAAAAGAAAATAAAAGAAGAAAAAAGGGTAAAAGTAAAAGAAAATAATTTTCTAAAATATAAAAAGGCAAAAAAATTTGGTTAACGTTTTAGTTTGCCTTAGATGACAGACACAGCTAGCACAGGCAGGACTCACTTGTGAATATTTCCAACATTCGCAAATGTCAACACCGCATAGCAGAGCAGCACCTGCACGAAACAGTGCGTCGCGTACCTGGAGAGCAGGAGGGGAAGAAATGCTGATAAATAGGCCTCGTAAAGCATTTTGCAATTTTACGACTGTAAAGCAGTTCTCTACCTAATAAGCGACGGCCTACCTAATGGCAAGGTTAGTGCTGTCGCAGCACTCTCCCGGAGAGGATTACACTGGGTGGTTGGCCACCACCTTTAGTAGTAGCCAGAGCAGGAATTTGGAATTCGCTCAGAATGTCATACGCTCAGGTACTCTTCATCAAAAGACTTTACAGGACCTTTAACATCCAGCAGCTCATGCTTCCAGATGTGACACCTAACCTAATGTCCATCCAAGGGACAGTGCACTCTGATGCAACACTCTACCTGTGAAACACCCATTATACTTTTATTTGCTTTGGATACCTTACAAATTATGTAAACCATTTTTTAACCAATAATCCATTCATAAAATACCAACATGAATGGCTCAAATACAAAATTATGATATTTAAAACCGTCACAAGTTGGGGCCGACATGGAGCCAGCCAGACTCTTATTGCCTCTCTTAGGAGGAAGGCTCCGCTGCTTCAAATCGGATGATCACATATTTCATCCTCAGGTGATAATTATCACAAATGTGGTAAGGTGCGCCACAGCAAACGCTAACTTGGTGTTATGATCATTGTGTTGGACAAGTGATGACTTGTTCATGGTACATTTCCAACCGATGTCCTTGATTGATATTTCCATGTACCATTCATACTCCATAGAGTATAAAAAGAGTACTCTCCTCATATCCATTCGCAAAGAACTGCTTTTGGTTGACTATATATTAATATACTATCAAATGTACCCACCGTTGCCAGGCAACACAAGGTCCCTCCTCCCATTATGTGAACAAAACGACAAAAAAAGTCAATTTATCGCTGTCAATTCTAACACCATGGCTTACAAACATCGTTTGATAAGGAAAAGCTGGCTTTGGCAAGCAATTAGCGATGTAAACAGTGATTCATAGGTATGAAGATCAGCAATCAGCAATCAGCGATGTAGATAGCGATTCACAGGTATGAAGCTCTATTGTGCAGAAACCATGACAACCGACCTGTTCCAAGAGAAGGCATTGTAATTAGGCCAAAACAAAATGGCAGATTAAGAACCGTGAGAGGTGAACATGGGCTGAAAAAGGGTAATCCCGATTTTGTTGTAATTAAATAAAGCTGTTAATTATCTTCAAAAAGTGTGTTTAAATTTACCCAAACACTCAGTTTTTATTCATGCACTCTCCGGGAGTTCCCTTAATATGCATGTAAAGTTTAGGGTCGCTAGGTTTCATGGTTTTGGAATCATGGAGGAGACACACATACTCACGCACTGACTGACGTGCACTAACATTTATTATTATAGATGTGGGTAACCGAAACACCAAACAAGCATTTTCCAACAACCTCTTTGTCAATACCACACAGTAGTTATAGTCAATGAGCAGGTGAAGCCTGGTTAACATTGTGATGAAAGCAAGCCACCAATTCGGATGTTTTAAGGAGACCCAGAGAAACAATATCAAGGAGCTGATACTACTCTAGGTCCCCGGCCTTTCGGGTGGTATGAGGAATCGATCTGTGCAATATGAAAGCTAAATCTTCAACGGTTTTTGAAATATCGAGTGCACAAGCCAAGTTACCGAGATGGTTGCCATGGCAACAAAATTTAGCCAATCACAGCCGTAATCTAATCAAGTTGAGATAATGTCATGAGGGATAGATATCTGCAATATGAAAGCTAAATGTTCAACGGTTTTTGAAATACATCGTAAGACAAAAGTACATGGACGGATGATCAGTCGGACGGAGCTCATTGTAATGTCCCCCAGCTCCGACCTTGTCGACCTTGTCGGAGGAGCGGATGACAAAAAAAAGCTTGCTGGCAGTCTTGAAATTTTCTTTGGTGTCTGTTGTGAATTATTGAAAAATAAATCTAAAATATCGGTCAAAAGCCATTTCGTCAAAGAGATAAGCACAATAGTAACTAAGCGTATCAAGTGAATTATTTATTCCTGATTATATATATATATATATATATATATATATATATTTTATATATATATATATATATATATATATATATATATATATATATATATATATATATATATATATATATATATTATATATACAGTATATATATAAATCAATATGTATGAAAATACTGCAGTCAGATGGACCATCGACATCGGCTTTACCTTCATAACATTAATTCTGCCAAAAAAAAAAAATTGTCAATTTCACGTAAAACAATAATTAAGTTCTCACAACTTATCAAATATGTGAACTTGAGTTGAGGAAATGGAACAGACTGGCGAGAGATTAATCGAAGAACAGTACTGAGTATACACTGTGTATACTCGTATACACTTGTAGGGACAATGACAGGGAGATCAGGAGAAGTGGTGGAAGTATTGGTCAGAAGTAGAGTGGACATATGTTGTGTGCAAGAGACGAGATGGAAGCAAAGTGGTGTGAGAATGGTGAAGGGTAGGCAGGGACAGAAATACAAGTTTGTGTGGCAAGGGTGCCCGGAGGGCGTGAATGGTGTTGGTGTCCTGTTTTCTGAGGAGTTTGTAGACAGTGTGGTGAGTGTGACGAGAGTGAGTGATAGGTTGATGATGGTGAAAATGATGATTGGAAAGCTCTTGGTGAACGTCATCTCGGGATATGCTCCTCAGGTTGGTCGGAGCGATGAAGAGAAGGACAAGTTCTGGTGTGCGATAGAGAAGCTGATGGAAAACGTGAAAGATGAGGAAGTTGTTGTGGTAGGAGGAGACCTAAATGGACATGTGGGAAGGAGTATGGACGGTTTTGAGGGAGTTCATGGGGGTTACGGATATGGTGTGAGAAATGGAGAAGGTGAAAGGATTTTGGAGTTTGCTGATGGAGCTGATTTGTTGATTTGTAATACTCAGTTCCAGAAAGAGGATAATAAGCTGGTTACATACACGTCAGGTGGGTCGACGACAACCGTTGACTACCTGATGGTGCGTAGGCGAGATAGGGGGCACCTCCGGGACACAAAGGTGATCCCGGGGGAGGAGGCTGTTTCACAGCACCACTTGGTTGTCTGCGACATAAGGGTGAAAGGTGCGAGGAGAGCTCGGCGGGTGAAGTACCAACCGAGAATGAAGGTGTGGAGGTTGAAAGAGGTGACAGTAAGGGAGGCATTAAAAGAGAGGCTGAGTAGGGTAGAGGATGATGTGGTTGAGCTTGAAAGTGGTTGGATGTCAATGAAAGATAGTCTGTTGGGAGCCGTTGGTGAGGTATGTGGATGGACAAAAGGACCACCGAGGCACTCGGAAACATGGTGGTGGGATGATGAAGTTGGAAAGAGGATTGGCGAGAAGAGGAAGAAGTTCAAGGAGTGGCAGAAGGCGAAGGGTACGGGAGCAGAAACAGCAGAGCATGAAAGTTATAAGGCAGCCAAGAAGGCTGCAAAGAAAGAGGTAGCAAAGGCGCAGGAGGCATGTAGGAAAATGTTCGGAGAACGCTTGGATTCGGAAGAGGGTCAGAGAGCAGTATTCAGGATTGCAAAGCAGACAGCGAAAGAGAGGTGTGATGTGATGGGGGTGAGTTGCTTGAAGGATGAAGTGGGACAAATCGTTGTGGACCCAGATGGAATTAAAGGAAGATGGAACAGATATATGGAAATGCTGTTGAATACAGAGAATGAATGGGATGGCAACATAGAGAGTACCCCAGTTTTAGGACCGGCAGAGAAGATAACTGAGAAGAAAGTTGAGGAAGCGATAAAAGCAATGAAGAGTAGAAAAGCGGGAGGGCCGACGGGAGTTGTGGGAGATATGTTGAAGGCAGCAGGAAGTTGGGGGTGTGAAGAGAATGACAGAGATCTGTAATCTGGTGGTGAAAGAAGGCCGCATTCCAGTGGATTGGGAACTGAGTACCCTCGTCCCTCTATACAAGGGGAAAGGTGACCCTCTGGAGTGTGGCTCGTACCGAGAGATAAAGTTATTGGAGCATGGAATGAAGGTATTGGAAAGGGTGTTGGAGAGGAGGATAAGGAAGAAAGTGAAGATCGACGAAATGCAGTTTGGATTTATGCCAGGAAGCGGCACGACAGACGCGCTTTTTATTGTGAGGCAGTTGCAGGAGAAGTACATGGAGAAGAGGAAGAAGTTGTTTCTTGGGTTTGTTGATCTGGAGAAAGCATTCGATAGGGTTCCACGCAAAGTAGTGACATGGGCAATGAGGAAGTTAGGAGTGGAGAAATGGTTGATCAGAGTAGTGATGGCAATGTACAAAAGAGCGCGCACAGCTGTAAGGACGAAGGACGGGAACAGTGGTGAGTTTGAGGTGAAGCTGGGAGTGCATCAGGGGTCGGTACTAAGTCCACTACTATTTGTAGCTGTGATGGAGGTGCTGGCTCAGAACGTAAAGGAGGGTTTACCATGGGAGTTGTTGTATGCAGATGATCTGGTGTTGATTGCGGAAAGTATGGATGGACTGAAGGAAAAGATGAACAAGTGGGAGGAATGTATGGAGACAAAAGGTCTGAAGGTGAATATCGGAAAGACGAAGGTGATGGCAAGTGGTAAAGCATGTGGTGAGGTGGAAAGAACTGGGAAGTGGCCCTGTGCTGTGTGCAGGAAGGGTGTCGGAGTGAACTCCATTCAATGTACAATGTGCGCAGAGTGGGTTCATCAAAAATGTAGTGGTCTGAGAGGGTCATTAACCAGTGTGGCAGCTACATTCAAATGTCAGGTGTGAACAGAGGGAGCTGCACATGAAGGAAATGTTGAGTTGGATATTGGAGACGGCGTGAAGCTGGAAGGTGTGAAAACATTTTGCTACCTCGGAGACATGCTGAATGGAGAAGGTGGATCAGACTCGGCAACGGTTGCTAGAGTGAGATGTGCATGGAAGAGGTTTCGGGAACTGAGTGGCGTGCTGATAGGGAGGGGAGTGTCGTTGAAGCTGAAGGGAAAGGTGTACGCTGCATGTGTGAGAAGTGTTATGATTTATGGGAGCGAGACATGGGTAATGAACGTAGAGCAGCAACGAAGGTTGGAAAGGGTGGAAATGCGAATGGTTCGATGGATGTGCGGAGTATCGTTGAGAGAGAGGAAGACAAATGGTGAATTGCGAAAAATGATGGGAATAGAGCCTGTGATTGATGTTGTGAAGAGGTACAGGTTGAGATGGTTTGGCCATGTGTTGAGGAAGGATGAAAGTGACTGGTTGAGAAGAGTGATGGAAATGAATGTAGAGGGAAGTAGAGGACGGGGAAGACCGAGAAAGACTTGGCTAAAGATGGTGGAAGAAGAAATGCGGGCAAGGGGGTCAACAAGGAGAGATGCAGAAAATAGGGCAAAATGGAGAAGATTGTCATGGGGACCGCAAGGCTAACCCCCGCTCTAGCAGGGAAAATGGCCTTAAAATGCATGTTGTGTGTTGTTGTTGTATACTCGTATCCACTTGGTATATTCATTCCTCTAAATTCTGATATTACCGATGTACACGCAATACTTTGTAGATGTTACAGCGTCAAAGCAAAATGTAGGTTCACTCCAGGTTTAATATTTAAGAGTGTAGTTGAAGGAGCTCGGGCTCCCACGTCGATCGGAAGAATGGACGCGACAAAAAGCTGGAATTCGTCCGAGTTGCTTTATTCAAACAAAACACTCAGGTACTCTGCAAAGCCCGTTTATCGGGCAGCAATATATATACACACATTATCCCGGAGCGTTTGCCCAGGAAAGGCGACAGGGGGCGTGGCCGAGCGTCCTGGCTGCGGCCTGGCAAGTTGAGGGCGAGCCTGCCCGGGCGTCCTGAACGAGCCCGGCATGGTGATCGCTCCGCGTCCTTGATAGGTGCAAGGCAATTGTGAAAACCCAGCGGTAGCCGCTACATAGTGAGTGTTACCACTCAAGCAATGTTCACATTTGCACGAGTACACCACATGGTTCATCGGAACATTTCATCACATTCTCCATCCTCCTACTCCTCTTCTTCATTTCCTGGGTCCACGTTGCTGCAAGCCTCACCAATGGCGGAACAGCTCCAGAGGCTGGTTCAACCTAACCCTGCTTTCCAACAGGCGCATTTTATTCTTCAGCATCTCGTCTTAGCACAACCACTCTTCATCAAGTGGAGTGCGGACATTGGTGCTGAAAGTCGCATGGTCATGACTGGGACCCACCTTTCCCCTTCTAATTTTCAGCCATGTTCTTCTGATATCTCAAGGTTTGTCATGTTGTCTGTTATGAAATCAAGTCGAGACCTCATTTTCCAGATACGAGGCTTTATTGAAATCTATCTGCACAAACCGGATACGCACAGAACAAAGAATGATATCAGAACTACAGCAAAGATTGTACTAGCATTTCATTGTTCATAAGCAAGCAAATAATTCATTCCCCATCATACCTTCTGGAGCGTCCGCTCAAAAAACACAGGTACCAAACCAGAATCTCCTCCTTCATTGTTCATAAGCAAGTAAATAATTCATTCCCCATCATACCTTTCTCGAGCGTCCGCTCATAAAAGACAGATACCAAACCAGAACTTCCTCCTTTGTCATACAACCCGTTATATACCCTTCTCAAGGCCATTTCATTTGAATCCTCTTCTTCATATTTTATTACAGTGAATTGTTCCAGATAATGACCTGGTAATGGACCATTAGGATTGCTTAGGAGGCCCTAAGGATTGCAACTTCCTTAGGATCTAATCACATCACATCTCATATCATCATAAACATCTATTGTATCCAGCATTCACTTGAAATGTACTTCCTTGTAACATCAGTAACTTGCAACATGGCACAGCATGCTCATTAGGCCACAAACCCCGAGTCCTCTCATCTCTTCCCACTCTGCAAAACCAACCGTCACTTCCGTTTCCCATGACGTCACTGCCGTTCTCCCAACATATGAATTAAAACGTGTGAATTCCCAACATGAATTACATGTGAATTACAACATGTGAATTCCAAACATAACAGCATCTTGTGTTGTTTGTATACCTCCCAATTGTGTCTGTTTCTTTGTGAACAGCCACCATTTAAACTTCACCTTTGAGATGTGAGTTTAAAACAGGTAGATCTTAAAAATTAACTGCTTGATACCAGCAAATGTGTCATCAGTAGTCACTGGGATTGTGTCAAGACTTGCAAGTGGCATTATGATGTCATCACTGGCATATTGAAACCCTTCCAGAAAGCAAGTTTTCCAGAAACCCTTCCAGAATTATAGCAGTCAAATATGAGGGGCGCTTCATCCAGGTTCTCTCCAATATATGGTCAGTCATTCTGGAATCTCTCCAATATATAGTCACCCGCCTCTGGAACAAACTCCCTCACTCTCTTCAATCCCACTCCTCCCTCCAGGTCTTTAAAACAGCTGTTCACCACCATCTCTTATCTTCCCCCATCCAAAACCTTGATCTTTTCTACCCCCGCTAATTTCACCCCAAACCCACTTTTTTGAAATACCAACTTCTTTCCTGGAAGTCCTTGGTGTCCTTGTGTTTATACTTCTCCCACCCCCTCCCCCCACCCCTTCCCACGCCACCTCCCCCCAAGCCCTCACCCTCCCACACATTCCCGATGTCCCTGCTCTCAAATGTTGTGTTTATGTGCTTCCCCTTCTCTCCCATCTTGTCTACCGCTCCCCTTTTTATAATACACTTTGTTTGTTCGTCTGTTTGGTTTGTTTGTGTGATAAATGTTAGCTCTTTCACGAGCCTCGATTCTGTATACAAAAATTTTAAAAATTAAAAAGTGAAGTGATCATCCACTTGGCTGCAGATCTTTATACAGTCGAGCTTTTCCAATGACTGGACTTCTGCCATTGGATCGATAAGTCCCTCCTTCACTTCAGCAGGCTCGCCACCATCGGAGTCTGTCTTGTACTTCTGCACGCTCATTTGTGTCAGATACTTTAGGCGGTTTCTCAAAGATGGCTCTCAGGCTACTCTTTACTTGGCAGTGTCGCATTGCTCCATCAGCTACAAACATCGTCCTTGGCATAACTGAGAGCTCGTGCCTCTCTACACACTATTCTCCAGGTTGATCTCTGGCCAGGACTTGCACATCAATAGCATGCGAGCAAAAAAACGAAGGTGTGTGAGTGTGTGTGGCATGTTTTTTGTGGAGTTCTACTCGAACTTTCTGATGTGGAATGTGATACACCAAAATGATCATTATTATCTCCTGAGTTAATTCGGCCAATTAACCATAAAAAATCCGGAGGAATTTCGATGATTTAAGCACGTGCCATATTAAGGTGTATAGAGCAGCTTAATAGGTCCTTCCACGGCATGGCATTCTAATAAAAAAATAAAAATAAAAATAACATTGTAACAAAGCATATCTTAATTAATACTAATAATATTAATAACAATAGTAGTATAATTTGGCAATAATAATAACGAACATATTGTTACGGTCTTGCGCGAAGCCCGTTCCCTTACCAAGGGGAGATTCAGCCCCTTGTTCTCGTTGGGTCTTCGAAACCGCGAGACTTGAGTCGCCACTTCAGGTCAGACGCGGGACAGGGTTTCGGGACACTTTTCGCACGTACCTAAGTACCCACGCCGCCGCGGAAACGAGGATCAAGTCTCGCACGAACCACGCGTAATTTGAGTACGTCCGAGCGGATGGCGTACCACGTGGTCCGTGCCGTTATTTTGTTATTGGAACCCGATCAGAGCGATATAGTTCGTACCATGCTCAGTCAATGATGGAAAACACGAGACGGTCGAATCAAAGAAATAACAGGTTTAATTATTATTATTTACACAATGATTGGTAGAAGAAGCAGAGACACAGGGCAGATCTTATACAGTCTTAACTTATGTCCCAGACAATGGGCCCATTCACACTCACAGGGGGATGAAGGAAGAAATGTTCATGCGCTGAACGCGCCGGCTTTGGCCGTTCAGGAACAGCTCACCCAGCGTGGCCCTCTGGCGGTCACCGCACGTTCCCCGACGAAGGCAGGCAGGCAGGCGGGAAGGATCCTCACGGCGCGTGTCTTGGCAAAGGCAGGCAGGAGGAAATATACGCGCGTCTCTGGCCCGGCACGGCTGTCTCTCGCAGCGCGATTAATACAACTGCGCGCTTTCACTCTCGTAACTCAACGGAGGATCTGACTCAAGCTCAACCGAGAACTCAACCTGTAACTCATGCGCGTTTCCTCCTCACAACTCAACGAGCGCCTCTTCACTCATAACTGACGTGGGGGGGCTCCGGGCACAGGGTTATATTGGCCCTGGTATAGCCCGCATCAAATGTTCCAAACCACGCCCCCCGCCGCAGTGGTAAGCCACTCCCCTCGAGCCCTGATTGGCGGCTCGTGTTTACCGGTCACTCTCACTCTTCCTGTCCGCCTTCCTTTGGCCTTGATCGACTTGTTCAGGCCGGCCTCGTGGGATTTTGCGCCAAAACCACAAACAATCAAGGCATCATAAGCATTGGAAGGAGACCTAACTCTCATTATTCTACTCAACACAAAGTAAACACAGGAAAGGTCTACGCTTACATTTATTATGAAATAACTGAGCTTAAACGAGGCTACGTGTTGTAGTGTAACTAAACTATGAGGGGAAATTAACCTTTTATTGCACAACCACAAAACCGCAACAATATAATCCCCACATCCCCACCCTGGCCAAAGCACATCTGGGTTTGGTGAAAGGTAACCTCATGCTGAAGCACTACAGCAGGCAGGTATGTCACAATGCCGTAAATACCGATGACAATTTGGTCCAATGGACCAACCGGAACTCTAGTTCACATTAAATTGCTTCCTTGTGGTTTTGCAGGTGTGTAGTTTTCATTTCTTCATTCGGGCGCACAGGTTAGGATCATCACCAACTTTAAGCAGTTCAAGACAAATTAATCAAGTAGTTTGCAGCCGATTGTCCTTTGATCTTTCTTGACCTTCTTAGGTGAAGTTGATTTGATTGTCTACTGTCGTTGAGTAGTTGATCTGCTCCATGGCACAGAATCGCTCCGGTGGATTCTTGTTCACAATCCAGTTGCCATGCAGAAACTCCTGGGAGTCGTCGGTGTGTGACGTCTTCAGTGAATCGGTGTCTGCTAGATTAGGTTGGTATAAAATACTCGAAGAAATCACACAAATCAAACATTTGCTGCACCGACTCGTCACCATGACAGGAGCAGATGGAGTTTTGCTTTGTGAATCCGCAATGTGTACAGAGGCATTAAACAGGAAACCACAACTATGCTGCAATTTCACAACTACACTTGGCAAACAGGAAAACCACACAAAATACAATGGGCAGTCGTGGAAAAGAAAAGGAAACCCATTTACTTTCGAATGACATGATCAAAGACTCTTTTTTAGTGCTTAAAAAAAAAATAACACCGACAAAAAAAATCAAATTGTTCAATGGACCCTGCAACTGTTTCAATAAATAAATAAATAAATAAACACAATACAATTACATTCTAGCCTGGGACCCTGCCAAATGACCAGCAGTGCAATAGTATTAGCTTTAAAACAAAAGTTGGCTCCAAAACTGGGTGAGCACAAGTTTTCCAAAGTATCCACGCGCGGAAAAGGCAAATCCAACGTGGGTCAAAAATTGTCAGACAAAGGAATGCAAATGGGATTCCTGGAAGAAAGAAGAACTGGTCTTGCTGGTGCCGAGCTGTATCGGCGGACAGGTAGAAAAATGCATTACATCAACAGGACGTCGGTTGAGGTTTACTCACCGTCGTGCGAAGCAAAGGGAAGCCGATGTTTCGGGCGTCAACCCATCCTCTGACCTCATTTGCTTTTAGCAAAGCCTCTTTGCTCCGACGAAGGGTTAACGCCCAAAACGTGCTTCCCGTGGTGGACAGGATCCCTCGATCAACATCCCATTGATTTAATCCCAGATTTCACACAACCCTGTTCACCACCATCTCTCGTCTTCCCCCGTCCAAAACCTTGATCTTTCCTACCCCCGTTAATCCACCCCAGATACACTTTTTTGAAATACCGACTTCTTTCCTGGGAATTCTAGCTGTGTCCATGTGTTTTATACTTCTCCCACCCACCCCCCCTCTACCACCCTTCCCACGCCTCCTCCCCCCCCCCCCCCAAAGCCGTCTCCCTCCCACAGATCTCCCGATGTCCCTGTTCTCTACTGTTGTGCTTGTGTGCTTCCCTCTCTCCCCCCATCTTGTCTCCCACTCCCTTAATCATGTTTTATGTGTCAGTTTGTCTTTTTGTGATCAATGTTTTAGCTCTTACACGAGCCTCGAACTCGCATACAAAAAAAAACATTAAAAAAACCCCCAGCAATCTGTAGATATCAGTTGAGCATTTCGAACAAATTAAATGTCGAGATAAAAAGGAGAAATGATTATGGAAGTGAAAGTGTCATGGTGGATGTTTGGGCCTATGCAATGAAATGGAAAACCAAACACTACATTGGAGTCATCAGGAGGAACCCGAATAAGCAAAGAGCAAAGATGGAGTCATCAGGAGGAACCTGGATAGGATTTGGGTTTCAGCCGCTGCTCCACAACCCTCAAACCATCCAGGCGCAACCAAGGGAACCTTCGAGAAACATCTCTGCAAGAATTCACTTCTCTTTGGACAGATAGATGAAGAAAGAGACAAAGAACAAGCAAGAATTAGAATGAATAAGGAGAAATATGAAAAAGTAGAAATAAATGTGAATGAAACAAAGATCCCGAACTCCTAGCCCTAGCTCCTTCCCTTAACTCCTATCCCTAACTCCTCGGTCTAACTCCTAGCCATAACTCCTAGCCATAACTCCTAGCCATAACTCCTAGCCATAACTCCTAGCCATAACTCCTAGCCCTAGCTCCAACTCCTAGCACTAACTCCTAGCTCCTAGCTCCTAGCACTAACTACTAGCCCTAGCACTAGCACTAGCTCTTAGCTCCTAGCCCTAGCTCCTAGCACTAACTCCTAGCCCTAGATAATAGCACTAACTCCTAGCACTAACTCCTAGCACTAACTCCTAACAGTAACTCCTAACTCCTAGCACTAACTCCTAGCCCTAGCTCATAGCCTTAACTCCTAGCCCTTATCACTAACTCCGAGCACTAACTCCTAGCACTAGCTCCTAGCCCTGGCTCCTAGCCCTAGCTCCAACTCCTAGCACTAACTCCTAGCTCCTAGCACTAACTCCTAGCCCTAGCTCATAGCCCTAACTCCTAGCCCTAGCTCCTAGCCCTAGCTCCAACTCCTAGCACTAACTACTAGCTCCTAGCCCCTAGCACTAACTCCGAGCACTAACTCCTAGCACTAGCTCCTAGCCCTAGCTCCTAGCCCTAGCTCCAACTCCTAGCACGAACTCCTAGCTCCTAGCACTAACTACTAGCTCCTAGCCCCTAGCACTAACTCCTAGCCCTAGCACTACCACTAGCTCCTAGCACTAGCACTAGCTCCTAGCACTAACTCCTAGCACTAGCTCCTAGCTCCTAGCCCTAACTCCTAGCCCTAGCTCCTAGCACTAACTCCTAGCACTAACTCCGAGCACTAACTCCTAGCACTATCTCCTAGCCCTAGCTCCTAGCCCTAGCTAAATGAGGGTAATTGCAAAGATTACAAAGTTCATTAATGACCTCCAATGATTGGAGTTCTCTGTTTGCCTCTACCAGTGTGGTCTACAAGACCTATGTGATTACCGGTCTACACATTAAGGATTGTTCTTAATGCCCTGAAGGACATTTTGGGATTGGGATTCAGATGGAACTTATGAAATGGCAGCACCATACCTCATACCATAAATAGAATATAATCATTCCAATAAATAAATAAATAAATAACTAATCTTAACCGAAATATCGAAAGTTTTATAAATTGTAAAAATGGCCGAAATTTGACAATTTTTTTCTCCCCGAAAGGCGATTCTGACGAGGTTTTTGGGAATTTGTTTAAAAAGAAAAACGTTAGTACAAAATCACGATGCATTATAGTTTAAAAATATCTTCCTGGTGGCAAATATTTTCAGATAATTTGATTTTAAATAACAACAAAAATAAACAATTATTAAGCAATGCAGGAGATTTAATACAAATCCGGTCACTTTTTGCTCCAAAACTTCCTAACTTGCAAGAACAAAGTTTTTCAAAAGAAAGCTTCTTCCAAGCTTCTTCACTTTCCCACTAACTGCTCAAACGGTTTGGTGATATGATTATTAAAATAAGTCCAAAAAACTTTTAAAATCACGTTAAATGTACTGACAATTAAAATAACTAAATAATCTAAAATATATACAAATAAATAAATCTTACCTTGCATACTCTGAGTTCTGAATACTATAAAGCAAGAATGCTTTATAGTATTCAGAGCCCACTATACTATAAGTACTATAAAGTTCACCAACTCCAATTTATTGGTCGATATCAACCAAAGCTGTCGTGTGGACACCAAACTCGGATGGATGATGGAGGGGGATGGAGTGGGGGTGGTGGGGGTCATCCTGAAGGGTTAGAGCGTCAGGCATCACCAAACTCTGGAGGTGAAAGGTACCAAAGTTTCAAACTGTCAATGGAAGTCGAGTTGGTGTAATGAGCAGCTGTAGAGAGTTTCCGAGTACCAGGAATTTAAACAACTGTGAATGGACAAATGGTTTGAACAGTGTCAAATGCCTAATTCCTTGGGAATACAAAGCTGTAACTAGAACGGCACTCAGTGGAGAGCACACCTCCACCTGGTGAACAATTTACGTTTTGTATCGCACCGATGGGCCGGATCTGGATTTGGACCTGAACCAAAATCTAATCGGCTTGTTCTCGTCACAAAACCAACTCAACCACCAAGTTTATTCATAACACGTCCATAACCTTTTTAAATATCATGTTATATATCGTTTTTCACCCGATCCCTCAATGGTGAAACATCACTGAGAAATTAAATAATTATTGTAGCCGAATCCATATTCAGATCTTCACCAAAATCGAATCGAATCGTCCTTGACAGACACCCAACCACAGACACCCAACCACGGTCCACCACGTTTCGTCCAAATCCGTTCACAACCTTTTGAGATATCCTGCTATGTATCGTTTTTGGCCCGATCTTCCAATGGTGAAGAATCACTTGAAACATTCAAGTAGCCGGATCCGAATCTTCACCAAAATCGAATCATTTCGTCCTTGTCACACACGCTACATCTCTGCCAAATTTTGTCCGAATCCGCCCACAACCTTTTGAGATATTTTGTTCACAAACGGACAGACAAACGGACAGAAAGGGGTGAAAACATAACCTCCATCCACCTTTGGTGACGGAGGTAAAAAGGCCACTTCAAAGTGCCAAAGATGACGGCAGCACAATATTTAAACATTTAGTAATAACTGATACAGCATGAAGTGACGATCATACATACACGTACCCCTTGTTTGTATCTCTTCCTACTTCATCCTGATATCCTGTAATTGCGGAAAGGTGTACACTTGCTAATAGGTGTTAAAATAGTGATTTTTTTTAAATCTGCAATAATGAACGGAAATTAATGCAGAATACATTTTCAGACGATATACAAAGTATTTTGAATAATTTACAAGCTCTCTCAGAGTTTATTCATGAATATTAAACCTTCAAGTCAAGCACTTATTTAATAAACCTCAATTTTGCATTTCATCACATTACGGGAAGTAGCAAATATGTTAAATCTCCACGTTTGATTACAAGACAGTTACTTGCACACAAAGGCCTACTCCTTTGAAAGGTGAAGGCGTAAAATGACATCTTCTCAGGAACCCACCAGCCAAAGCAGAAAATGACGAGGAAAGCTCCAAGGGAAGCAGATATAACATGTCGGACCCATGGGCTGGTGCGACTCGGATGCCAGTACAAGCGGAGCAAGCACGCAGCAAAGAAAGCCAGGAATTGACAGGCCACAAAGTTAACCTGTTGAGAAAGAAGGAAAGGGGGGAGGGGAAAGGTTAAGATTATATCAAAAGAAAGAATAAATATACGAGGGCCGAACCAAATGTCATGAGCACCCACCCTGCACATCTACGATCACGTACCCCAGACACCACAGTATTCCTTCCTTTAAGCCCTCCATTAGCGGGTCGCGGAGGCACGACTGCCCTGCCCAGTGAGCTAAGTGGCCGGTTATCCTTGTTGTTTCTCTCCTTTTTCTATTTTTATCTCCCCTCTGCGAATGGTCTGAATGGGTACCCAGGTCTTGTGTATAGGCAGTAATAAGGCATAGGTTTAGGTTCTGCATCTTGTCCATACCTCTTCATTGCTCCCGATTGCCTGTACATTTTCATCTACATTCTTTGCATTCCACTTTTTTGATTCATTTGATTGCTTTGTTGAACATTAGTCCTTCAGTTCCCCACCTGCATGACCCAGCATTCCGCATTTTACATTATTGGTTCTTTTTGTATGTAATAAATCCCTCCTGTTGAACTTCATTCCAAATCTGTCCATGTTTGTATTTTCCTTCATTGGTCCAGTAATGTTAGCACATGGATTAGTCTGGCAG
This sequence comes from Myxine glutinosa, assembly GCF_964187855.1. Lineage (NCBI taxonomy): Eukaryota > Metazoa > Chordata > Myxini > Myxiniformes > Myxinidae > Myxine > Myxine glutinosa. The sequence goes on from NC_136273.1 coordinate 8,738,206, forward strand.
GTTATATTTTTCCCCAATTGATTGACTCGTATCTAAGTCCGGTATGCACCAGTGGTAAGCTCGGCCGAGGCCACCCTAATTAAGATAACATTGGTGCATAACCGATGGCGCGTCACCCGATTGGAAAGCCACATGACTCGGGTAAATGGTTGTCAGATGGAGGACCCTGAGGTAACCTGGTAGACCAATTGGCATTCGCTGTTGCCTACCAACCTGCCATGACACAAAGTTATTGGTGATTGGTGGCCTCAAGCACAATAATTCCAAGGGGAACCGAAGATCCCCCTTGTAGTACACCCGAAACACTAATACCTATTTTAGGTGAGGTCAAACTCCCCTTCCCCCTCCCCCTGTACACCCCCATAATGAGCGCAGATTTTGATGCGGTAAATACACCTTCGTTGGGAATCAGATATGCAGCTTGTGGCAAAGTTACATCGAAATCATATGTTTGGTTCAAGCAATAATGACTGAAGTGTTTACGGACTCACTGACTCACTGACTTACCTACGGAAACTGCTCGATCGCATAAGCTCATTTTACTAAAGTCCAGGTGAGCTAAAAAAAACCTTCCCTTGTCCTTTTCCTCAAGACTAAGTGGGTTAAGGTTTTCTATGCACTCTCGAGTTTCTTCAGTTATAAGCCAAGCAAGCATTGAGCAATGATTCCACCAGACCTGTTTACGTAATAAATAGATGACACTTCAGCTTTTTGGAACAGAAAGCATCGAGTTCAACATGCTAAAATGAGGGATATTTTGGATCGCTCCTGGGAGATCGATCAGCTATTTCCATGCTGCGGGCCTGTTCGAGCAGAACTGACCTGGCCTAATCAACAACAACAACAATAACAACATGCTAATAAGCCACTATTTATATTTGGTTTAAAAACTGCATACATAGTCGAGGCTCATGTAAGAGCTAAAACACAGGATGGATCAGAGTGTAACAGAACAAAAGGAACAGCACGAAGGGAAGGGTTGGAACCAACAGTGGAGTTGAAGGACAAATTAGAAGGAGACTTGGACAAATCAGGGATGTGTGGAAGATTGAGGGGTAGGTGAGGACGCACAGAGTGGACAAGATGGATATGGAAGCAAACACTCAGGAAGGAAATCGACGGGCTTGGGAGGGGTCGGGGGTTGGGGGGTGGGGCGGTTAATGGGGATAGAAAAGATCATGGTTTGGGATGGGGGATGATCTGAGATGATGGTCAACATCTGTCTTGAAGACTTGGAGGGTAGATCATGGCTTTGGATTGAAGAGAATGTGGAAGTTAGTGCCAGAGGTGGGGAAAAGAGGAAAAATGAGTGGATGTGAGCAGTGATTCTGGATTTTGGTCGTTTCACTAGAATAGGGTTGATCAAGGACTCGTGGACGTGGCGTGTGCCCTGCAGATACCAGACGGGTGCAAGACCAGAAAGGAAGGGGTAGAAGAGAGAGAGAGACCACCGACCTGTCTGTGATGGCGAAGTGAAAGACCCATAGACACAGGTTCATCACGGGAGATTCCAATGATCTTGAAGGCCTAGGTTTCCACAGCGACGAGGTGAGCACAACGTGATGCAGGGGAGCCATCCCAGAGGGGAGAGCAGTACTCCATCAAGCTCTGGATGGAAAGATGTGAGGCAGGGGATCTAGCCCAGAGGGGAGAGCTCAATCAAGCTGGAGACCTTGCTACGATGGAGGACGCCCATTCGGCATCTGGCTTTGCAGGCCAACTTTGAAATGTTATTTGTCCAATAAAGATCATGACTGATAGTGAGACCAAGGAGTTTGAATGACTGAACCTCCTCAAGGGGCTTGTTAAGGAAACAGATAAGGGGGTTTGCCAGACCAGACGGTCCTTTTGGAGAGAGGTTTTTCTGGATTGAAAGGCATATTCCAAGTGTTTCACCATCCTGTGATGTTGTGAAGGTCTGAAGAGAGGGAAGAGTAATGAGGTTGCTCCCTTTCCTATGAATATAGCAAAACAAACAGGTTTGAACATGTTGTAAATCAGGAATTTGGAACCACCTCACCCCCCTCCTCCCCTCAACCAACTACATTGATCAATATTATGTTTAAAAATATATTCCCCAACAATATTTCCTGTTTGGGTGGATATTTGTGCGAAATACACCTATTTGTAATGGGTTTTTTTTTTTTTACCTTAACGACGCACTTACAACCTGTTGTGGGTCCAATCAATTACATAATGGGAGACCTAGCGTGCTTGGATATCTCACCCAGTAGCCGAAACCACAGGTCACTACTCTCCATGGTAGGGAGGATTACAACCACATAACACGTAGTTAGAACACGTGCAAGCAGCACGGGCCTCGTTCCCAAGAGCGTCCCGAGAGAATGACCCAATGCCAGAGCATTCCAGCAGTTGCGGACCACGAACACCAACCAATGTCTGGGGAGCCTTTTGTAAAGTATCTCGACAAACTGTGATCAATTGTCGTACGCGTTTATTCACTCTGCCGATCAAGGCCCGATTCACAGCAGCGCCATCCGAGGTCTGGCGTAGGGATACAACCCGGTCCCGGTGTAGGGATACAACGGTGAATATTTGCACTGCATACATGACATCCTCCCCTTTAAGTCCAAAATTACCACGAGCAATACGTGCTAGATTTCCAGAATTGACATTTCAAAAGCAACATTTCCAAAACATGTGAAAATATGTGTGCAAACGGTTATGAGAATAATGAAAATACATGAAAATAGAACATGTGTCAACGTGAAAAAAAAACATCTTCAAAGATTCAACCGGTCGGGTGCTTTTCTCTCACGCATTGAGCGTCGCGGTGTACCAGTGGATACAGAGTCCGAGGTGATTCCTTTGGTCTCCACGAAGGGTGTAGCGTTTGCAGAGGTTTTCGGGGCATCCGAGCCGGCTGGAGCGGCCACGACGATCTCCGGCGGTGGCGGGTCGAACTGTTGTCCTGACTGACGATGCTACAGGCTCCATCGACTCACAGTGACGGTAGGTTATGTGGTCCTGATGTCGACGAATTTCGCGGCCGTCCTGCAGGCGAATCACACAGGACAGTGGACCTGGCTTCTCGATGATGTCCCCCGGTAGCCACGTCGCACCTGCACCAAAATTTCGGGCAAACACTGGATCTCCAATGTTGATACATCAACTGTTGGACGTCTTATCGTGCACCAACTTTTGATTAAGCTGGCTCTGATAAACATTTGATGATATGTCTGGTTTGAGATTGTCAAGTGTCGATCTCAAGTGTCGTTTCATCAATAACTCAGACGGAGCTGCACCAGTTGTTGATTGTGGCGTGATACGGTATTTGAACAGGAGACAAGACAGCTTTGTTTCCAGGGTTCCCTCCTGAAGTTTCTGCAATCCGGATTTGATGATTCCTATGGATCGTTCGGCCAAGCCATTTGAAGCCTGGTGATGTGGGCTGACAAACTTATGTTTGATGCCGTTCCGACGTGTGAACTTGGCAAACTCGGTACTGGAAAAACACGAACCGTTATCACTCACGATCATCCTGGGCAGACCATGAGTGGCGAAACAGCGTCTGAGTCTTTCGATGACAATGGCTGACGTAGTACCACGCGTCACATAGGCATCAATCCATTTTGTGTGCGCGTCCATAATTATTAGAATCATGCTGCCGTTAATAGGCCCGGCATAATCGAGATGTAGGCGATGCCACGGTTCGCTGGGCCATTCCCAGGGATGCAGTGGCGCTTTCGCAGGTGTATTCCGGGTGCTCTGGCAGGGGTAACAATGTCGAACATGATGTTCGATATCAGCATCAAGATTCGGCCACCACACATAGTTTCTGGCGAGTGACTTCATCTTCACAATCCCGGGGTGACAGTCATGGATTTCATCCATGACCCTGGAACGCAGATTTTTCGGGATCATGACACGACATCCCCAGAGTAGGCAACCATTTTCCACGCTGAGTTCGTTTTTACGTGCTTTAAAAGCCGCAAAATCTGGGTCACCCTCAGGTAGCAAATGCCATCCAAGCTGTACAGCCTGGACAGTTCTGGACAGAACGGGGTCTCGTCGAGTATGAGTGCGGATCTGGCCGGAATCGACAGCACAATCTTCCAGATGATCCATCAGTGCGATAATGGATCCTGGTGTCGGCGAATCATCAACGGATTCTGGAAGGGGTAACCGACTCATGGCATCTGCATTTGTGATAGACGAACCGGGCTTATAACATATGGTGTAGTCATAAGCAGCGAGAAACAGGGACCAGCGGATGATCCTGGGCGGTAGTGTGTCAGATGTCGCCTTAGTTGGACCAAACAGACTGATCAACGGCTTGTGATCAGTGCGAATCGTGAAATGATGTCCAAGAAGGTACTGGCGAAATTTGCCGACGCCGAAAACGATTCCCAATCCTTCCTTGTCAAGTTGGGAATAGTTTTTCTCTGCCGGGGACAACGTTCTGGATGCAAATGCAACCGGTCTTTCCGTACCGTCAGGCATCACGTGTGATAATACACTCCCCACTCCATACCGACAGGCATCGCATGCCAGCACAAGATCCTTCTCTGGATCAAAATGAACGAGAACATTGGACGATTTGAGCAGATCCTTAGAGGTCTGGAATGCTGATTGTTCAGTAAACCCCCAGCTCCAGGAGACTCCTTTCCTCAAAAGCCGATAAAGGGGGCCCAAAACGTCGGTCACATTCGGGATGTAACGACCATAGAACTGAAGCAAACCGAGGTATGACTTCAATTCGGTCACATCTCGTGGAGCAGGAGCATCCTTGATAACTCGGACTTTCTCATCTGTCGGGTGTAGACCCTCGGCATCAATCGTATGACCTAGGTACGTGACTGGTGGCACCATAAACTTGCACTTGTCTCGACGCAAACGTAGGCCGGAGTCCGAAATCTTCTTCAGAACTCTCTCCAGGTTCTGTAGATGTTCCGCGTCCGTACGACCAGTAACCAGAATATCATCCTGGTAACAAACGACGTTGCGTTCGGCGGCAAACAAACTGTCCATGACACGCTGATAAATTCCAGGTGCAGATTTCACTCCAAAACTAAGTCGGTGGTACCTGAACAACCCACGATGCGTGTTGATGGTAAGATACTGTTTCGAATTCTCGTCCAAGCAGAGCTGTAGATAGGCGGATTTGAGATCGAGTTTCGTAAAAGTCTTGCCTCCCGTGAGACGAGCATAGAGGTCTTCGATCCTCAGGATTGGATATTTATCCAATGAAGAACACCTGTTCATGGTCATTTTATAATCTCCACATATGCGGATGGACTGGTCCGATTTTATGACCGGAACGATGGGCGCCGCCCATTCGGCATACTGGATTTGCTCGATGATCCCCAGATTTTCAAGATGATCCAGTTCCTTGTCAATCCGCTCACGCAGGGCGAAAGGGACTGGGCGAGCCCTGCAAAATATAGGATTGGCATCCCGGTCAACCCTGAGTTTAGCCATATGTCCTTTCAAGGTTCCAAGCTCATCCTTGAAGACATCCGGGTACGTATCCAGCACATTTTTGAGTGTGTATGCTGCGGTAGGAGAAACGTTGGCTGCCCGGAGTTGATGAATGCTTTCCCACTTCAGTCGAATTATGCTCAACCAGTTCCTGCCGAGTAAGGAAGGGCCCTTTCCAGGAATGACGATCAGGGGTAGGTGAAACTCACGGTTATCGTAGCCCACCGTGACGTCACATGTACCGCAGGGAACAATCTTCTCACCTGTATAGGTGGAGAGTCCATAGGTAGTAGGTTTCAGATGGGGTCGGTCAGCATCACTCCACAGGTTTGTGAAAACAGCATGGCTGATGAGCGAGACGGCCGCACCAGTGTCGACCTCCATTTGCAATGGTCGATTGTTGACGACAACATTGGCAAGAAGAGGGTCCCGCCTATGGTGAGAATCAATATGAAGCAGGTCATACGATTCTGAGTTGTCGGAAACAGAGCTCACCTGGTCAAGCTCGGGTTCCTCCGAACCGATAAACTGATGAATCTTGAGCAGCTTTTCCTTTTCCCGATTTGCGAGTGATGCAAGCTGGAGCAATATGGCCAGTTTTCGAACATAAATGGCAGGTGGGATCTTTGAACCGACACGTCTCCGGAGGGTGCTTTCCGTTGCACCGAAAACAGTTGTTGTGGGTTTGAGACTGCACTGGCTTCTGACGAGGAGCCTTGTTCCAACGTTTTGGCTGAACATGATCCAACCGATTCACAGCAGGGCTGGTACCAGACGAGCGAGTGGCACCGATGCTTGTAGCGTTGCGTTCAGCACTTTCCATGGAAATGGCGGTGTCTCTGGCATTTTGGAACGTCAGTCTTCTCTCAGCAAGCAGGCGTCTACGAGTGCGGTCATCGGACATGCCAACCACCAGCAAATCACGAAGCATGTCATCGATCGTGTCCCCAAACTCACGCAGATGTGACAGTTTTTTGAGGTGTGCAATGAAGTCTGCGATCGACTGACCTTGCTGCTGTCTGCACATGTAAAAATTAAACCGACACAGGATGACTGAAGGAGATGGGTTGCAATGTTCCTTCAAAGCGGCCTTGAGCTCTGCATACGTGAGCTCCTGGATTGTCCGAGGCCGAATCAGGTTTTTAACAAGTGTGAACGTCTCACCTCCGCAAACGGACAGGAAGACGGCCTTCATCCGGCCTTCGGTCGCAATGCCGTTCGCCTCGAAATAGAAAGACAACCGCTCAGAATACGTGTCAAAATCCCCCTCATGAGGGTCGAATTCATCGATATGGCCGAAAGAAGTCATGGTCTAGATGTTTATCCTCGTCGCCATGTAAGGTATCTTGACAAACTGTGATCAATTGTCGTACGCGTTTATTCACTCTGCCGATCAAGGCCCGATTCACAGCAGCGCCATCCGAGGTCTGGCGTAGGGATACAACCCGGTCCCGGTGTAGGGATACAACGGTGAATATTTGCACTGCATACATGACACCTTTCTCTGGAGGAAAGACAGCGGTCGGGTCTCCGAGGCAGAGGATCACACGGTTATCTCCATAACCCACCATTGACCAATAATGTTCATATATCGTTAAACCACAGTTATCCCTCAAAAGGATGTATTTTTCATACAACATTGCATAATTATTTATTTATTTATTAACACAGATCCAAGACTCACAGAGGGGTTTCTCCAAATTATCACATGCAGGACAAAGACATCAGTAGTGTACATTCACATGCACGACAAGGACATGAGTAGAGAGAGGTCAAATATAATTTATATGGGATATATATGGCACATTAACCCAAAATACCCTTCATAGGGGGGGAGGGAGAGACCCAAAATATCCCCCATCCAAAACCTTGATCTTTTCTACCCCCGTTAATTCACCCCAGATCCACTTTTTTGAAATACCTACTTCCTTCCTGGAAGTTCTAGCTGTGTCCATGTGTTTTATACCTCTCCCACCACCCCCGCCCCCCCTCACCCCTTCCCATGCCTCCTCCCCCCAAGCCCTCTCCTTCCCACAGATCTCCCGATGTCCCTGCTATCAAATGTTGTACTTGTGTGCTTCCCTCTCTCTCTGTCTCCATCTTGTCTCCCGCTCCCTTTATCATATGTTTTATGTGTCAGTTTGTCGTTTTGTGATTAATGTTAGCTCTTACACGAGCCTCGATCTTGTATACAAAAAAATAGATATCATGCGACAGGGATTCAGATGGGAGAACTACGTAGACAAACTCGGATGAACCCCATATATTTAATATTTAATATGAACTCATTTTAAGCCTCAAATTCATTATAATTCAAATAACACCGAGAAGTGAGGCGAGAATGATGGGAATTAGTGTTTGGAGTGGGGATGTCAGATGTTTGCATCATACGTAATATGTAAATAGCCAATCTCTTGCAGAAGCATGCTGTTTATTTAGGGAAAAATTTTTTTTACGAAATTCCAACCAAACACGTTTTAACCGAGCCTGACCATAAACAAGACAGTATAACAGGTGTGTTCCCATTATCAATCAGCTGGGAGAGCGCTCGCCAAGTCGCTTAAGCACTCAAGCAAACACTGCAATGAACGGTTCATACGGAACGGTTGGCTTGGCAAGCGATAGCAAGCTAATTGGTCATGGAATACACCCGAGGAAACTGGGACATGAGTTGAGTGACGGGAATTGCCCCGGAGAACGAAACGCATTTTAGGTGGAGCTGAAGAGACGGCCGGCTTACTGGTTTAGCGACATACCTGGTCAAGAGGGAATCCCGACGTCACGCTCAGCGGCTGCAGTAAAGTACATCCTGTTGTTCTCACATCCATGTCACTTCAAGTCAAGTTTGAGAATGCCCAACCCACCAAAACTGGCCGAAAGACAGCAAGACGCAAGAAAAGCCCCGCCCACAAACTCACCTCTCGCGTCTCATTGGATACTGCCAGTCACAAAGTTTGCGAGTTACGGTATTGGTTCAATCGTTTGTAAAGGCGTGGCCTACGCGTCATACAATCCTTCATTCTGATTGGCTAATCTCGGTCGAGTGGCGCGAGATCTTGTGTATCCGCTTTTGAAATGCATTTCGTTCTTTAGAACGGAGGAAGGACTTTGCTACCGTAGAGAGGGTTCAGTGTATGGCAACTAGATCGATTCCGGGTTTAGCTCGTACAGACAAAGCGACGAGGAGCGGCTGAAGGAGACAGCACTTTATACAATAATGAAGGATGTTAACAAGACAGGTGCAGTGGAGTTTTTCAGCCGAATGGACAGTGTTAGGATCAGGGGCCATATAGCCTGAGAGTAAAGAAGAGGGGGAGTTCGGACACGATTACTATTAACCCTTTAAGGACCACAAGCATCTTGAAAGTAATATCCAGAAATAAGTCCAATTTTAATATTAGTTTGGCGATATAATATGGTAATAATCACAAATATGAATTGAAATTGAAGAATCTGCATGACGAAAAATACAAGTTTTTCGAATCACCAAAAAAAAAACAAGACGTCATGCAGAGCCATTTAGAATCCCATTACTGGTGCACAAGTTATCGCGGTAACAGGACTTTTACCTAACATGACCTTTGACCTTTGACCTCGTGACCCCAAAATCCAATCAGTTCATCCTTACCTCATTATACATACCTGCACCAAGTTTGACTTGAGCACTAAGAGGTGCTCATTCTTCTGGTTGACCCGGCAGTGGTTACAACCTGGGGTCCAGGCCTTGCCCGCTGGACAGCTACACTCGTTTGTTGGTGCTGGATGTGTGGCCGGTCTACAAGACGCCCCCATGATTGCTGCTGGTGTTATTGTGATTCTTGCTGGGGGTTGATTCTTACCCTGCACACACAAGTGAAAAGCGGGGTTAAGAGATCGTCTGAATATGTTGTGCATCGGTACATCGTTAATCATCGGTATGTCGTATGTATGTAAGTATGTATCTGCATTTTAAGAAACATTTTCATCGCAACCATTGGTCCAATTGACACAATTTTTTAGCCGCGTCGCAGACGCTGCTCCTAGAGTGCCCTCTGCTGTTGTTGTTGTTCTTCTTCTTCTTCTTGTTCTTCTTGTTCTTGCAGAGAAGACAAAACCTCAAAGCTCCACCCATTCTGGGAACCATAGCTCCACCCATTCTGGGAGAGCCTTCATATAAACAAATATCCACCATTTTATTAACTCGCATAGCTTTGAGGCCTGTTTTGTAGGCCCGTGGTGTCTTCCTCTCTCACACAGTTTTATTTCAAATCAAATTCGATATATCATTTCATTTTTCACAGTCGCTAACATCGTTTTAGACTCGGTTGAAAAAAAACGGGAAGAAAATCCGATGAAAGTTGCCCTTTATAGAACGAAATGAATTCTCAAAGGCCTGTAACTTCAAGTCCATTGAGATATTTTTTTTAAAAATCGCGGCATGGTCAGTCATACACCGCCAGAAATAAGAGACGGGAAAATGCCGAGATATATACTGTATATATTTTGTTTAAATCGCGGCATGCTCAGTCATACACCGCCCGAAATAAGAGACGGGAAAATGCCGAGATATATATATTTTGTTTAAATCGCGGCATGGTCAGTCATACACCGCCCGAAATAACAGACGGGAAAATGCCGAGATATATTAAAAATTCGTCCATTTGATGACAATCGTCACGATGAAATATTTAATTTATACGTCGTCACAATAATGTGCAGAGAGGAGCATAGCTTCGTTCACGTGTCGCCACATACGGGAAATTGCCGAGATATATATTTTTTAAATCGCGGCATGGTCAGTCATACACCGCCTGAAATAACAGACGGGAAAATGCCGAGATATATTAAAAATTCGTCGCCACACACGGGAAATTGCCGAGATATATTTTCACTTTGCACAAAAATAACATCAAGTAATCGAATCAATAGGAATGTCCTGTGCCTATAACATCGACGTTATAGGCACAGCTGCATCTAGGCATTGTGTAACATCGACGCGGCTTTTGTTTTAATTAAAACTTTTTGTACTTGTTTCACCGTATGAGCGCCTCCTCCTGTATAATTTTTAGTGATAATTATGACGTCATGGGTCACGTGGTACAAGCCCCAGTCTGGAAAAAAAAAACTGCACCTCTGTATCTCTGAAATCGCTCCATGGGGAAAATTTTAATATCGCTCATTGTCAAGTACTCCCCATGTGGAATAAAATATGTTAATGATGATTTCATCGGTGCCTTCATTATGATGTCATAATTCCACAAGTGCAACGCTTCATCCGAACAATATGAAAATTTTTGATGGTCATCTAAGGATAATTTGGTCAACAGCATTAAATTGATGGCATCATAGGTCTCGTGGTTCGGCAGCCATGTTGGATTGAACATAAAAACCTTTACAAATGCTCTTCTCCAGAACGGCTGCCCTGATCGATGCGAAACTTCACGCACATGATCTAATAGTGGGGCAACTTAGCATAACAATTGTGCATTTTGAGAGGAAAGCACCAAATTTGGCACACTAGTAGACTATCCTATTATGAACAGATGTGGATATTGGGCCATCTCAACTTCAGCCCCTGATGGCTGTGGCAGCCATTTTCCAAAATGACACCTTCAGCTTGTTCCGACGAATTGCATCATCAATTGGCTTGGTCCTTTCCACCAGGCATTCTCTGGTGAAAGCCTGGAACTGCTCTTGGCCAATCTTCTTCACATTCCTGACAGTCTCAACTGCAGCAGGACCTGCAATTTCCTTTGTGTCACGGACGACCAGATCCATGCTCTCTTCCTCAAAGGGGTTGCCAAGCTCTTCTATGACGCTGACAAGGGTGCGGACATCCTTGGCGACAGAGGTCTGCACACTTGGTGTCTGGTCGTGATGACGTGTGTCCTCTCGCCTCTCCCAGTGTTGATGGCCATCTTGGAACTCTTCTATGGCCCTGGCAACTTCTGGCCCGGCAATCATCCAACGCCGCAGGGCACTTAGGTTGTCAGTGAGGCCGACTGCTCCACCATCTCCTTTGATGCAGGCGTTATTCTGTTCATGCGCCTGGTCGATTGGGATCGAAGAGAACACCTTCTTCGTCTTCTGTACAGTGAAGTTGCCAGCCCTGAATTCTCTGGCTACATTGGGAGTGCAACCATGTCCCTCAGGTGAACAGGGACCCACCTGGCATAGTGTGTGTGGTCTAAGGCATGGAACCATGAGACCAGTTCCGTCAGGGCATCAAGGTACATCGTGAATGAAGCCTGCCGCAGAGAATGCACGTAGACCAGTACCAACATCTCTAGTTCCAGCACAGTTGCCCAGTAATGAAAGTTGGGAATGTCTTCTCCTCTCTGGTGACACCAGTCTTCGAACTCAGGCAGGTCTTCTGCATCATCAGCATATGTCATACAGTGGCGTTCATACGCACGGTGTTGCAGGATGTGCAGTGCCGCTGCAGTGATTTGATGAGCTCTTCTTGTGCGGGTGACGTGGGCAGCTCGCAGGAAGGAGTGGGCCGTCCCTGGTGTTGCAATCTCAGCTTGCAAATCTGCAAAATCTGCAAATTTTGCAAAAATCAAATCTCTGAATCTGAGATGGCCCAATATCCAGATCTTTTCATAATATGATAGTCTACTAGTGTGCCAAATTTGGTGCTTTCCTCACAAAATGCGCAATTGGCTATATTTAGCTTAGCTGCCGACTATAATAGACTTGGGGAATATTAAGGTGTCCCATGAATAAATCACAGGTATCATGGTCTGAAGGCCATATTGGATTCAATCTAAAACCTTTAAAAACCCGCTTCTCCAGAACGGCTGGACAGATCGAGGGGAACCTACACACACATGTTCCGCAAGCCTTGGGGGAACCATGGTGTTCACAAATAAATCATAGGTCACATGGTCTGGGAGCCATGTTGGATCACAGGAAAAAAAAATTCATCTGAAATAGCTGAACCTATCAAGCGAAACTTTCCCAATATATTCTAACACCATTGCTGCATATAGTGTGAAAATGATGATGTCCGCGGTCACAATGTTTGGCAGCCATATTGGATAGAAAAATGAACATTATCCGATCAACACGAAACTTCACACACCTTATCCCTCACCCAATTGTAGCCAGAGTGTAAACTTGTGATGTCATAAGTCACGTGGCTGGGCAGCCGTATGGGATGTAAGTGGAAATCTTAGAAAATCTTCTTCTCTGAAACTGCTTAACCAATCAATGCGAAACTTAAACAATTGATCAATTACCAATGGGCAATATATTTTGATAAAAGTGATGTAATCGGCCATTGGTCTGGCAGCCACATTGGATTAAAGAAAGAAAACCTTCAAATACAGAAGAGTTGGCTCGTACCAAGTCCTTCTCAAGATTGCGCAGGGTAAATATTCCATGAATACCATCTAGTTAAAATGTGGACCCATTGGTCAGAAAGCTGCCCAACCCTACCCACATTTGTCACTTGACTCCACCCACCATGGCACCCAGACAAAATAATATGGCTGCCATCTTGGTTTTCTGTTGGGCCTAAGACATAAAGACTGTAGGCCTATGCTGATTATACACTGCCCGGGTTTGTTGCGTCAGATTTCCATTGGCTTTGTTTTGGTCGAGAGTTACTCACGATGAAGGATTCCGAAAAATCTAATCATATGTCGAATAAAAATTATTAGTAATTGTGGTGAAATATGCTGGAATGTCTTGATCTGAGTGAAGCGACGAGTCGAGCGAAGAGATGACCTTGACGGGGCTTATATAAAGTGTGTCCATTCAGTGCGCGATCGGGTGGCATACAGTATTATCGCACCGTAGACTGCTGAGATTAACAGGTGTGTAATTGCTTGCTTGCAAGGAACTATAAAGAGATGTATGCTTTGATTACCTTTTGATGGAACTAATAATCAGTATTCTTGTGTTGTAGGAATGGTATGAGAAATAGTTCAATGAGCCTCCTTTCTTGCAAGAGGTCTGAGTTTGATTCCACAACAGTAATGTTTAATCAAGCCTGTCAATATGCATGGTATGCACCTCCCTAAAAATGGCGTTACGTAATATTAGAAAGGCCCTGTATTGGGGTTAATCAATCCATGACTGTGTGACAAATCAGCTCTTTCTGATATAACTGAGGAGTGTGACGTGGATAAGAGGTATTGCGTTAATGTTTTAAATAGCACATTAAATGTGAGTTTCCCAATCGCGCTGTTCATCTTTTAAGAGTGCTTTAAATGTGCGTTTCACAATCGCCCTTTACCGGATTTTGTCGCAGGTTGTGTGTGACCACAGTGTGGTCATTGGTGTTCAACACAGGTAAGTAGAGATTTGTGGTTGAATAATCAAACAAGCAAATTAAAGCGCATTTCCAACACATTAATACATTGATTGTCTGATAACACAGAGTTATAATGCCCTCTGGTGGTTAATTGTGGTATTCACAATAAATTTGAATTTGTGGGATTTATAGCCCCATGTACACAAATAATGTTTAATTGTCTCGCAAACATGACTGTGATGCTAAATAGGGCTTTGTTTTGGGCTTTTGGACAAAACTCTTTTGTAATAGAAATGTGGGGAAATAACTTGGATACAAGATACAAATGAAGGGTCTAATTGCCCATTGTGATGAATCATTATACAGCACACTGTGAAATTAGAAGATATTTAACACAGAAGATTGTACATCGGATTGGAAGAAGATATTTAAGGCACTGGTAAAAGGTATTTCTTAGATCATCATGCATTGATGACAATCACCCCTTCGCGGACACCCCTTCTAATTAGTGGATTTGGCTATTTCAGCCACACCCATTGCTGACAGGTATATATAATCAAGCACACAGCCATGCAATCTCCATAGACAAACATTGGCAGAAGAATGGGCCGTACTGAAGAGCTCGGTGACTTTCAACGTGGCACTGTGTTACGGGGTCCTCCCCTATCCTCAGGTCTCGGTAAACCTCCGAACCCCGAGGAAGTCCCCGGCAGAAAGATGTGTGGTCCTTGGTTGAAAACAAGCCAATCAATAACGAGTCCACACCAAGGGTTACGAACAAACCACAATATATTATAAATCCCACACAGGAATCACGACCCCAATTAGTACAGCACTTCACCATATAATTCCTATCTACAGGTGGCACCACCTCGACCTTATCGAGTCCCTAAACACCCAAACTCACGGCCCTTTCCCCAATAACTCTGTACTCCTCCCAGATGACGTCGATTCGCTCCAGCGATCGTGGAATCAATTTCCGATTCCAATCAGTGGAGGCATAGACGATCAAACCAACCCGCAGGTCACGTGGTCCAATCCCCAGCACGATAGCGTTCGAGTGGGAAACCTCCCAAAGACGATTTCTGGTACGTACACGGTTGCGGTTCAAGAGTCTCCTCAATAACCCTCCAAAAGCCACCGTCTTGTACAGCCGTCCCCGGCACACCACCGGAGAATAACGCCCGGCCGACGAGACACAAAATCCTGGTCACTGCCGGTTGTGCGCGTGGCAAAGATGGCGGATGGCTTTCTCTCGCACCCGGGTTTGGAGGTAAGGATACTCGGCAACCTCAGTGAGGATACCCGACTATGCAGGTTCTGCAGCAATCCGGTGGTCTCCTATCGCACGGACTTCTTTTCAAGGAGGCAAAGTTCCCTTGTACTGTATGTTTGACTGCTCGGTCCGGAGCTGCAATCAGAAACGTCTGCTTACGATCCTCCACTGCTTCTTCTCCTCCCCCTCCCTATCTCTTCCGGGTCACGATCCGATTTCCGGCCACCTTTAACCAGGAGCGCTTTTAACCCTTTTAACCACAATAAGCATCATCTAGAATCAACCATGATAACAAGAACCACCATAATTAGGGCTGGTATCCGTAACACTTCCCCCCCTCAAGAAAGAAAGTTTGAACATAGGGAAAACTTTCGTTGTAGGCAAAATTCTTTACACCAACAAGAGTAAGCTCACCCTCAAATCATCAATTCCTGTGAGCAACAACCATCCATAGTTCCCCAAAAATAAAGCAACAAACATTTACACAACCCCCAGAGCTTTCCAAAGTTAATTCCATCTGGACCAAGCGTCAACAACGACATTGTCCCTGCCCCTCTGATTTTTACTTCTAGTTTCTCTTGAATGAAGGTTAAGGGGTTGTGATCAAAAACCCAAAGGCCAGCAAATCTATAGCACTTTCCCCGGGAGGCCGAGCTGAAAGCCAGGTTCCATGGTGGTTGGGTGGTGAGGCCTGGAAGTATTCACTACATGGACGCCTTTAGGAACGTGGAGTTCACGGTTAGTCCGGGGAGGAAAGTTCACTACGTGGATGCCTTTAGGAACGTGGAGTTCACGGTTAGTCCGTGCAGGGAAGTTCACTACCTGGACACCTTTAGGAACGTGGCGTTCACGGTTAGTCCGTGTAGGAATCTTGGCTCGGCGGCTCTGCAGCATTCAGTGCTTCAACTTTTCCGGACTCCTAATAATTACGGTGGGACCACTTGTCACAGTAGTCACCTGACTGGCGGTCTCCTTCTCGGCCACTGCTCTGATTAATCCTTCCTTCGGGAGCGGTCATAACTCTGGAAGCCTCCATAATAATATCGCTTGCGGCCACCACCACTACTACTCCGTGGTCCTCCTCTGTAGCCCCCTCGACCCCGAGGAAATGCCTTCCCTACTGTGATGGTCCGACCCTCCAACTTCTTGCTATTCAGATCCTTTTCTGCCTCTCTGGTGTCCTTTGAGTTTTCAAACGTGACAAAGCCAAACCCTCTTGACTTTCGTGTCTCCCTGTCTTTTATCAGCAGCACTTCCAAAAGCGGTCCATAGTTGCTGAAGACAGACTCCAAAACATCTTCCTTTGTTTTGAAGTTCAGTCCACCTACAAATAACTTGCTGAACTTGTCGCCATCCCTAACTGGTGTGGTGTTATTTTCCCTACTGGGCTTTTTAACAACCATCGGGTTACCTTAAACTTGACCACCGGCCAAATCATTCCATATAACAACAGATACTCCCTCTACAGGAAGCGTGGCTTGTAAACCGACGGTGACCGGTCCTGACACCAAATCGGACTCCAAATGGATGACATGAAGTGGAGCACTAACACAGCCACCAATCCCTGTAAACGAACACTATCCCCAGTTGCCGTCTCCTCGGACCATGGCAAGATGCTTTCAAGCATTAAAGACTGATGTGCTCCTGTGTCCCTCAATATCCTAACCGGTCTCCATTTAGTCGAGGCTCCATCCAGTGACATAAACCCCTCGGAAATAAATGGTTGGTAACCCTTTTGAGGGCAATTTCTCACAATGGCCATCGCATTTGGAGTCGTACTAGTCGAACTCCGCTCCTGATTTTCCTTTCCCAGAGCATAACAGTTGGACATCCAGTGTCCAGGTTTATGGCAAAAGGTGCAAGTAGGCCCGGAGGAGAACCTTGTGGTCTGCCAAGGCATGGGGGCGGCGGTCTGCCTCGAGTCCCCCGGACGATAGGTCTGTCTTGGAACCGCAGTCTTCTGATTTCTAGAAGTCGTGTTGTCAAAGTGGACCTCATTTTCATCCCGAGGCCGCCCCCATGGATTTTCATTCTCCACCCCTGATGTACCATAGCTCCCCTGGCTAGGTCTGGGCGAGAAGTTCGGTTTGTGGAACCCCATCCTGTGTGTTAAGGCATAGTCATCTGCCATGGTGCCTGCCTCATACAGCTTTGGTACTTTCCTTTCCTCCAGATGAACTTTATTGTCCTCGTGGACACACTGTTGGAATTCCTCCACCAGGATCAACTGTCGCAATAATTCGAAGTCTTTCCCAACTCCTTTTGAATCGCACCACCTATCAAACATGGTTTCTTTCAATCTGGCAAACTCCACATGGGTCTCACTCTCCCTCCTCCTGACATTCCGGAATTTTTGCCGGTAAGCTTCTGGGACCAATTCATTAGCTTTGAGAATGTGTTTCTTCAATACCTCGTAATCTGCATATTGGTCAATCGGTAAAGCCGAATAAATCTCTTGAGCTTTACCCACCAGAACACTTTGCACTAGTATGGACCAGTACTCCTCAGGCCAGTTTAACTGTCGAGCCACTTTCTCAAAGTGTGGAAAAAACTTGGCTACCTCCTTTTCATTGAAGGGTGGAACCAGCCTCACATGTCTGCCTACATCCCAGGTGTTCTGACCAGGTGTCGAACCAGTCGGCATGGATGGTACCTCTCCCCGTTCTTTCCATACATCCAGCTCCTTGAGTTTAATTTCCTGCTGAAGGACCATTTCACGATCCCTTGACTCCCTTTCGGCTTTTCTCTCCTCTGTTTTTTTTTCCTCTAACCTTTCCTGGAGTTCTCTTTCCACTCTCCTTTCCTCTGCTTGTTTCTCTTCTCTTCTCTCTTCTGCTTTCCTTTCCTCTGCTTTTTCCCTTTCCTGGCTCCGTAATTGCATCTCCAGTTTCCAGAGCTCCAAATTTTCTTGCTCTTCTGGTAACCACTCCCAGGCTACCTCATCCCATGTTCCTAATCCCACCATAGATTGTATCACCACTGTCTGCAACTCTGCCTTCTTCATATTAGTTCGGACCTCCATGTTAAAATGTTTGGCCAATTTCAAGATGTCCGATTTTACTAACGCTCTGAACTGTGCTTCACTAGGGGTCACTGTAAACTTTCCTGTGTCAAACTCCATGGTGACGACTGTTAACACCTGTTAACCTTCACACAAAAATAAAAAAAAATTAATGTTTTTTTGTTTGTTTGTTTTTGGAAAAAAATTGGTAATGTTGGAAAAGTTCCAAACTTGGGAATTCTGGGAATGTTAGGGAATTCTTTCCCAGACTAAATTTAGGAATTTTCAGATCCCGGATGCAGATCCAATTGCGAGACCACGAATATCAATTGGACGAGCCCCCAATTTCTGTTACGGGGTCCTCCCCTATCCTCTGGTCTCGGTAAACCTCCGAACCCCGAGGAAGTCCCCGGGAGAAAGATGTGTGGTCCTTGGTTGAAAACAAGCCAATCAATAACGAGTCCACACCAAGGGTTACGAACAAACGACAACATATTATAAATCCCACACAGGAATCACGACCCCAATTAGTACAGCACTTCACCATATAATTCTTATCTACAGGTGGCACCACCTTATCGAGTCCCTTAACCCCCAAACTCATGGCCCTTTCCCCAATGTCTCTGTACTCCTCCCAGGCGACGTCGATTCGCTCCAGCGATCGTGGAATCAAGTTCCGATTCCAATCAGTGGAGGCGTAGACGATCGAACCAACCCGCAGGTCACGTGGTCCAATCCCCAGCACGATAGCGGTAGAGTGGGAAACCCCCCAAAGACGATTTCTGGTACGTACACGGTTGCGGTTCAATCCGCGAGTCTCCTCAATAACCCTCCAAAAGCCACTGTCTTGTACAGCCGTCCCCGGCACACCACCAGAGAATAACGCCCGGCCGACGTGACACAAAAACCTGGTCACTGCCGGTTGTGCGCGTGGCGAAGATGGCGGATGGCTTTCTCTCGCACCCAGGTTTGGAGGTAAGGATACTCGGCAACCTCAGTGAGGATACCCGACTACGCAGGCCCCACAGCAATCCGGCGGTCTCCTATCGCGCGGACTTCTTTTCAAGGAGGCAAAGTTCCCTTGTACTGTACGTTTGACTGCTCGGTCCGGAGCTGCAATCAGAAACGTCTGCTTACGATCTTCCGCCACTTCTTCTCCTCCCCCTCCCTATCTCTTCCAGGTCACGATCCGATTTCCGGCCACCTTTTACCAGGAGCGCTTTTAACCCTTTTAACCACAATAAGCATCATCTAGAATCAACCATGATAACAAGAACCACCATAATTAGGGCCGGTATCCGTAACAACTGTCATGGGATGCCACCTTTCCAACAAGTCAGTTCATCAAATTTCTGCCCTGCTCGAGCTGCCCCGGTAAACTGTAAGTGCTGTTATTGTGAAGTGGACTTGGTGATCATCATCATCATCATCATCATCATCATGTCACTTTAACATTGACAGGAATTGCCGGTCCAGCAAAGGGAAGGTTGAAATCGAGTCATTCCGGGTTGCATATTTACCTCGTTATTCATTGGGACTGTGCGACCTTATCATCGGTATCATTTTAGTGTCCATCTCAAGTTACCCTAAGGGCATTAAGCATCAATCACACAGTTAGTTATATATTGACTGGTGCCACGTGTAGACCACAATAGGCAGGGATGGAGGAGGAAGACAACAAACAACAATGTTTGCCCTCATTCCCAAACGAGGGGATTATTATGGTGTATCATCTTAGCTTTACCAACAATCTGATAGTGACATGGTACTTGTGCTGATACGAGCAGCTGTGTACAATGTAAATCCTTAATCCTGCCTTCAGCTGCATTTTACATGAACTCATGGCCCATGTAAAAATAGGGCCAATGCTCCTGGGCTCACCTGGAAGAACAAGGGAACCATTGGTAGGTGTGGATGACGTATGAAATATGTTAGGGAAGGGGAAGAAAGTAAATACCTATTTTGGGGGGGGAGGGGGGTCAACCCCACCCCCTACTCTATACCTCTCCCACCGTAGGCCTTATTTTGGCATGAAATATGAAGCTTGTGGCCAAGTTTCATTAAAATCCTGTATTTGGTTCAAGCAATAATGATTGAAGTGTCACTCACTCACTTAGTGCCTTCGGAAAGTATTGACACCCATTCACTTTTTCACATTTTGTTGTGTTACAGCCTGAGTTTAAAATGGATTAAATTGAGATATTTTGTCACTGACCTCATAATATCAAAGTGGATTTCTTTTTTTTTGGAAATTTTTACCAAAAGTTAAAAAAGAAAAGGTGGAAATGTCTTGAGTTAATAACTATTCAACCCCTTTGCTATGCCATTTCCTTTGGTTATCCTTGAAATGTCTCTACAACTTGATTGGAGTCCACCTGTAACCAATTCAATTTATTGGACGTGATTTAGAAAGAAACACACTTTTCTACAAAAGGTCCCACAGTTGACAGTGCATCTCAGAGCAGAAACTCTACCATGAAGTCCAAGAAACTTGTCCGTAGAACTCCGAGATATACAGGAGGCATAGATCTGGGGAAGGGTGTTTTCATTACTTGCAAAATCGAAGATTTTTCAAGTATATTGGTCGGTTGCGTTTGTGGTTCTGTTTGTCTGTCTGTTTGTCACCGGCCTACAGGTCACAATTCCAAACCGATCGTCACGAAACTTCACCAAGTTGTATAGGTCGTCCCAATTGAGAAGCCTATTGTTTTTGGGGTCAAAAGGTCAACATAGGCCAAAGGTCACCAACTTTGCCAAATTTCTAAAATCCTCAATTTTCATCCGATTGACATGAAATTTGAAGACGACTTGCATATCTGGTCACTGAATTGAACCACCAAGTATATTTGAGGTCAACATAGGCCAAAAGGTCAACATAGGCCGAATTTCTAAAATCCTCAATTTTCATCCGATTGACATGAAATTTGAAGAGGACTTGCATATCTGGTCACTGAATTGAACCACCAAGTATATTTGAGGTCAACATAGGCCAAAAGGTCAACATAGGCCAAATTTCTAAAATCCTCAATTTCCATCCAATTAACTTGAAATTTGAAGATGACTTGCATATCACGGATTTTGGACGTCACGGACGTCAAGGATTTTCGTGCCGTCACGGATTTTCGAAGCTCCACACGGTTTCCACGTTTTCAAAGTTAAGTCTGTTCACAATTGTATTTTGTCGAAACTGTATTTTATCTTTCGGCGTGTGAACTTATAGTGTGTCCCTTGGATGTTTCTCGGTGTTTATCTTTCATAAATTATTCGTTTCTGTTTGCCGCGCGTGTGAGGCCTTGCAGCCTCAGGCTTCCCCCGTCGAAGTTTGTTTCTTCCTTCGCTGGATTTGCTAGGTTTTTTGATTTTCCCTTCTCCCCCAAACTTCACCGAACATCTACTCTTTGTCTAACGTTGTAACCCCCCCCCCCCCACCCCCCCAACCCCCCAAATAACAAAAACAAGAAAAAAAACTTTTATTTCCTTTTCTCCTCGTGTGTTTTTGTCACATCGTGTGCTTTTGCCTCTGCCCACGTGCGCGGTCTCGCCCCGTCCCCATTATCCCCTTGCCTTCCACCTTTTGCCCTGTTCAAGTGACTCGTGGTCGTCCCTCTAGGCTCCCTCTCCCCATTGGTATTTTTGTGAATATAAGATTGTTCTTCACGGTTCTGTTTAAATATGTTTCAACTTTCCCCTGCAGTGTTTTATTCAGTGGTATATTACAACACGCTGTTTTACTTCCGATTTAAAAGGCTCCTTTCAATTTCCCCTTCAACTCATTCCATTTCAAAAAAATATTCGATCTCTTATAATTCTTTCTCACTACATGATCTAAATTCTCATTCATTCCACCCCTCCTCCATCGTTCTTAAACGGATCGCTAACTTGAAAATCACAACAAACCCAATTTGTTATAAATGTTCATCTTTCATTAATCATCCACTTTCTAAACTCCCCCCTTGCCCCTCCCCTCAAAATCTCCCCCCTTGCCCCTCCCCTCCTAAACTCCCCCCTTGCCCCTCCCCTCCTAAACTCCCCCCTTGCCACTGCCCTCCAAATCTCCCCCCTTGCCCCCCCTCAAACAACCCCTCACTGTGCCTCATCCCATCACCATCAAACCTTTCATCCTCCTCATCCTTCCCTTTCTTGAAACTCTTCTGTAATCTCTGACACACTATCAACTGCTCTTCCTACCTCTCCCTCTCACCCTTCATCTGATCCTACCCCTCCCCACCCCTGTCCTGCACCCGATGCTCCCCCTCTCTCCTCATTAACGGTATGGACCTCAAACATCCGGGGCCTTCGCTCAAACCTGATTGATCTCTCCCTTCAGGTAGCTTCTGACAATCCAGACTTGATCTGCTCAACAGAAACTTTCCTCCTTCAGGATGCCTCTGATTCCTTAATATCTCTTCCTGGTTACTCCCTCCTCCGGTACGATAGACCTGAGCCTCGTCCTGGTGGTGGGGTGGCTATCTTTATCAAAAACGCTCTTCCTCACTCTCCCTGCACTGCCCTCTCTCCGCCCCACCCCGAGGAGTACCTCTGGCTACGGCGTCCTCTCCGCTCCCACCTTTTGTTCATATGTGTTCTGTACCGTCCTCCAAACAGTGATGACTTCATTTACATTTCGCTGTCGGACAACATGGACCAACTTCGATCAACTCATCCAAACTCGCTCTTCCTCATATAGTCATATGTGGCGACTTCAACTGTCATCATGCCAGCTGGCTGGGTGTGGGTTCATCTCTCACCAGCCATGGCACCTCAGCAAAGGACTTCTGCGACTCATTGGGACTGCCACAATCTGTCAATTTTCCGACCCGGATCTCAGTCAATGGAGTATCTTCTCTTCTGGACTTGGTTATGACTAACTTCCATGCAAATGTCAGATGCTCTTCTTCTGCTCCAATCGGTTCTTCTGATCATGTGCTTGTTAAAGTGGACATCTCTCTGGCCATTCTCAGAGAGCCTCCTCAGCGCCGACGAGTCTGGCATTTCACTCAGGCCGACTGTCACGGGCTGCAAGCAGCCATCAATCACCTGGACTGGTCTCCCATCTCTACTGCCTCTGACCTCAATTCTTCCTGGGAATTCTTCCAAAGCAAACTACTCTCTCTCATGCACAGATTTATCCCATCTCATCTTCAGTTGTCTTACCCATCCTCCCGTCCATGGTACACTGAATCTTGTGGTGAGGCAGTTGCCCTGAAACAACTTGCCTTTGCCTCTTGGAAGGCAAATCCAACTGAAGGCAATCTCAGTTCCTTCCATCAAGCTCGAAACAAGTGTGTGTCTACCCTCAGGAGTGCCAGGAAGCACTATCTCTCCACACTCAAGATTGAACTCTCAAACCTGTCTCCTTCCTCCAAATCCTGGTGGCATCTGGTCAAATCCGTTTCTGGTGTTTGTTCCCCCTCCATCCCCCTCCCTTACCTCAAATGGCTACACAGTTGACACTGCATGTGACAAAGCCGAATGCCTCAACTCTGTGTTTGCCTCACAGTATTGTGTCCCAAACCCATCTCTCTTTGTTCCCACCTTTCCCAGTCGAACCCAACTGCTCCTGGACTCTGTGTCCTTCTCTCCTGACAAGGTGGAGAAGTTTTTGTCAAACCTCGACTCTGATTCTGCAACTGGACCAGACGGCATCAGCCCACGGGTCCTAAAATCCTGCTCTGCCACTCTATCCCACCCTCTCTCTGTTCTTTTCACCCTCTCTTTTGCTCAAGGTCATCTGCCAGCATCTTCGATATCAGCAAACATTACCGCTTTACGCAAAAAAGGTGCAAAAACAGATCCTTGCAACTACAGACAAATCAGCCTGCTTCCAATTATCAGCAAAGTCATGGAATCCATCATTGCTTTGGATATCAAATCCTTCCTCTTCTCCAATGGCTTGATCTCTGATCATCAATTTGGATTCAGACCAGGTCATTCTACTCTGGACATGTTGCTTCTGCTGTCTCAACAATGGATGGAGGTCCTCAATGCCAAACAGGAAATCAGAGCTGTCTCACTTGACATATCACGTGCCTTCAACACGGTCTGGCACCCAGCTCTGCTCACCAAACTCTCCTCCTATGGTATCCATGGAAATCTACACTCATGGCTTGCGGACTTCCTCTCTGGTCGTAGGCAACGTGTGGCCTTGAATGGATTTCTCTCATCTCCCCTTCCTGTTCTGGCTAGAGTTCCTCAAGGTCGTGTTCTGGGCCCTGTGCTATTTCTGGTCTTCATCAATGATCTCTCCGACTCTCTGAAAAATCCTCTCCATAGATGATAGACCTGAGCCTCGTCCTGGAGGTGGGGTTGCTATCTTTCTCAAAAACTCTCTTCCTCACTCGCCCTGCACTGCACTCTCTCAACCTCACCCCCAGGAATACCTCTGGCTACGGCTTCCCCTTCGCTCCCACCTCTTGTTCATATGTGTGTTGTACCATCCACCAAACAGTGATGACTCCATCTACATCTCGCTGTCTGATAATATGGACCAACTTCTATCTACTCATCCCAACTCTCTCTTCCTCATATGTGGTGATTTCAATTGTCACCATGCCAGTTGGCTGGGTGTGGGTACCACTCTCACCAGCCATGGCTCCTCAGCAAAGGACTTCTGCGACTCACTGGGACTGACACAATCTGTCAATTTCCTGACCCGGATCTCAGTCAACGGAGCATCTTCTCTTCTGGACTTGGTTATGACTAACTTCCCTGAAAATGTCTGCTGCTCTTCTTCTGCTCCAATCGGATCATCTGATCATGTCCTTGTTAAAGTGGACATCTCTCTGACCATTCTCAGGGAGCCTGCTCAGCGTCGACGAGTCTGGCATTTCACTCAGGCCAACTGGCACGGTCTTCAAGCAGCCATCAATCATCTGGACTGGTCTCCCATCTCTACCACCTCTGACATCAACTCATCCTGGGAATTCTTCCAAAGTAAATTGCTCTCTCTCATGCACAGATTGATCCCATCTCGTCTTCAGTTGTCATACCCTTCCTCCCGTCCATGGTACACGGAATCTTGTGGTGAGGCTGTTGCCCAGAAACAACTTGCCTTCGTCTCCTGGAAAGCAAATCCAACGGAAGGAAATCTCATTTCCTTTCACAAAGCCCGAAACAAGTGTGTGTCCACCCTCAGGAGAGCCAGGAAACAATATCTCTCCGTTTTCAAGACTGAACTCTCTTATCTGTCTCCCTCTTCCAAATCCTGGTGGCGTCTGGTCAAATCTGTTTCTGGTGTTTGTTCCCCCTCCATCCCCTCCCTTACCTCAAACGGCTACACAGCTGACTCCGCACGTGAAAAAGCTGAATGCCTCAACTCTGTGTTTGCCTCAAAATCTTTTGTCCCAAACCCATCCCTCTCTGTACCCACCATACCCAGTCGTACGCAGCTGCTCCTGGACTCCGTGTCCTTTCCTCCTGACAAGGTGGAAAAGTTTCTGTCAACCCTCGACTCTGATTCTGCAACTGGACCTGACGGCATCAGCCCACAGGTCCTAAAATCCTGTTCTTCCGCTCTTTCACTCCCTCTCTCTGTTCTCTTCACCCTCTCTTTTGCTCAAGGTCAACTGCCATCTGCTTGGAAATCAGCCAACATCACCACTTTGCACAAAAAGGTGCAAAAACAGCTCCTAGCAACCACAGACCAATCAGCCTTCTCCCAATTATCAGCAAAGTCATGGAATCCATCATTGCTTCAGATATGAAATCTTTCCTCTTCTCCAATGGCTTGATCTCTGATCATCAATTTGGTTTCAGACCAGGTCCCTCTACTCTGGACATGCTGCTTCTGCTGTCTCAACAATGGATGGAGGTCCTCAATACCAAACAGGAAATTAGAGCTGTCTCCCTCGACATATCACGTGCCTTCGATACGGTCTGGCACCCCGCTCTGCTCACTAAACCCTCCTCCTTTGGTATCCATGGAAATCTCCACGCATGGCTGGCGGACTTCCTCTCTAGTTATAGTCAACGTGTGGCCCTGAATGGGTTTCTCTCATCTCCTCTTCCTGTTCAGGCTGGAGTTCCCTAAGGCAGTGTTCTGGGCCCTGTGCTTTTTCTGGTCTTCATCAATGATCTCTCTGACTCTCTTGAAAATCCTCTCTATCTCTTTGCTGATGACTCCACTCTCTGCCGCTCCATTCCTCATCCCTCAGATCGGCAGGCTGCAGCCTCCTCACTCTCTGCAGACCTGGACAAAATCACAGACTGGGCAAACAAGTGGAACATGTCTTTCAATCCTGACAAATCTCACACTCTTACGATGTCTCTCTGAAAAGACCGACTGGACAACCCTCCCATCTACTTTCTGAATAATCCTCTCCAAGAAGTTGTGTCACTCAAGCTTTTGGGTCTCACTATCTGCCATGATCTTTCCTGGGAAAACCACATTTCCAAGCTGGCCTCCAAAGCCAGTCGCCGACTGGGCATCCTCCGTTGTGCGAAGTCCTTCCTTGGCACACCTGAGCTCCTCAATACATACAAGGCTGTCATCCGCAGCTCAATGGAGTACTGCTCTCCCCTCTGGGCTGATGCTCCTGCCTCACACCTAGCTCGTCTTCACGCTGTTGAAACCAAAGCGTTCAGAATCATTGAAATCTCCCGCGATGACGCTATCTCCGAGGGCCTTTCACTCACTCACCGCAGGCAGGTTGGTGGTCTTTCTGGCTTCTCCCGACTCCTCTCTGGCCTTGCTCCCCCAGCTCTCTCTGTGCTCTGTCCCCCCAATATTCCTTCAGGTCGCACAAGATGTGCTTGCAACCCTCTTATGGTTAAACTGCCAAAATCTAGGCTCCCTGCTCACCTTCACTCTTTCATTCCCCTTTTCTCCCGCCTCTGGAAGAAACTCCCCCACTCCCTTCAATCCCACTCCTCCCTCCAGGTCATTAAAAAAGCTGTTCACCACCATCTCTTATCTTCCCCCATCCAAAACCTTGATCTTTTCTACCCCCGCTAATTCACCCCAGAGTCTTTGCAATGTTCATATGTTTTATACCTCTCCCAACTCCCCCAAAGCCCTCCCCCTCCCACATTTCTCCCGATGTCCCTGCTCTCAAATGTTGTGTTTGTGTCCTTCCCCCTCTTTCCCTCTCCCCCTCTCTCCCCATCTTTTCTGCCGCTCCCCTTGTTTTTTGTGTGTCGGTTTGACTTGTTGTATGATTAATGTTAGCTCTTTCACGAGCCTCGATCTTGTATATAAAAAAAATTTAAAAATTATATCTGGTCACTGAATTCAACCACAAATTATATTTTAGGTGAACATAGGCCAAGTGGCCAAGTTTTTAAAATCCTCAATTCTCATCCGATTGACTTGAAAATTGAACAGCATTTGCACATTGAGTCACTAAATAGGGAAACGAACTATTTTTGAGGTCAAAAGGTCAAAGGTAAACTCAAGGTCAACCTTACAAAATCACCATTTTTCAACTGAAAAATCGTCACTTTTCTTCCTGTTCAAGAGCTTTGATCAAGATTGTCAATTTTAATCTTGATGAAATGGACAATTTGCTGTATCAATGGAATTTCTTTTTCTTGGGGGTGGGGGGCGGATTTTGCAGGTACAGTATCGTGCTCCGTATGACGTCTTCTTGTTATTTTGTTTGTATACAGAGTCAAGACTCGTGTAAGAGCTAACACATTAAACACGAAAACATTCACGGAAACATAAAACATACAATAAAGGGAGCGTGAGACAAGAGGGGGGAGAGAGGAAAGCATACAAGCACAACAACAGTAGAGAACAGGGATGTCGGTAGATCTGTGGAAGAGAGAGGGCCCTATTCGCTACTGAAGGGATGGAATGGGTACATGGTATAAAGCAAATGAACACTACTAGGAATTTCAGGAAAGAAGTTGGGGATTGAAAGAGGCGGATTTGAGGTGTTTTAACGGTGGTATAAAAGGTCAAGGTTTTGGTTGGGGGAAGATAAGAGATGGTGGTGAACAGCTGTTTTAAAGACCTGGAGGGAGGAGTGTGATTGAAGAGAGTGAGGGAGTTTGTTCCAGAGGCGGGAGTAAAGAGGAATGAAGGAGTGAAGGTGAGCAGAGAGTCTTGATTTTGGCAGTTTAACCATCAGAGGGTTGCTGGCAGATCTTGTGCGACCTGTAGGAATATTTGGGGGACAGAGCATAGACAGAGCTGGGGGAACAAGGCCGGAGAGGAGTCGGTAGAAGACAGAAAGACAATTAATTTGCCTGGGTGAGTGAGTGAAAGGCCCTCGGAGTTAGCTTCATCGCAGGAGATTCCTATGATTCTGAAAGCTTTGGTTTCTTCAGCGTGAAGCCGAGCTAGGTGTGAGGCAGAATTGGGGGGGTATTCCATTGAGTTGTGGATGAAAGCCTTGTATGTGGTGAGCAGCTCAGAAGTGCCCAGATCTCAGAGTGGTGCATGTTGTAAGGGTAGGTGGTCGGTTGGTTTGGTGATTTTTATTTTTTTTTGGTGTGTGAGTGAGTGGGTGATTCTGGGAATTCTGGGAATTGAGGCGGTTTTATTGTTGAATTCTGTGTTCTTACTGGCTGGGTGTGGGGATATGTACGCATCCAGGTGGAGCTGCTGCATGTGGAGGCTTATGTGCCCCTGTTGTCCTACCATAGCTGACCGTATCGAGGTTGAAGGGCCGCAACGGGATGATGCTGAGGACCTCGACTGAGGACCCGGTCAGTGAGGCACACTTGTGACCAGGTGTGTTTTGAAATTATATATATAATTTAATGAAATTATATATATAATTTAATGAAATTATATATATAATTTAATGAAATTATATATATATATATATATATATATATATATATATTGTTGCGGATTCAGAGTACGGCGTTCCCCTTACCAAGGGGGGGTTAACACCCTTGTCTTTTACACTGGCCGTCTCCAATCCTGGAAACGATGACGTCACTTCCGGTCGGTAGTAGCCAGGGTCATTAGTCAATGAAGTCCCAAATACCTGTGTACTAAGACCGGCCGTAAGCGAGGAAATAATTTCCACCCAAGCCGCAGCGCTAATGGATATGCCGAGCGAAGCGAGCTGCGACTCGGGCCGTTAACAAGAAGACTAAACCCGATCCTGAGCGGTTCTGCCAAATTGTGCCACGTATATCAATTGGGGACAGGACGAAAGCGATCGGATGAGAAGAAACCAAGGGGTAAAGAAAGAACACAGAATTTATTATGCAGTACTAGAAGAGGAAACGAAAGGTAATGTACAGTTGAAGAGGAAGAAGCAGTAACACAGGGCAGCCTTATATAACACGCCCAGGACAGAACAAACACACTTACACGAAAGGATGGAATGGCAGGGATGGTTGGGCGTTGAGGTCCGGCTCCAGTCCAGTCGAGTCCGGCTCCGGGTGTTGACTCGTGCCGTATCGAGAACCCGGACAGCAGCAAGCACGTACCATTGTCGCGCGATCGGACCTTATACGTGGCGGGGGGGGGGGGGGGGGGTAGTCCTTCACACGGCCGTATGTGCAATTCTATATAATTGATGGTGCAATCTCGCCCATCTCCATGCAGTCCGTGCCCTCTCTTTCTCCTCTCTGTGCAACGACCTCTCACTCCCAACTCCCAACTGTCGAAGTAGTCCCAAGTGAGCGCTTTTATCGCGCGCTCGTGTATCAAGCCGCCCGCTCTTTAGGTCCGCCCACTGGTGAGCTCGCCTTGGCCCTGGTTGGTCATGAGGGCTCACCGGCTCCGCCCCTTTATGGTGCGTTGACGGGGCCAAGCCTTGTTCCTGGCGCTCTGAGGACTCCTCGCCCTTCTTCTCCAACTCGGCCGCGTGGTTTATGGTGGCTTGCGGGATAGAAAACCATTGCACCGCTGTTGAAAGGAACTTTGGGGCCTACTCTTATTTAATTAATACAACGCAGATTCAACTATTGGAAACAGATCCTTAACTGAATCATAGACTATTGAAATAACTAGAGAGGTTTCTAAGGTGTCCTACGTGTTGTACATTGCCTAGCTAGGGTGCAACCTTTACAAAGGGGGATATTTACAAGAATTATTATTTTACAAAGTGAAGGTTCTAAAAACCGTAACACAGCACCCTTCTCTCCTCCAGGCACGTCCCGTGCCAACAAAACTTTCACTTAGTGTGACACTCAGGTGTAGTAACCCTCTACTTTTAACCTTACCCTGAGTGCGACAGTTTTAACAATTAAGTATGTCCCGCCTGCTGCGTTGCATTCTACCTAACAGATTCACGCCCACAGAATAACCGAATTGCGGAATTAATTTTCAAACTAAACATTGATGGTGGGGAGCATTATTTACAAAGACTACTATTTGGTATTTACAAACTACACCCAGGACCTGTCTTTTGGGAAACAAAAGAAGAACTTTTGAAAAGAGGAAAGGCATGCACTGCACTGCACCGATACCACCAGCACCAATAAGCACCAATAAGCAAAAAGCACCAAAAGCACCACAGTCAGCACCATCCAGTGCACATTCATCACATTTGTTATTAATAAATGAAGACGTCTTCTCAGCTGGGCCGATGTTCTTGGCTGCTGGGCCGATGTTCTTGATGTTCTCTGCTTGCGGCGTATTTGAAAATAAAAAGGGCACACAACGCGTCTGCTTTTCTCTTAATTATGACCAGCAGGGGCCAACTAGGGTGGCCCACCTGCATGGCTTAGGTGCCACCTCAACCGTGGTCCACAAGCAAGATTTCGCTGGCCACAATGGCCGGTCCCCAGCAGAGGTGCCAGGCCCCAAAAGGTGGGGTCCATGAATGTGGTGCTCGGCCACAGACCTGTGGTCCATACAGTGGTGCTCGGCCACAACAACGTGTGGTCCATAACTGGTGTACCGGTCCAGGCAGGCAGCAGCGAGGGTGCGGGCACACAACTGCGGGCACCTGCGCACTCCCCCCGGGCCCAAAAGAAACAAATCCGTGAGTGGGGGAAGGAGGACAAGCAAGCAGCGGGGCAAGAACGCAAGGGTACACATCAATACAAGGTAATGCAGACAGGAAGGGCGCAGGAGAGCGAGCGGAGAAAGCTCGTCCCGAGCATACGCTCCCCCCCTGTCACCTAATCTACCCTTGCCCCTACCCCGTATTTACACAATTTACAAATTCGTCTCTACGTCCTGTCTTCCCCATATCTCCCCTAATACCAAATTCGTCATCAATCCCTCTAACCCAAATTTGCCATCAATCAATTCCTCATCAATCCCTCCTAAGGAGGAAGAGATGGAATATAAACAATGTCACCCCACGTCATGATGCGTCTGACATCCCAGACATTTGCAAAAAACTGTGGTGTGGAGTCCTGTCACCTTGGTGAGTGGATGCGGATGGTGGGAAGAGACTTTCAATCCTACCTACCTTCTAAATGACTTTAACACTTTTACTTTACCCGGGGTCTTTCCCTGCCAAACCATTGGCCATCTTTTACTCTATGTGGTTCTAAGAACCGAACTCCCATTGAACATACTGTGGCGCTCACCAATTTGGGGTCTCACTCCCCTAATTCTACTCAACTGTGCCCTCGCACAATTTCCGGGCTGGGTCGTGTGGCGCTCCCAGCAGGTCCGCTCACCTGCACACCTCAGCCACTGTAGATGCCTCCCGAGCTTACCTGCTCCTTACCCTAACCTACCTGTGGAAGGCCCTCTGGCGCTCTCACCCCCTACCGCCCTCTCTGGTGTCGGGCTACCCGGGTCCGTCCTCCGGATCCTCGGGCCCCATTGAACACTACTGGCTCCCAGAGCCTACCTGCGGCCTCACCTGGCCGACAGACTAACAGTGGTGGAGTGCCCATTTAATCACACGCACTAACAGGCCACACGCCCCAGCCAATTTACTCCACTAATGCACCCAACACAACACTTCTGTGCAACTACTCGCACCACAGATGCCAATATCCAACCACAATTTACCCACTCCCTCTCCCTACTTTTAAACTACCCTTGCCGGGTACTCCTGAGGGGGTCCATCCTGTCCCCACTCACCCTTTCGCACCATACACTCCTCTCCACGTATTCCACACTCCACTCACTCCACACCATCCATTCCATACTCCATTTATTCCATGCTCCATTCACTCCAGACCATTTATTCCATGCAACCATTCTCCATACCTCTGTACTTCACTTGCACACCTGGTGCCCACACACCTGGTGGCACTTGCACCCTCCTTTCCTCCAGGACCATTCACTCAATACAATGCACAATCACCCACTGCATCATCTGATCTAACTACTGCCCTTCTATAACTCGTGCTCCCCGTCTTCCCTTATACTAAGCACTCCCTCGTCATTATCATCCATCTAAGCTATTCTGTGTCCCCTACTACCTGTACAAAAGTCACTACTTAAATCTAACGTTACCTAAGGTCATTTCTAATTCCCTATACAATAACCTAACCCTCCCGGGCTCGTTTGTACAGCCAATCCCCATAAAACTACTGCTCATGTGCCCCCAAGGTGAGGTGAATGGTAAAACTACCATTCGCCATCACTATCACTGCTACCATCAATCGTCCACTATACTATGAGCCTCGGTGCGTCATTACATCATCAAAGCTCGGCTTTGCAAAGCCAAGCAATGAATTCGGGTGATTTGGTCTGCAGGTTGGGTCCATCCGGCATTCGGATTCAGGGGAGGAGGTTTACTCGGGCCAAGGTTCAAGGCACCATCCCTACGCAAGGCCTCGCGCTTCTAAGCGCGATGGCCCAGCCTTGCCTGGTCGGAACGCCGCCACCACAAGGGGGTGCTGCTCCGACCCCTCCTACCTCCCCTCGAACCGGACCGGTCGCTTTGCCTGGCAAAGCGCGGATTCGACTGTGCAGGGCCGGGCCCGGCCCGAATCGTGCACGGCGCTCCGAGCAGGAGCGACACGACACCGATCCCCGCCGACTCCAGCAGCACACAACGAACACCACGCACCGAGAGCTCGCGTCGGCTATACGTCGGCCTAAACGCTGTCCTGGTTAACATCGATGCTCGCCTCGCGTGCTCACACGCATACGCGACCCCTTTTACACTCACATTTGCACACCAAGTCGTCCTCTCGCCTTCCATACACTTCATGCATTCCAGGCATTCCATCATTGCACTTCCTCCTCGTGCATTCTCTTCCCTACTCGCACCTACACACTCAGGCACACTCAGAACGCCCACGCACTCTCCCCCGTTATGTACGCCGTAACCACCACGGGCGTGCACTCTTCCATTACATCCCCTGTAACACTCCCCATCATGCGCTCCACAACCAACTCAGGTGTGCCTCCTCGCACACGCTCCTCATCCGACTCACACTCCTGGTCACACTCACTCCTACTTCCACACTCTGTATCACTCTCACTCTCTGTGTCGCATTCATCACACATACATTCCGACGTGCGTTCGCTCTCGCACTCGGTATCACACTCGCGCCTCGACGCCATTCGCACACGCGCGCCATTGCCATTCACACAGCGCACCACGGACCTCCCATGAGCGCCCGGGTTACGCCTGCATCCCAAGCGCACGAAAAACCCTCCCGCGCCAAACACTCTCCTGCAAAATCTTTTTGTACCATATACAGCCCGACTCACCTTCGGGCTTCTTCTTCCTCACTCCACCACCTGCAAACTTTCATTGGGATTAAGCACGGCAACATGATGCGAATCCAGACTTTAGGCATATTCCATTTCTTCACCCCGCGAGTGCTCTTCTAAGTCCGGCGTCTCTTCCATTCCAATTTCGACTATAATTTCTTTTTCTTTATTCTCGACGACCGCCAGCCCTAATAAAATTTTCTTTTCTACCTCGGCGGTCGCCGGCTTCCCCATACCCCGGGTCGCGATTTCTATCCCGGTCATTTTAACCACGCTCTGCTCCAACTCGCTTCTCCCGTGCTCCTCTAGCCGCGTTACCTCGTCGCGTACCCATGTGCTTTTCCCGCTCGACATGCGATCAATGTCCTCCCCAAAATTTTTTAGGCGGTCACCTATTTGCTCCCCCATTTTTTTCATTTCCTTCTTAAATAGAGCCATGACTAACTGCATTTCTTCAACACTCATTTGCACAACGGGGTTGGCCGCTGCCGCCGCCTGTGAGGTGCCGCCATTTTGCGTGCCTGCAACCCACACAACTACAGTACTACACCCTCTTCGACCTCCTCTTCCATTACTCCCACTGCCTCCCTGGGGTCCTGGGTTGCCTCTAACCCCTCTTCTATCTCCCCCACCGGCACCCGATCGCCTTGATTATCCATGGCACGACCTTAATTTGGGTTTTAATAAAAGTTTTGGCCGCTCCTAATTTTTTGGACCACATTTTTTTCCACAGATATAAAAAATTGGGTTCGGGCCTCAAATCCCACCCCCGACACCAATTGTTGCGGATCTGGGGGTCGGCGCTCCCCTTACCAAGGGGGGGGGGGGTTAATCCCCTTGTCTTTTACACTGGCCGATTTCCCCCCAGTCCTGGAAATTTACACGCTCCTTTGCGGGGTGAGATTGGCCAGGGTGATTGGTCAACGGGTTCCCAAATACCTTTGCCAATCCCTCCGCAAAGCAGGGATATAATTCCCTGCTCGGACCCGGACAAGATGGAGTTTGCCGAACGGTTAGCAGTCCAAAATCCGAGCCGTTAGCAAACACTAACCCGATCCTGAGCGTTGGCCAAATCGTGCCACGTATATCAATTGGGGACAGGACGAAAGCGATCGGATGAGAAGAAACCAAGGGGTAAAGAAAGAACAAATATGGTTTATTTATACAGTACTATAAGAGGAAACGAAAGGTAATGTACAGTTGAAGAGGAAGAAGCAGTAACACAGGGCAGCCTTATACAGTCTTATATAACACTCCCAGGACAGAACAAACACACTTAAACGGGAGGATGAGATGGCAGGGATGGTAGGAGGCGAAGGGTCCAGGTCGCGTTCGGCCGATGGGAAGCCGTCCAGGCTTCGGCCCCAATCCACGCTCCGGCTCTGTGGCGAAAACCTCGGCAGGCAGCTCCGCGTATTGTTGGCCGCGAGCGGACTTTAATTATAGCGGGGAGAAATGCATTGGCGTACGTAATAGCTGGATCTTCCACGGAGCGCGCGCCCAACCAGTTCGTGCAACAGCCACACAGGACTCCTCGCTTCTCCCACTCTGATTCTTCAGGCTCCCTCACTCATCTGCCGATTCTCTGGGCACATCTCTCATCTGTCGATTCTTTTTCGAAGTAGTCCGCGGCCGCGCTTATATTGGCCTTTTACGTATCAAGCCGCCGCTTCTTAGGACACACCCACCGACGGGCTCACCTCAACCCTGGTTGGTTGGTGAGGGCTCCCGGTCCCGCCCCTTGATGAGCGTTGATGGGCCACGCCTTCGTTCCTGGCGCTCCTCCCCCTTCTTCTCCAACTCGGCCGCGTGGCTTATGGCGGCTTGCGGGATAGAAAACCATCGCACCGCTGTTGAAAGGAACTTGGGGGCCTACTCTTATTTAATTAATACAACGCAGATTCAACTATTAGAAACAGATCCTTAACTGAAACATAGACTAATGAAATAAATAGAGAGGTTTCTAAGGTGTCCTACGTGTTGTACCTGGCCTAACTAGGGTGCAACCTTTACAAAGGGGGATATTTACAAGAATTATTATTTTACAAATTGAAGGTTCTAAAAACCTTAACAATATATTGTTGCGGTTTTGAGGACCCTACACTTTGTAAATATTTGTAATAATCCCTTATACATAATCCCCTGTAAATATCCCCATTTTCTAATGTTAAACGAGAGCACCCTAGTTAGTCCACAGCAACACGTAGGACACCATAGGACCTTCTATAGTTATTTCCTTAGTCTATGTTTCAGGTAAGGCTGTGTTCCCAATAGTTTGACTCTGCGTTGCATTAAATAAATAAGAGTAGTTCCCGTTCCATTGTGCCTCCACCCTCCAAATTCCTCCTCGTTGGTCAGAATCCATCCCGCGCCCCATTTGACAACTCGCAGTTTGTTTCGCTTGGGATGCTCGCAGTTTGGGATGCTCGCAGTTTGTTACGCTTTGGCTGCCAGCAGCGTTTGCTGCTCTTGGTTTGCTGGTTTGCTGGAACTAGCCCAGCCACAAGGTAAGGCCCAAAACGGGGGTGCAGCGGCAGCGAGGCTGAGATCGGATCGGCAGCAGGGGGGGGGGGGGGTGGTAAGGGCCACCAGCCAATCAGGGCTGAGGCGACATCGCCTGACAGGGTGTGGCTAGAGGTTCCAGAGGGTTCGCCGGGCGTGGCAATAAAACCCTTTGCGCGAGGCCCCCACGAGAGAGAGAAGGGAGGATGCGCTGTGACAAGTGGAGAGAGGAGAGTGGGGGTGCTCGTATTGCTGCAATAGGCTGAGGCCCTCTAGACCGCTATTGGAGCCGAGGGTCGAGAGCAGAGAGAGAGACGGTGAGAAGGTTGGTCCGCCACCGCGACAATACTGACCGCACTGCCTGCCGGGTTTCGCCGGGAACCAAAGCGTGGAACTGAGTGGAGCGTGAACCTGGGGCCGGACCTCGACGCCTACCATCTGCTTGGACCCTTCTCCTCCTTCCTTCCTACCATTGCCAACTCCCGTGTAAGTCTGTCTGTATTGTCCTGGGCGTGTGATAATATAAGACTGTATGAGGTTTGCCCTGTGTATCTGCTTCTTCTTCTTCACTGTACATTCCCTTTCGTTTCCTCTTTAGTATTGTACATCTATCTATAATTCCAGTAATCTCTGTGTGTGTGTGTGTGTGTTTGTCTGTGTGTTTGTCTGTGTGTCTGTGACCGCTGTTTCTCGACAACCACGGGTCCGATATACTTGAAACTTGCCAGGTATATTGCTGGGGACCTGAGGATGTGCCTTTTCAAGGTTTCATATTAATCGGAGAAGTAGTTACCGAGCTATGGCGATTTCTTTACCAAACTCCGCAAGCCGTTCGCTTTGGACCAAACCATTTCATGTAAATAGAGGGGGGGGATTGTCACCGTACTCGCAAGCCGTTCGCTTTGGACCAAACCATTTCATGTAAATAGAGGGGGGGATTGTCACCGTACTCGCAAGCCGATACGATTCGATATATATATAGTACGGGCATGCCCTAGTAGTTAATAAACCTGTGTTCTTTCCTTACTTTTGGTTTCCTCTCCATCCGGTCGCTTTAGTCTTTTCCCAATTGAATACCTGTGGCACGATATAGGAACCGCTCAGAATCGGGTTAGTCAACCGCTAACGGCTCAGTCCTCGGATTGCTAAAACCGCTCGGCAATTGCCATCTTGTCCGGGTCCGAGCAGGGAATTATATCCCTGCTTTGCGGAGGGATTGGCAAAGGTATCTGGGAACCCATTGACCAATCACCCTGGCCAATCTCACCCCACAAAGGATCGTGTAATTTCCAGGACTGGGGGAAATTGGCCAGTGTAAAAGACAAGGGGATTAACCCCCCCCCCCTTGGTAAGGGGAGCGCCGACCCCCGGATCCGCAACAATTGGTGTCGGGGAGTGGGATTTGGGACACTGGAATAAATTTGGTCAAAAAATTAGGAGCGGTCTAAATTATTTTTAACATCCAAATTGAGTCGTGCCATGGATACTCAAGGCGATCGGATGCCGGTGGGGGAGAATGAGGAGATAGAAGAAGGGTTAGAATCGACCCATGACCCCAGGGAGGCAGTGGGAGTAATGAAAGAGGAGAACATTGATAAGGGTGCGGCAGCCCGTACCTCCCGTACGTGACGGCGATAGCCGGGCCTGCTGTGCCAATGGACTGGGGCCTTTTGATGGTGCACTTCAGTGCATCTATGAGGGGTGACTGTAAGGGATTCGATGCAATGATGGCTACCCGGGGGATCGACATGGAAAAAGTGAGGCACGAAGCAAGGTACAACCCGGATGGATTCCAGGAGCAAATAAACGCTATGGTGAAAAGATTACAGAAAGTCATTGACCGCGAGTTGGGCGGGAAAGGCACAATGGTACGCGACGAGGTAACACGGCTTGAGAAGCGCGGAGAAAGCGAGGCTGAGCAAGGCAAAGTCACGTGGACCGGGGTAGAGATCGCGACCCGGGGTATGGTGAAGCCTGCGACCGCTGAGGTAGAAGAGAAAATTTTATTAGAGCCAGCGGTCGTCGAGGGAAAAGAAAATAAAGAAAAAGAATTAATTCAAATTGGAAAAGAAACCGAAGCAATAGTGGAAATTGGAAAGACGCCGGACTTAGAAGAGCACTCGCGGGGTGAAGGGATGGAAAATGTACAAGGTCCGTGCACGCATCATGATGCCGTGCTTAACCACAATGAAGGTTTGCAGGTGTTGGAGTGGGGAGGAAGAAGAATCCCGAAGGTGAGCCGGATGATATATGGTGCTAAGAGGTTCTGCAGGAGAGTGTTTGCCGCGAAAAGAATTTTCGCGTGCTTGGGATCGAGACAGCACCCGGGCGTTTGTGGAAGGTCCCTTGCGCGTGGTGTGAGTAGAAATGGCGCGAGTGTAAGAAAAAAAGTGTACATCGGAGTGTATGTGTGATGAATGTGATACGGAGAGTGAGTTGGTTGTGGCGAGTGAGATAGAATGCACACCTGGGTTGGTTGTGGAGCGCGTGATTGGGTGGATGCAAGAGTGCACCCCAATGAGTGGTACGGAGTACGTACCAAGGGAGAGTGCGCAAGACGGTGCGCGAGGAGGTGTGTTAATGAAGTGTGTGAACGACGAGTGTGCGCCAAGGTGTGCGGTGGTCAGGTGTGTAACGAAGTCTATGAGCGGAATGAGTGTGCCTGAGTGGTGTGCACGGAGAGAGAGGGCAGTGACGAAATGTGCAGAATGTATGGAGACGCCTGGATGTGTGAGTATGGGAAGAGTCGCGTGTGGATGTGAGCATGTGAGGGAAGCATCGACGTTGACCGGGACAGCGTTCAGGCCGACGTTTAGCCGACGCAAGCTCTCGGTCCGTGACGGGCTTTGTGTGCTGCGGGAGCCGGCGGGGATCGGTGTCGCGTCGCTCCTGCTCGGGGCGTCGTGCACGATTCGGGCCGGGCCCCGCCCTGCACAGTCGAATCCGCGCTTTGCCACGCAAAGTCACCGGCCCGGTTCGAGGGGAGGTAGGAGGGGTCGGAGCAGCGCCCCCTTGTGGTGGTGGCGTTCCGGCCGGGCAAGGCTGGCCCATCGCGCTTGGGAGCGAAAGGCCCTGCATAGGGATGGTGCCTTGAACCTTGGCCCGACAAAAACTCCTCCCCTGAATCCGAATGCCGACGGACCCAACTTGCCAGCGACAAACCACCCGTATGCATTGCTCGGCTTTGCGAAGCGGAGCTTTAATGATGTAATGATGTACCGAGAGGCTCTGAGTGAAGTGGACTGATGGCGATAGTGATGGTGTGATAGGGAAATTGATGGCAAATGGCATATGGTGTAGAGGGATGCTAAATTTACAATCCCTCACATTTTTTGGGGCACATGAGCATTAGTTTATGGGGATTGGCTGTACAAACTAGCCCGGGAGGGTTAGGTTATTGATAGGATCTAGAAAATGACAATAGGTAACATTAGATTTAAGTAGCGACATGATACATGTAGTAGGGGACGTAGGTAGATTAGTTTGGATGATAACGCCCAGGGAGTGCTTAGCATAAGGGAAGACGGGGAGCACGAGTTTCAGAAGGGAGTAGATAGCTTAGATGATGCTATGTGTTTGGAGTGAGAGTGCTGACATGAGGAATTGGTATGGAAGTTCTTTGTGGTGAGCATGATGATTGGCATGATATTGAGTGAATGGTCCTGGAGGAAAGGAGGGTGCAAGTGCCACCAGGTGTGTGGGCACCAGGTGTGCAAGTGAAGTACAGGTGTATGGAGAATGGTTGTATGGAATAGATGGTATGGAGTAAATGGGGTACGGAATGAATGGTCTGGAGTGAGTAGTGTGGAATACATGGAGTGGAGTGTATGGTGTGAAAGGTTGAGTGGGGACAGGATGGACCCCCTCACGAGCACCTGGGGAGGGTAGTTTAAGAGTAGGTAGAGGGAGTAGGTAAATTGTGGTTGGATATTGGCATCTGTGGTGCGAGTAGTTGCACAGAAGTGTTGTGTTGGGTGCATTAGTGGAGTAAATTGGCTGGGCATGTGGCCTGTTAGTGTGTGTGATTAAATGGGCACTCCGCCACTGTTAGTCTGTCGGCCAGGTGAGGCCGCAGGTAGGCTCTGGGAGCCAGTAGTGTTCAATGGGGCCCGAGGATCCGGAGGACGGACCCGGGTAGCCTGACGCCAGAGAGGGCGGTTGTGGGGTAAGGGAGCCAGAGGGCCTTCCCCAGGTAGGTTAGGGTGAGGAGCAGGTAAGCTCGGGAGGCAACTACAGTGGCGGAGGGTGTGCAGGTGAGCGGACCTGCTGGGAGTGCCACACGACCCAGCCTTGAAATTGTGCGAGGGCACAGGGAGTAGAATCGGGGGAGTGAGACCCCAAATTGGTGAGCACCACAGTTTGGTCAATGGGAATTGGTTTTTAAACCACATAGAGTAAAAATGGCCAATGGTTTGGCAGGGAAAGACCCCGGGTAGTGTAAAGTGTGTTAAAGTCATTTCGAAGGTAGTTAGGATTGAAAGTCTCTTCGCACCATCCACATCCACTCACCAGGGTGACAGGACTCCACACCACCGGTTTATGCAAATATCTGGGATGTAAGACGCATCATGACGTGGGGGTGACATTGTGCTTGTGATTCCATCTCTTACTCCTTAGGAGGGATTGATGAAAAATTGGGCTTGATGGCAAATTTGGGTTAGAGGGATTGATGATGAATTTGGTATTAGGGGAGATATGGGGAGGACAAGACAATAGCGACGGATTTGTAAATTGTGTAAATACGGGGCAGGGGCAAGGGTAGGTTAGGTGACAGGGGGGGAATGTATGCTAGGGACGAGCTTTCTCCGCTCGTTCTCCAGCGCACCTCACTCTGCATTGCCTTGTGTTAATGTATATCCTTGCGATCTTGCCCCGCTGCTTGCTTGTCCTCCTTCCCCCACTCACGGATTTGTTCATTTTCGGCCCGGGGGGAGTGCGCAGGTGTTCGCAGTTGTGTTGCCCGCACCCTCGCTGCTGCCTGCCTGGACCGGTACCCCACTTATGGACCACACGTCTTGCGGCCGAGCACCATATGGACTGCATGTCTGTGGCCGAGCACCACATATGGACCCCACGTTTTGGGGCCTGGCACCTCTGCTGGGGACCGGCCATTGTGGCCAGTGGAGATCTTGCTTGCGGACCACGGTTGAGGTGGCACCTAAGCCATGCAGGTGGACCACCCTTAGTTGGCCCCTGCTGGCCATAATTTAAAAAGTGGACGCGTTTTGTGCCCTTTTATTTTTAAATAGGCAGCAAGCAGGAAAACATCAAGAACCAGCGGCCCAGCAGAGAAAACGTCGCAAGGCATCGTTATTATTATTTGAAATGTATGACTGTGCACTGGATGGTGCTTTTTGTGCATGGTGGTGTTTTGGTGCTTTTTGTGTTTTGATGCTTTTTGTGTTGTGGTGCTTTATGGTGCTTTTGGTGCTTATTTTGGTGATTGGTGCTGGTGGTACCGGTACAGAGCAGTGCATGGCATGATTTTCTCTTTTTCAAAAGTTCTTCTTTTGTTTGCCAAAAGACAGGTCCTGGGTTCGCGATTGTAAATACCAAACTAGTGTTCTTGTAAATAATGCTCCCCACCGTCAATGTGTTGTTTCGAAATAAATCCGTAATTCGGTTATTCTGTGCGCGTGAGTCTGATAGATAGAATGCAATGCAGCAGGCGGGACATACTCAATTGTTTTTAAAATGTCGCACTCAGGGTGACGTTAATAGTAGAGGGTTACCACAGCTGAGTGTCACACTAAGTTAAAGTTCTTTCGGGCCGGGACGGCCCTGGAGGAAATGAGGGTGCTGTGTTGCGGTTTTGAGAACCCTCCACTTTGTAAATATTTGTAATAATCCCTTATAAATAATCCCCTGTAAATATCCCCATTTTCTAATGTTAAACGAGAGCACCCTACTTAGTCCACAGCAACACGTAGGACACCATAGGACCATCTATAGTTATTTCCTTCGTCTATGTTTCGGGTAAGGCTGTGTTCCCAATAGTTTGACTCTGCGTTGCATTAAATAAATAAGAGTAGGTCCCGTTCCATTGTGCCTCCACCCTCCAAATTCCACCTCGTTGGGCAGAATCCAACCCGCGCCCCATTTGACAACTCGCAGTTTGTTACGCTTGGGATGCTCGCAGTTTGGGATGCTCGCAGTTTGTTACACTTTGGCTGCCAGCAGCGTTTGCTACTCTTGGTTTGCTGGTTTGCTGGAACTAGCCCAGCCACGAGGTAAGGCCCAAAAAGGGGGTGGAGCGGCAACGAGGCTGAGATCGGATCGGCGGCAGGGGGGGGGGGGGGGGTGGTAAGGGTCACCAGCCAATCAGGGCTGAGGCGACATCGCCTGACAGGGTGTGGCTAGAGGTTCCAGAGGGTTCGCCGGGCGTGGCAATAAAACCCTTTGCGCGAGGCCCCCACGAGAGAGAGAAGGGAGGCCGCGCTGTGACAAGTGGAGAGAGGAGAGTGGGGGTGCTCGTATTGCTGCAATAGGCTGAGGCCCTCTAGACCGCTATTGAAGCCAAGGGTCGAGAGCAGAGAGAGACGGTGAGAAGGTCGGTCCGCCACCGCGACAATATTGACCGCACTGCCTGCCGGGTTTCGCCACGAACCAAAGCGTGGACCGGAGTGGAGCGTGAACCTGGGGCCGGACCTCGACGCCTACCATCTGCTTGGATGCTAATCCTTCCTTCCTACCATTGCCAACTCCCGTGTAAGTCTGTCTGTATTGTCCTGGGCGTGTGATAATATAAGACTGTATAAGGTTTGCCCTGTGTATCTGCTTCTTCTTCTTCATTGTACAATCCCTTTCGTTTCCTCTTTAGTATTGTACATAGTTAATAAACCTGTGTTCTTTCCTTACTTTTGGTTTCCTCTCCATCCGGTCGCTTTAGTCTTTTCCCAATTGAATACCTGTGGCACGATATAGGAACCGCTCAGAATCGGGTTAGTCAACCGCTAACGGCTCGGACCTCGGATTGCTAAAACAGCTTGGCAATTTCCATCTTGTCCGGGTCCGAGCAGGGAATTATATCGCTGCTTTGCGGAGGGATTGGCAAAGGTATCTGGGAACCCATTGACCAATCACCCTGGCCAATCTCACCCCGCAAAGGAGCGTGTAATTTCCAGGACTGGGGGAAATCGGCCAGTGTAAAAGACAAGGGGATTAACCCCCCCCCCCACCCCCCCCCCCCCCCAGGTAAGGGGAGCGCCGACCCCCGGATCCGCAACAATGTATATATATATTTATATATAACAGCATCTACCTTACCATGTGGCATTTACGGTGTTGTACTGTCTTCTAATAATTATTGATCGGATGGAAGGTAATAATTAAAGCACTGATCGTAAATAAATAAAGAAAGAAACGAAGGGTCATTTAATGGGACATTCAAACAAACAGTACTGTATTTCATTGTTTAAAAATATGGTGTGTTGTGATTGCATTTCTTCCTTATTATCTCGTTTCTTGTAAAATTATTACCTCGTTTATTGTAAAATTATTGGTTCTTTTACTGTAATATTGTATTGGGAAGCACGACCAGCAACAATAATTGCTTCATTCACTGATTGTTGCTGAAAAAAGAGCCTTGGATGAGGATTTGGTTTGTACCTTCTCTCATCCTCCGGACCACACTGTCACCTCTTTTCGCTCAACCGAACACTGATTTTTAATTATTTTAACAAATTATACACACAAGGATATATTCATGGATAAACATGTCTGTAATCTTCTTCTTCTTCAGATCAATACAGCACACATACACACACACACACACACACACACACACACACACACACACACACACACACACACACACACACACA
Source organism: Myxine glutinosa (assembly GCF_964187855.1). Taxonomy (NCBI): domain Eukaryota; kingdom Metazoa; phylum Chordata; class Myxini; order Myxiniformes; family Myxinidae; genus Myxine; species Myxine glutinosa. The sequence goes on from NC_136273.1 coordinate 8,782,036, forward strand.
CACAAACACACACACACACAAACACACACACACACACACATACATACACACACACGTACACACACGTACACACTCACGTGCATACACAGTTACACACGTACACACACACGTACACACTCACGTGCATACACAGTTACACACGTACACACTCGCGTACACACACGTACACACTCACGTACATACACACACGTACACACTCGCGTACACACACGTACACAGTCACGTACATACACACACGTACACACTCGCGTACACACACGTACACACTCACGTACATACACACAAGTACACACTCGCGTACACACACGTACACACTCACGTACATACACACACGTACACACTCACGTACATACACACGTACACACACGTACACATTCACGTACACACACACGTACACACACGTACACACTCACGTACACACACGTACACACACGTACACACACACGTACACACACGTACACACACACGTACACACACGTACACACACGTACACACTCACGTACATACACACACGTACACACACATGTACACACACACGAACACACACACATGTACACACACACATGTACATACACACACTGACACATGACACACACACACACGACACATACTTGAGTTATTATATTTATTTACCTACACTTGTAGAGTATGGAAAACAAACGGCTCATTGATTCAAAAATGTGGTTTAATTTAACTAAGCGGTCACACATATACAATTACTGATCTCCGTCAGTCGCATGCACGGAGGTATATAATAAACTGGAGAGCCAATGACGGCTGTCGGCTGAAGCTAGCGGAAGTTGCTTGGCGGCCATATTGGGAAGCCGATTGTGACATTCGTCCACATCCATCAGGGCAAGTAATACAATACACCGGACTCGAACATGCAACTAAATTGGAAGTTTATTGTTCAATAGTTGCTATTTTTCCTTAGCTATCTGATGCCAATAACTGCAAATGAGGGTTGTATAAATTACAGCACTAGGTGGTTTGCCATTGCCTTCCCACTTCGCAGTAGCAGTAGGTAGGGCAGGAAGTTGTTCAGGGTCCTGGTACGAATCCCGATCCTGGTATTTCACGGGCAGGGCGACTGATCATCCTGGCGAACGTTAAGCCGGCTGTCTTGTCTGCTAGTGAAGGAGCTGGGGCTCCCACGTCGATCGGGGAATCGGAATCGGGGAATGGAAGCTGAATGACAGTTGGAAAGTGCCTGTAGCATACTTTATGATAAATGGATTGTCGGGGAAGGAACAGGCGAATTTGGTGACACAATGTCTACTAAAATTGCATGATATCGGTGCAGAGGTGGTTTCCTTAACTTGCGATGGACCGTCCGCTCATTTGACAATGTTACGTGAGCTAGGTGCCGACATCACGCCGCAGAATGTGAAACCAACATTTCCCCACCCAGCAAATCCCGAAAAGAAAATTTGTGTTGTACTCGATGCTTAAACTTGCAAGAAACTGTCTTGGATCCATGAAAATGATGGAGGATGGCAACAAAAAAGTCATCGCGTGGAAATACATCCAGGCACTCTTTGATCTGCAGAAGAGGGAAGGCTTGCGTCTGGGAAATAAGCTCTCCCGGAAACACATCGAGTGGAAGAGCAATGTCATGAAGGTGGACACAGCTGCTCAGACATTGAGCACTAGTGTGGCAGATGCAATTCGGTTTTGCAGGGACACTTTGCAACTATCAGAATTTCAGGGCAGTGAGGCTACCTGCCAATACATTGAAACATTGGACAAACTGTTTGACATTCTAAATTCTCGCAATCCATTGGCACGAAACTACAAGGCACCACTCATGACATCACGAGAAGGACTTTTCCTGCCATTCCTGGATACTGCCTACAGTTACTTGTCCAACATCAAAAACATGAATGGTCAAGTTATGACCAATACGCGTTTGAAAACCCCCTTCATTGGTTTCATGATCTGCATAGAGAGTGTCAAAATTTTGTATTTCACATATGTCAAACCTGCCTCATCTCCCCTGCGATACCTGCTCACGTACAAAATGAGCCAAGACCACATTGAACTTTTCTTTGGAGCGGTCCGCATTGCATGTGGAAGTGGGAATAACCCAACGGCCCGGCAGTTTGTTGCCGCATATAAGCGCCTCTTGATGCGACATGACATCAAGTCTGCAAGTGGGAACTGTTCTGCACAGGACTCAACCAGAATCCTGAATGCGGCTTCCTTCAAGTGCGTTGCAAAGCAGGCTGTGCCTGACGAGAGTCACGACATGTTGGTGGCCAGACGATACGACCTGGAGTTGAGATCGCCGGCAAAAGAGGACCACGACTATGCGGATATTCCAAATTTTGAGCAACTTTCCATCTTTACAGAGTCATGTGTTGGCTATATTGCCGGCTATGTGGTGAGGATGGTGAGGAAGACTCTGAAGTGTAGCCAATGTCTTTCTGCATTGACCAGTAACAACGAAGAATGGCAAACCACACCAATGTACAGCCTGATTGTTACCAAGAACAGGGGTGGCCTCATAGTTCCCTCGCACAGTGTTGTTCGTGTCTGTGAGGCGACTGAACGCTGTGTCAAGAGGCTCCTGGCTGTAAGCAATGGCAAAATGCCTCGTGAAAGTGGGATAAGAGCGGCAATTTCCACTTCTGTCCTTTCTGAGGTCGGTCGGTCTACATTTGCTTCCTTGGATCGGCACATGTTTGACTGTGAGGCAGACAGCAACCATGTGTTTGCTTTAATACATTCTGTATCACAATCATACAGCAAGATACGTTTCCATCATGTTGTGAGAACACTCGATGATGACATGAAGGAAGAGCGCATCAGGAAAAAATATTGCAAACTGGTCCTGTTTGCTCACCAGTGAGGCAACACCAGAGCAAGCTGAAATATAAGAGCGACCTCATCTCTACATGGTGTGGGTGTGTTTTGTGGGTTAACTGTGAATTGTGTGGGTTAACTACATGACAGCGTTTCATGTCATTTATGTGACTGACTCACTGTTGATGTGTTGCTGACCCATGTCAGTGTAGAATAAACTCTGGTTATCATTATATCTGCGTGGTTTCTAACATCTCGGTAATAGAAACATACACATCTTAGTTACAATATAATGACTGAATTAAGTAACATCATATAACATGACAACAAATCAGATCTTTATATTGAGGAATATTATAGAACAAGCCAAAGAATGGCAAACGACGATGTACCTCAATTTTATAGATTTCTAGAAAGCTTTCGACTCCTTGCCCAGAGAAAGTCTGGGTCATAATGAAGAAATACAGCATACCTGGAAAATTAGTGAACCTTGTAAAAGCCCTTTACCAAGACTTTCAATGTGCGGTCGTCGACCAAGGTGAAACAACAGAATGGTTCAAGGTGAAGACAGGAGTTAAACAGGGGTGTAACATGTCAGGATTCTTATTCCTACTAGTGGGTGATTGGGTCATGAGAAGAACGATAAAGAACACCGAGCGGTAATTTTGGGCACTTTTTTTTCAAACAAGCTCTAAACCATTGGATTCCCCAGGAAAAATGCGTCTAGAACCAACTTCAAACTTAATGAACACCATTTCCTTAAAGAACGGGATTCTGAGCCCGAATATCAGTTCAAATATTAGTATTCTATATTAATTAAATAGTCGGCGGTCCTAAAATTCGCTCCAGCTGCATCATCAGTGCGCCACGCCTTTGCTTTGACAGGCTTACGATCGGCTTCCCAATATGGCCGCCAGACTATTTCCGGTGGCTTCACGGCGGCTAATGCTGCGAGGTGGCCAATTGGCTCTCCATATTATATACCTCCGTGGTCGCATGTCCATTGCAGAGAAGATGGAGGTTGTGGCCGGAACTTGAACTTGGCATTGCCCCCGCTCCCCAAGCTCCGCCGGTGGTACTGGCAGGGCCGGCGCTACCATTAGGCCAACTAGGCGGCCGCCTAGGGCGCAGACATCAGAGGGGCGCATTACTGAACCTTAAAGGGTCACGGTTTTATACAAATTATTTTATACAGTGTCAGTGGCAAGTGGTGAACGTAGTTTCTCAAAGCTCAAACTCATAAAACGTACATACGCTCCACAATGTTGTAAAAGAGACGAGTTGGCTTGGCCACGACATCAATCGAACATGCCCGGGCATCAGCACTCGATCCGGTTGAATTTGTGACAAAATGTGCAAAGGAAAAGGCACGAAAAGTGAGATGTTGATGTGTCTGAAATTGGAACTTTTACGAGACGTTTTTAACTCTGTTTGTCTGTGTTTTTGTTTGTTTCTCTGTCTGACTGTAAGCGAAATATTGTGGTGACATGACGGCTTGGTTACGCCAAGTATCCTTCAATGGTATATATACTTAGAGGTGTGTGCAGTAAAAGGTTTGAACGTTGTGTTGCCAATGGCTCAGGTATGCGTTACACCGAGTGCCCTTTAGTGCAAAATGATCTGTGTGCCAAAATATTTCATTTTGTATTTGCGAAAGATCATCAAAGATTGATTATTAAATATTTTGATTTTGCATATCTAAAACTTACATATCTATTACTCAAACCAAAAATTGTTTTGTTTATCTGTAATTTCCATTCACACACTCATAAATGGACCACTTTCTTTATTTTGCATTGCAACCCACATGGAGTGTCATGTTTTTAAAAGTGAAAGCCCATTATAAGTGAACAGCCCAACCCTAACAGGGCCACTGCCATATTCATGGGTATTGCGCCTTTAATATTGGTGCTGTTGGCATCTTACGGTACTTATTATTGCAATTTAATTTTTTTTTAGCAGTTTCAAGTTTTCTGCTTTTTATTTTTTCGACAAAACATCTGTTTTTAATAATCGAAGTTGGCAAAAAAAAAATTGGGGGGGGGGGGGGCATGCAAGTAACTGGCCTTGCCTAGGGCGCAAAATACTCTGGCGCCGGCCCTGGGTACTGGTGTAGTACATTCTGATAATGAACCTTTACTGGTACCGGTACGGTATATCTGGGACCTCAGGCGATTCATTAATCACCACAACAGAGAACACAGTGAGACCATCTCCCAACACAGACCGACACGTGTCCCCACCGTCCTATCTAGACCTACACGTGCCCCCACCACCCTATATAGACCTACACGTGTCCCCACCACCCTATATAGACCTACACGTGCCCCCACCCTCCTATATAGATCTACACGTGCCCCCACCACCCTATATAGACCTACACGTGCCCCCACCACCCTATATAGACCTACACGTGTCCCCACCACCCTATATAGACCTACACGTGCCCCCACCCTCCAATATAGACCTACACGTGCTCCCACCACCCTATATAGATCTACACGTGCCCCCACCACCCTATATGGACCTACACGTGTCCCCATCACCGTATATAGACCTACACGTGCCCCCACCACCCTATATAGATCTGCATGTGTCCCCACCACCCGATATAGACCTATACGTGCCCCCATCACCCTATCTAGACCTACACGTGCCCCCACCCTCCTATATAGATCTACACGTGCCCCCACCACCCTATATAGATCTACACGTGCCCCCATCACCGTATATAGACCTACACGTGTCCCCACCACCCTATATAGTTCTACATGTGTCCCCACCACCCTATATAGACCTATACATGCCCCCATCACCCTATATAGATCTACACGTGCCCCCATCACCCTATATAGATCTACACGTGCCCCCACCACCCTATATAGACCTACACGTGCCCCCACCACCCTATATAGACCTACACGTGTCCCCACCACCCTATATAGACCTACACGTGCCCCCACCCTCCAATATAGACCTACACGTGCTCCCACCACCCTATATAGATCTACACGTGCCCCCACCACCCTATATGGACCTACACGTGTCCCCATCACCGTATATAGACCTACACGTGCCCCCACCACCCTATATAGATCTACATGTGTCCCCATCACCCTATCTAGACCTACACGTGCCCCCACCCTCCTATATAGATCTACACGTGCCCCCACCACCCTATATAGATCTACACGTGCCCCCATCACCGTATATAGACCTACACGTGTCCCCACCACCCTATATAGTTCTACATGTGTCCCCACCACCCTATATAGACCTATACATGCCCCCATCACCCTATATAGATCTACACGTGCCCCCATCACCCTATATAGATCTACACGTGTCCCCACCACCCTATATAGACCTATACGTGCCCCCATCACCCTATATAGATGTACACGTGTCCCCACCACCCTATATAGACCTATACATGCCCCCATCACCCTATATAGATCTACACGTGTCCCCACCACCCTATATAGACCTATACGTGCCCCCATCACCCTATATAGATGTACACGTGCCCCCATCACCCTATATAGATGTACATGTGTCCCCACCACCCTATATAGACCTATACGTGCCCCCATCACCCTATATAGATGTACACGTGCCCCCATCACCCTATATAGACCTACACGTGTCCCCACCACCCTATATAGATCTACATGTGTCCCCACCACCCTATATAGACCTATACGTGCCCCCATCACCCTATATAGATCTACACGTGCCCCCATCACCCTATATAGACCTACACGTGTCCCCACCACCCTATATAGATCTACACGTGCCCCCACCACCCTATATAGACCTACACGTGTCCCCCCAACGTCCTAAACGTGCCCCTCCCCCCAACGACCTAAACGTCCCCCCCCCCCAACAACCTAAATGTGCCCCCCCCAAACGACCTAAACTTGCCCCTCCCCCCAACGACCTAAACGTGCCCCTCCCCCCAACAACCTAAATGTGCCCCCCCTAACGACCTAAACGTGCCCCTCCCCCCAACGACCTAAATGTGCCCCCCCCTCCAACGACCTAAACGTGCCCCTCCCCCCAACGACCTAAACGTCCCGTCCCCCCAACAACCTAAACGTGCCCCCCCCCCCAACGAACTAAACGTGCCCCCCCCAACGAACTAAACGTGCCCCCCCCAACGAACTAAACGTGCCCCCCCCAACGAACTAAACGTGCCCCCCCCCCAACGAACTAAACGTGCCCCCCCCCAACGAACTAAACGTGCCTCTCCCTATAGCCCCCACTACCCTCCATATGAATCTTCATTTTTGAGCATATCTCACATGATTTACCATCATCGTTGTTGACACAATCCATAAACATAACAACTATAACAATCCGGTTAGTCCGTTTGTGTTTTGAAGCAGGTTCAACATCGTTACGTCATAACGAGCAACTCGATGAAGAACGCGTCATCGTCAGTCCCATGGATAAAGCTCACGATTCGGAGGATCATTTCGATTGTATTCGTCAGGGAAACTATAATTTGAGTCCACAAAAGAACGCTTCCATTGCTGAATCTATTTCCAATTGATTTGTATTTTTAGACGACTTCGGTGCAATATATTTGACTTTAAAAACATCTCAACAGCATAATGCGTGTACTGGTCATTTCCACGACGAAATGTTTTATTTCACCGTGGTTATAATTCAGATATAGAAGGGAAACCCTTGGATAAGGGCTAAGGCATTTTGCATCAACACGACGACAGGGAACGGGACGGGAAATGAAATACACCGCCCAGCCGTTTGGCGCGAGGAACTTTCCCGCGCTTTGACAACGTGATCGCAACGCGACTGACGTCGAGCTTTGGGCGGTGTATTTGCAGGGCAGCTCATCCCAGGACTTTAGCGCCGTAAATAATTTAGTTCGTTTACCAATCCGCCAGAACAATTAAGGCCGAATATTAACGGATGCACCTAATAATCTATATCTTAGAGGCCAATCGCGCGATCAGAGGCGCTTTTAATGCAGGAAGAAGAGATAATCAAATAGAAAGATATTTAGATATCACGTCGGTAGATCTATTTACAAGGCAGCACTGTGGACTTAAAATATTAGTTTAATACAATACATGTATTATCATGCCGCCCAAATACCGTGTCTCGTGACAGAAAGACATGAGTCGGGTGATTAAAAAAAAAAAAATGATGATCGAAGTCGCCTCGGTCCACACTCCCCTCGCGTGGTTTCAGGCGGGAAAAAGTCGAACGAGTTCTGTAAGTCGAACCTCGCTTTTTCAATTCCGCAACGCAAGCAGGACACGCGAAACAAGACGCTGGCGGATTCTCCACTTGGCACATGAGGAAAACGTGTCACAGTTCCTTTCAAGCCGTTCTTTTAAGCGACCTTTTAGTGTTTTTGTTATACTTTTCGCTTTCCCGCGCAAAGCATCCCTCAGCCGAAGGTAAGAACCGTGAGAGAACCTCCGTGATGTGGAATCTTCTTCTTCCCCCTCTACCCACTTATCCCCCTCTTCTCCAACGTTTGTTGTCGATAGAATGAATGTTTCGTGTACTTCTTTTCTCTCATTTGTCCCTAATTTAAGTCTCTTCCGTCCGACAGTGTTATACTATAGCATGTCGTGATGTCGAGGTAAACGTGAACGTCACGTCAGTTACCTTGAAGTTTTAACCTCTCGCTATGTCCACTGGTAATAAGTAATTCAAAGTAAACTTCCGTTTGTAACAACTGAGGTAATTACGTTATAAACAGCTGAGGTAATTCCTGAGGTAAAATTGTGTTACGTGGTGCTTGGGATCGAAGGTGGTTGATATCGGAGGTGGTTTGGGGGGGGGGGGGGTGTCATTTTATAATTGAGGTGGTGCGGGGGGAGGGGAATTTTATAATCGATGTGGTGCGGGGGGGGGCGGGGGGGATTTTTTATAATTGAGATGGTGCTGCGGGGTCATTTTATAATCGAGGTGGTGTGGGGGGGGGAGGGGAATTTTATAATCTATGTGGTGGGGGGGGGGGGGATTTTTATAATTGAGATGGTGCGGGGGGAGGGGAATTTTATAATCGATGTGGTGCGGGGGGGGGCGGGGGGGGATTTTTTATAATTGAGATGGTGCTGCGGGGTCATTTTATAATCGAGGTGGTGTGGGGGGGGAGGGGAATTTTATAATCTATGTGGTGGGGGGGGGGGGGATTTTTATAATTGAGATGGTGCGGGGGGAGGGGAATTTTATAATCGATGTGGTGCGGGGGGGGGGGGTCATTTTGTAATCGAGGTGGTGTGGGGGGGGGGGATTTTTATAATTGAGATGGTGCTGGGGGGTCAGTTTATAATCGAGGTGGTGCGGGGGAGGAGAATTTTATAATCTATGTGGTGGGGGGGGGGGGGGGCGGAGGGTCATTTTATAATCGAGGTGGTGTGGGGGAGAGGGGAATTTTATAATCTATGTGGTGGTGGGGGGGGGGGGAGGGTCATTTTATAATCGAGGTGGTGTGGGGGGGGGGGATTTTATAATTGAGATGGTGTGGGGGGGGGGTCATTTATAATGAAGATGGTGTGGGGGGAGGGTCATTTTATAATCGAGGTGGTGCGGGGGGCCATTTTATAATTGAGATGGTGCAGGGGGTCATTTTATAATCGAGTTGGTGTGGGGGGGGGGTCATTTTATAATTGAGATGATGCAGGGGGTCATTTTATAATCGAGGTGGTGCGCGGGGGGTCATTTTATAATTGAGATGGTGCGGGGGGTCATTTTATAATCGAGTTGGTGCGGGGGTCATTTTATAATCGAGGTGGTGCGGGGCGTCATTTTATAATCGAGATGGTGCGGGGGGTGGGGGGGGGGGCATTTTGTAATTGAGTTTGTATCATATCCTAGAAGTTTAATGGTCACGTTTATATGAGCTGGAACCTCCATTGAGATTTGGTGAATTTGTAAGAAATGACATGTCTGCGGTAGTTATGTCGTTTGTCAGTGACCTTATGGTCAAGGTGAACCTTCTATAACCTCAAAGACATAGAGAGAGAGAGAGAGAGTTCAACAGTGTTCCTGTGCACGTGACTTCGACCTGAGATCCCAACATCAATAAAATCAGGAGCCATTGGTTCAGGTGGGAACACCAAACAGGTTAACCCAACTGTTAAGACGTGCTCTTTGTTCATGTCTGCGCTGGCAGGATAGCCGAGAGGTATGCACAATCGCTTCTGGGCTGTTTAGGCCTGGGTTTGAATCTCGACCCAGCTTCAAACCGTCACCCTGGTGTTTTGCGGGCGATACATGAACGTGTGACTGCGCCAGTGCGCCACCCATCAGAAGGACGTGGACCCAGGTGCCCCATCTAGGTCGATGAATGTTAAACATGTGACGTTACCCTTCGGGAATAGGGGTGTAGTTATCGCCGGCTCTCTGGCTAAGTTCCAAATTCGTGCCTGGAGTGTGGGTAGCGAGCCATAATCTCCAGTTCTTGGAAATTCCTTTACATCAGGTAACGTAGGTCACTATCTCGGAGTGCGGTTGCTGCTTGAGCAGCAGCTTCTTCACTACAAATAATTTTATCAGGCAGTTTGCATTCGCACGTTTCATGGGAACAACCTTCTTTGGGTACGAAAGGCAACCGACAACACGACACTCATATGGACCCCGCATTTTATTTCTTTTTGACTTTGTCTCTAACTCTGGCAATTCTATTCCTCACCTGATATCCCTCACAATCTTTACTCTTCAATCACATTCATTTCTTTTATAGACGCTCTAACATATAATGTTGAAACACCCCAAATCCACCTCTTTCAATCCCCAACTTCTTTCCTGAAATTCCTAGAAGTGTTCATTTGCTTTACGAGTGAGGTACCGTGCTACGCACGGGTGGGAGGCCAGAAGCAAACAGACAATGCAGATACGGCGAATGCTAAAGAATGAAACCAATAAATTCCACATTCCACCGACCTTCAGTCGCACGTCAGACATGGACAGCGAGTTCGTGAAGGACTTCCATGAAAAACGTACCCGTTGGCAAACAAACGGGTACGTTTGTTCCACACCTGGTCAATGGTGAATCTGCATATGGCGATCCGCCAATTTCAAGTTTAGAAAGTAGAAACTGTCACGGCATTTCGTCATTCACTTGAACTCGATATCTCTTTTTTCATTCCAAACAGCATAACTCCAATCACAAATGAAATAACATTCATATAAAAAATAAACTTTTAACAACATTCGTGACATAAACAAATATTTAAATCCTGATGTGAAGTTCCGTACGGTTGGGTGAATACAATTACGAATTCAAAATCGTAATTGTATTCACTCAATACCAATCATTCATTGATACTTTAACAAAAGGACTAACACGATTAACATTTAACGATTTAACATTACGATTGATTGACGGTTGTATTGGGATATTATCAAACCTGCGCATTGCCGTCATCTGTCCACTTCCGGCAGGTTCGTAATTCTCATCAAAATCTAAACAGCATTTGTAGAATTTCAATAAAAGCCACATCACTGTTCATATCGGTAAATATTATTCCATCGTGTTTGGAAAAACTGGAAAACTGGAAACTTGGGAAAAAATTGGAAAAACAATACAGCCTATTTTACTCCAAGGGGTCCCAGGAATACCCACCCAAAATATAATTGCGATCGGTTCAGCCGTTTTTGCGGTACCTTCAAACGGACAGACGGACATTTGGTGAATTGTAGTAAGATACCGTGTACCCCTCCCTCCTCCCCAGCCCTCCCCGTTCCACAGATCTACTGACGTCCTTGTTCTCTACTGTTGTTGCGCTTGTGTGCTTCCCGCTCCCTTCATTGTATGTTCCTGTGCATGTTTTCATGTTCAATGTGTTAGCTCTTCCACGAGCCTCGATTCTGTAAACAAATTTTTTATTTTTTTTTACAATATTGCCACTTGATATTATGTCAGATTTTCTTTGCCAGCATGTATTATTTTATTATATATATTTATTTTTATTATCATATCTCTATCATTTCCAATTTTCTTTTGGCTTTCCCATTCCATGTTATTGCGCTCTTTAGCAATTCTGAAAATTCGTCTCCCCTGGGTGTATGTGACATTTTCTACATTGTTGTTTTCTCAATGAAATTCCTGCGCCAGGACTCGCTGGCAATGCCGCCGTAATCGTAGAGATAAACTCGGAAGCCCGCTCAATTGATATTCACCAATTGATATGTTGTATTAGGTTTGTGAACTACCGGTAGAAACACATTTGTAGCAATCTGCAAATTTCCTTTCCTAACGTCTACCTGCAGTATATGTCCAGGTGATAACTTGTGATAATATCTGATTACACCTTTTTGTTCATTTTAAAAATGTCCTTTCTATACAAAATCTCAGCTCGTGCAAAAGGTGAGGTGGCAGAGGGCAAAGTGACAATGTACTGACGGTGGGTTTACAGTTTAACAAAACATGGAAGGAAATTAAGGAACAGGAAAACGGGCGAGAGAGGACAGAATGAAACAGTAACCTGAGTAAGAGGGTTTGGTTGTAGGTATTGTTGCGAATATGGAATTTGGCCTCCATATCCGCTTGTAAATATTCCCCTATTTTCTCCAATACTCCCCAACTTTCCCCAATCCCCCATTCCCTAGTCCCATTGCATGTAAATAACAATCAGTAGAGCCGACCTTCCCCTTATTCCCCCATTAAATGTCGTGCCCAGGTCCACCGCACCACACGTAGACAACTTTCGGACATCTTCCTAGTTATTCTTATTCTATGTCAGTTAAGGCCTCGTCTCCATTAATTATGACTCTTCGTTGCACCAGAATGTGATTATATGGCATCAGTAGTGAGTTAGGACCTTTCCCATACCTCCTTCCATCTTCTTCCCCAACAATTACAACAACAACAGAGATGGCGGCGGAGCGGGGGAGGATGCGTCCTCACACCGGCTCGATTAGCTCCAGACCATGCGCTCCACGGGGTTACCACGAAGGGGCTCCTTGTCAGCTCCTCGTCAAGGGCGGAGCCTGGTAAACCCCCCGCACGCACCCAATGAGAAGCAACGTGCCGATTCCACGAGGCGGAGCTAACGAGCCGAGGGCGTGTCACTCCCCGCCGGATATACGCGGCCCCGCGCCGGATGTGACGTGAGATGCGCACCCAGCTTGGAGAAGGAAAGCCACCTGCGAGCGCTGAGTGAGATGCGCACCCAGCTTGGAGAAGGAAAGCCACCTGCGAGCGCTGAGAGAGATGCGCACCCAGCTTGGAGAAGGAAAGCCACCTGCGAGCGCTGAGTGAGATGCGCCCCCAGCTTGAGACGACAAGACGCCACCTCGAGCGCTGTGAAACCTCCTGCATCTACTGGACCGTACAGTACCCTGTCCTTGAGCCAAGAGTGCACCTTGAGCCATCGATTCTGCCTTTCCTAGCCATCAATCCCCGTGTGAGTCAGCCTTGTCCCGTTTATCTGTCGTCTGTTGGGAATAATATAAGAGTGTGTCTAAGTGCTTGTCTTTCTATGCTGTCCCTCTTGTAGTTGTAATCTAACCTTCCGCCTTAATATAACCTCCTCCGGAGGTCTTGAGAACTGAACCCCTGGTGTCGTATTGTGTTATTGTAATCCAGCCGGGTGTCTTCTTTTTCTTATTGAGCCAGCATCGCGCGACTTCGTCAACGTCGAGTATAGTCGGGTAATTTGTGCGGACACGACGGCCATTCCGCTCGGCCCACTTTAACATCAAAGTCGTGTCTGTAACAATTGGTGTCGGGAGTGAGATTCGAGGCCCGACCAAATTTTGAAAAAAAAAAAAAAAAAACGAATAGAGGAAAAAAAAAAATTTGGTCAAAATTTGGAGCGGCCGAAATTTGTTTTGTTTTACGAAACTCGAATTTTGCAAGTCGCGCTATGGCGGATCAAGACGGCTGGGGTCCGGTAGGGGAGAGTGAGGCAGGGTCGGTCCAGGACCAAATTGAGGGACGTGAGGAGAGCGAAGCAGCGAGGGTAGCAAACGCACAAAATGGCGCCTCGCTGGTCACCGCGCCCGCGACCGTAGCAGCGCCGCCGATGGATTGGGGCCTATTTATGGAACAAATAAAGGCGCTCATGGTCCAGACAAGTGAAGACCTGAGGAATGACTTGGGAAACCAAATGGGGGTAATGGGAAACCAAATGGGGGTAATGAGGGACGAAGCGAGGGGTACCGGTGAGAAGTTAGACAATAATTTTGAGGAGTTAGACAAGAAAATTGGGAAGTTAGACAATAATTTTGGGGAGTTAGACAAGAAAATTGGGAAGTTCGACAATAATTTTGAGGGGTTAGACAACGGGATAAAAGAAGTGAAAAATGGGTTAATGGGGGTAGAAAATAGAATGGCTGCCCAGGAGAATCAGATAGAGGGAGTGAAAAATGGGTTAGAGGGGTTAGAAAACAGTATGGAAGGCAAATTGAGGGACATGAGGGACCAAGCGGAAAGGGAAGTTAAACAAATGGAGCAGCAGATAGAGGGGGTCAGAATGGGGGTAGAAACCAAACTGGATGCTCACAGGGAGGAAATGGAGCAGATGAGGGTGGCATCTGGGCAGGAGATGCAAGTGATGGGAGAGGAGATCAGAAGAGGAGTGAGTGAGGAGGTCGGAGGAGTGCGCGAGGAGGTGAGGCACTGTAAGGAGCACATGGAGAAGGAGGTGAGAAAGGGGACTGTAAAATTGCAAGGGGGCATAGAGGACCTGACGCAGGAGGTGGAGCAGCTGACGGTGGGACAAACGGAGTTAGTGGAGCAGGTTCAAAGGAACACTGCGGTATTAGGAGGTTTAAAGGCGACACAAAAAGAAATTAAAAACGACTTGATAGCGACACAGAGGCAATGTCAGATGATACGTGAGGGACTGACAACGAGGTTGGACGAGGTGGTAGAGGTAATGGAGACGAAGGACCGGCAGGTGAGGACGCACATGGAAACGGTCAAGGTAGCCTTGGAGGACGAGCTTGAGGAGACGTACCGGGGAATAAAAGAGGTGAGGCACAAATTAGAAGAAGTGGAAGAAGGGGTGAGCGAAATTAAGAAGCGACGGAGAGGGGATAACAAAGAGATAAAAGAGGAGATAAAAGAATTGGTCCAAAGTCTGTGTTTGGATCGTGATGTGCTCGTTAACCGGATGAGGGATTCGCAGGTGATGGAGGAGAAGCGAAGAGGAAGAGGACCCGGTGTAAGTGGTGACCAATATGGTCGTGCGTATGATGCGCCAGGTGATTTAAGAGGCTTGGGGGTCGAGATAGACCCAGGTGTTCGTGAGAGGCCGTTGGTGAAGTGTGCGACAGGTCTGGTGTGCGAAAATGGAGGTGTGCAAGAAAGTCCGACTCTGGGGTGTGTGAGGAAAAAGTGCGTGCCAAGGAGTGAGTGTGCTGGCGAGAGTGAGTCGGTCATAGCGCGTGTGCGAGGGAGCACATGGAAGCGTGGTGTGGTGAGTGTTACAGAGGGTGTGACGGGAGAGTGTGCGCAGGAGTGTGCGCGAGAAAGGTGTGTGACGGACAGGTGCATGAGGAAAGAGTGCGCTGTCAGAAGTAAGGAAGAGTGTCCACCTGTGGTGAGTGTTACAGAGGGTGTGACGGGAGAGTGTGCGCGAGAAAGGTGTGTGACGGACAGGTGCATGAGGAAAGAGTGCGCTGTCAGAAGTAAGGAAGAGTGTCCACCTGTGGTGAGTGTTACAGAGGGTGTAACGGGAGAGTGTGCGCGAGAAAGGTGTGTGACGGACAGGTGCACGAGGAAAGAGTGCGCTGTCAAGAGTAAGGGTGAGTGCGCTGTCAGGAATGGAGGTGAAAGTAGTGAGAGTGACATGGAGCGTGAGTTAGTTGTGACAGGTGAGCGAGGATGTACACCTGGGATGGAAGGATGCACACCTGGACTGGTAGAGCGTGAGTGGGAATGCACGCTGGAGTTGGTGGTGAGGCACGTGGTTGGGTGTGCGAATGAGGGCACACCTGTGATTGTCACAGAGGAGGTGACCGAGGAGGGGGCGCGAAGCGGTGTATTGGTGAGGTGTGCGAGCAACGAATGTGTGCCAAAGTGTTCGGTGGTCAGGTGGGTGACCAAGTCTGTGAGTGGAATGAGAGTACCTGGGTGTGTAAGGAAAGGTACGACGAGGAGCATGGAGACGGCTGGATGTGTGAGCAAGGAACGGGCTGCGGGGTGTAAGCGTCCAGGTGAAGCATCGACGTTAGACGGGGTAGAGTTTAGAACGACTTATAGCCGAATCGGGCCCTCGGTGCGTGCTGGGCCTCGCTTTGAACGGCCGCATCCGTGCTCCACTAGGCGGAGCGGGCAGCCCGATAGAAAGGGTCGTCATGGCGACCACTTTTTGGTGAGGCATTCCGGCAGGCCGAGATCGAGCCATGGGATGGCTCCGTGCCGAGATGGTGCGTGGGATCTCGGCACGGGTAAGCCCCCGTCCCTGCACCGAGTGCCGGACGCATCCAGCCGCTGGCACAAAACAACCAGCATCCATTGCTTGGCTTTACGAAGCCGGGCTTTGGACAGGAATTGGCGCACCGAGAGGTATTAGTGAGTCGACTGGGTGATGAGGTTAGTGTTTTGGACCCAAAATTAGAGAAAAGCAAAATTTGATGATTGGCAAAGGATTGGCAGAGTGATGATTGGTAATGGTACAGTGATTGGCAGATGATTGGCAAATTTTTGATTTGTTGAAATTTGATGTGCAAAATTGGTAGTGAGAGGCCCCCGATGTGGTGGGATGGCATCCTTGCCACCCTTCCCATGTGGTGGGGCAAATGCGCAATAGCTTATGGGGTGTATGGCAGTGAAAACTAGCCCGGGTGGGTTAGGATATTGTGTGTAGGGATCTAGAGAAGATGACCTTAGGTAACGTTAAGGTTAGTTAGTGACTGATACCTGTAGTGGGGACGCAGGTAGATTAGTGTGGATTATAATGACGAGGGAGCGCAATAGTTAAAGGGACGACTGGGAAGCGCAAGTTTCAGAAGGGAGTAGTTAGCTGAGATGATGCTGTGTGTGTGAGGATTGAACAAGTGTGATTGCACCGGTGTGCAACTGGACAGGTGTGTGGAGCAGTGTATGAGTAGTGAGTGTTGTGGATCAGCGCGAATGCGCTTGGGGAGAGAAGGGTGCAGGTGGCACCAGGTGTGAGAGCACAGGTGTGCAGGTACAGGTGTGTGGAGAGAGTTGGAGTGAGTGGTACGGAGTGGTGTGCATGGTGCGAAGGTGTGGATGGGGGAAGAGTGGACCCCCTTTCACGAGTACCCGGGGCGGGTAGTGTAAGTGTTAGGTAGAGGGTGCAGGTAAATTGTGGTTGGATATTGGCATTTGTGGTGCGGTTGCAGAATGGTGTTGTGAATGGGTGCATTAGTGTTGTGGAAATGGCTGGGCGTGTAGCCTGTTAGTGTGTGTAGTTGGTTGGGTACTCCACCACTGTGAGGATGTCGGCCAGGTGAGGCCGCAGGTGGGCTCTGGGAGCCGGTAGAGTTGTGGATGGGGCCCGAGGATCCGGAGGATGGACCCGGGTAGCCCAGTGCCAGAGAGGGCACCGAGTGGGGAGAGTGCCAGAGGGCCTTCCCCAGGTAGTTAGGTTAGGGCAAGGAGCAGGTAAGCTCGGAGGCAACTGCAGTGGTGGAGGTGTGCAGGTGGGTAGACCCACTGGGAGAGGTACACGCCGCAGCCCAGAAATTGTGCGAGGGCACCGGGAGATGAATCGGGGGAGTGAGACCCCAAATTGAAGAGCACCACAGTTTGGCCAATGGGAATTGGTTTTTAGAACCCATAGTGTAAGAGGGCCAATGGTTTGGCCGGAGAAAGACCCCGGGTAGTGTAAAGTTGTTAAAGTCACTTAGGAAATAGTTAGGATTGATGAACCTGTCGCACCATACGCAGCCACTTACCTGTGGTGATGATGATGACTCCACACCTGTGTTTTCTTTGTTTGTGTTGCAGAAATGAGAATTGTTGTTGGATTTGTGAGACGCATCACGACGTGGATGAGACATTGGGGTGATTCCATCTCTCCCTCCCTAGGAGGGACTGATGATGAATTGGTGATGGCAAATTTTGATGTTGAGTTGGAGATGGCAAATTTTGATGAGAGTTGAAAATGGCAAATTTGATTGGTTAGGAGGGAGAGAAGACGAATTTGGTATATGGGAGGAACGGGGAAGACAGTAGGGATGTTTGTTGATTTGTAAAGTAGATGTTTATGGGTAGTGTTGTGTTGTGTGGATACAGTAAGGGGTAAGGGAGGGGCCATGTAGGTTACCTGGTGGGGGGGGGGGGGGGGCGTACGATAGGAACGTACCTGTCTCACCTGGTTCCCATGTGCCCCCAGTGTGCATCACCTTACATTGCGTGCACTTTTGCGCCCTTACCACCTTACTCACTTGTTTCTTCTTTTGTCTCCCACCTCCGAGGATCTGGCTTTGGGGTAGAGAGAGAGGAGAGAGAGGTGCTGGCTGCGCAGTTGTGGGCCTGCACTTTCGCTGTTTGCTGCCGGGATCGATACACCATATGGACCGCAATGTTTGTGGCCACCCACAATGGACCGCAGTTCGTTTGCGGCCAAGCACCACCCGGGGATGGACCTATGGGTCAACGTGGCACCTATGCCATACAGGTGAACCACTTTTAGTTGACACCAAGTGCACCACAAGAAGAGCAAGAGACACCTGCAGGGTTAGGGGTTGTCGCATTTATTTTTAATCATTGAACAATGGTGACTGCACCGATTGGTGGTGGGGTGGTGCTGTT
Organism: Myxine glutinosa; assembly: GCF_964187855.1. Classification (NCBI taxonomy): domain Eukaryota; kingdom Metazoa; phylum Chordata; class Myxini; order Myxiniformes; family Myxinidae; genus Myxine; species Myxine glutinosa. Next base: position 8,800,559 of record NC_136273.1, read on the forward strand.
GATGCTCGGAAAGGGTGCTCTGCACGTTATTAAAGGCCGTCGGCCACAGAGCACTCGTGGGTTGGTGTATCGATGTTGGCAAGCGCGCTCTCTCTCTATGCATAACATCTGCATGTGTTCCTCCAAAAACAGGTCCTGGATCGTAGTGTAAATAGCAGCGTAGTCTTGTAAATAATGCTCCCTACCGGCTGTATGTTTAGTTTGAGAATTCTTTCCGGATTCGGTTATCCTGTGGGTGTGTTTCTGTGAGGAGAAGGGTGCAACGTCGCAGGGGGACATATTTACTCATTTGTGAATATCTGTAAAACTGTCGCACTCAGGGTAGAGTTAATAGTAGAGGGAACTACATTGCGTGCCACACTAAAGTAGGTAAAAATTTATCGGGTCGGGACGCCCCGAGGGTAGAGAAGGGTGCAATGTTGCGAATATGGAATTTGGCCTCCATATCCGCTTGTAAATATTCCCCTATTTTCTCCAATACTCCCCAACTTTCCCCAATCCCCCATTCCCTAGTCCCATTGCATGTAAATAACAATCAGTAGAGCCGACCTTCCCCTTATTCCCCCATTAAATGTCGTGCCCAGGTCCACCGCACCACACGTAGACAACTTTCGGACATCTTCCTAGTTATTCTTATTCTATGTCAGTTAAGGCCTCGTCTCCATTAATTATGACTCTTCGTTGCACCAGAATGTGATTATATGGCATCAGTAGTGAGTTTAGGACCTTTCCCATACCTCCTTCCATCTTCTTCCCCAACAATTACAACAACAACAGAGATGGCGGCGGAGCGGGGGAGGATGCGTCCTCACACCGGCTCGATTAGCTCCAGACCATGCGCTCCACGGGGTTACCACGAAGGGGCTCCTTGTCAGCTCCTCGTCAAGGGCGGAGCCTGGTAAACCCCCCGCACGCACCCAATGAGAAGCAACGTGCCGATTCCACGAGGCGGAGCTAACGAGCCGAGGGCGTGTCACTCCCCGCCGGATATACGCGGCCCCGCGCCGGATGTGACGTGAGATGCGCACCCAGCTTGGAGAAGGAAAGCCACCTGCGAGCGCTGAGTGAGATGCGCACCCAGCTTGGAGAAGGAAAGCCACCTGCGAGCGCTGAGAGAGATGCGCACCCAGCTTGGAGAAGGAAAGCCACCTGCGAGCGCTGAGTGAGATGCGCCCCCAGCTTGAGACGACAAGACGCCACCTCGAGCGCTGTGAAACCTCCTGCATCTACTGGACCGTACAGTACCCTGTCCTTGAGCCAAGAGTGCACCTTGAGCCATCGATTCTGCCTTTCCTAGCCATCAATCCCCGTGTGAGTCAGCCTTGTCCCGTTTATCTGTCGTCTGTTGGGAATAATATAAGAGTGTGTCTAAGTGCTTGTCTTTCTATGCTGTCCCTCTTGTAGTTGTAATCTAACCTTCCGCCTTAATATAACCTCCTCCGGAGGTCTTGAGAACTGAACCCCTGGTGTCGTATTGTGTTATTGTAATCCAGCCGGGTGTCTTCTTTTTCTTATTGAGCCAGCATCGCGCGACTTCGTCAACGTCGAGTATAGTCGGGTAATTTGTGCGGACACGACGGCCATTCCGCTCGGCCCACTTTAACATCAAAGTCGTGTCTGTAACAGTATAATGGGGGTAGAAAATATCCTGGGTTTGGAAATACAAGGAAGGTAAATCTAGGAGGTAATTCGGTCCATCAAGCCTGCACAATCATAACAACATCCTCGTACTCCCTCATCCACACGACTTCCAAATCCATGTCCAACTCGATTTCAAAACAATCCATTGACTTTACTGTTTGGAATCTTGCAGGGAGACAAATGCAAGCATTCACCGCTCTCTGGATCAATGACCCTGCCTTACAACTATCCTTACTGGCCTCTTTTTTTTCTTTTCTTTTTTTGATTCAAGGTCAAGGCTTGTGGAAGAACTGGAACACTGAACAGATTAGGACACAACAGAAGAAAGAGAGAGGGAGAAACACCAACAGCAGGGTTGAAATCAAAAAGTAAAGGGCGGCGAGTACAAATAATGGATGTATGGGGTGGAATGATCCCAGTGTGTACCCTGGATAATAATAGGTACGCCGTATCCCTGCGTGTCGTAAGAGACGACTAAGAGGGTTGGCGTCAGGAAGGGCATCCGGCCATAAAAACATTGCCTCAAAAAGAGAACCATGACAATTACAACTACATGTGGGCAGGGTACAGCCTGAAGTGGAGATCGGTTTCTGAGGTTTGGGACATGGAATGTAGGGACAATGACAGGGAGATCAGGAGAAGTGGTGGAAGTATTGGTCAGAAGAAGAGTGGACATATGTTGTGTGCAAGAGATGAGATGGAAGGGAAGTGGTGTGAGAATGGTGAAGGGTAGGCAGGGACAGAAATACAAGTTTGTGTGGCAAGGGTGCCCGGAGGGCATGAATGGTGTTGGTGTCCTGGTTTCTGAGGAGTTTGTAGACAGTGTGGTGAGTGTGACTAGAGTGAGTGATAGGTTGATGATGGTGAAAATGATGATTGGAAAGCTCTTGGTGAACATCATCTCGGGATATGCTCCGCAGGTTGGTCGAAGCGATGAAGAGAAGGACAAGTTATGGTGTGCGATAGAGAAGCTGATGGAAAACGTGAAAGATGAGGACGTTGTTGTGGTAGGAGGAGACCTAAATTGACATGTGGGAAGGAGTATGGATGGTTTTGACGGAGTTCATGGGGGTTACGGATATGGTGTGAGAAATGGAGAAGGTGAAAGGATTTTGGAGTTTGCTGATGGAGCTGATTTGTTGATTTGTAATACTCAGTTCCAGAAAGAGGATAATAAGCTTGTTACATACACGTCAGGTGGGTCGACGACAACCGTTGACTACCTGATGGTGCGTAGGCGAGATAGGGGGCACCTCCGGGACACAAAGGTGATCCCGGGGGAGGAGGCTGTTTCACAGCACCACTTGGTTGTCTGCGACGTAAGGGTGAAAGGTGCGAGGAGAGCTCGGCGGGTGAAGTACCAACCGAGAATGAAGGTGTGGAGGTTGAAAGAGGTGACAGTAAGGGAGGCATTAAAAGAGAGGCTGAGTAGGGTCGAGGATGATGTGGTTGAGCTTGAAAGTGGTTGGATGTCAATGAAAGCTAGTCTGTTGGGAGCCGTTGGTGAGGTATGTGGATGGACAAAAGGACCACCGAGGCACTTGGAAACATGGTGGTGGGATGATGAAGTTGGAAAGAGGATAGACGAGAAGAGGAAGAAGTTCAAGGAGTGGCAGAAGGCGAAGGGTACGGGAGCAGAAACAGCAGAGCATGAAAGTTATAAGGCAGACAGGAAGGCTGCAAAGAAAGAGGCAGCAAAGGCGCAGGAGGCATGTAGGAAAATGTTCGGAGAACGCTTGGATTCGGAAGAGGGTCAGAAAGCAGTATTCAGGATTGCAAAGCACATAGCGAAAGAGAGGTGTGATGTGATGGGGGTGAGGTGCTTGAAGGATGAAGTGGGACAAATCGTTGTCGACCCAGATGGAATTAAAGGAAGATGGAAAAGATATATGGAAATGCTGTTGAATACAGAGAATGAATGGGATGGCAACATAGAGTAACCCAGTTTTAGGACCGGCAGAGAAGATAACTGAGAAGGAAGTTGAGGAAGCGATAAAAGCAATAAAAAAATAACCACATTTCGAGGCCATTCTCCCCGCAAAGAGGGGGTTGGCCTTTTTCGGGGACCGTGGTTGTTGTTGTTTTTCGGTCCCCTTTTTGAAGCAATGTTTTACGGCCGGATGCCCTTCCTGCCGCCAACCCTTTTTGTCGCCTTTTACGACAAGCAGGGAATTACCAGTGAACTGGTACTCAATAGCGAAGCGATAAAAGCAATGAAGGGTAGAAAAGCGGGAGGGCCGACGGGAGTTGTGGGAGATATGTTGAAGGCAGCAGGAAGTTGGGGTGTGAAGAGAATGACAGAGATCTGTAATCTGGTGGTGAAAGAAGGCCGCATTCCAGTGGATTGGGAACTGAGTACCCTCGTCCCTCTATACAAGGGGAAAGGTGACCCTCTGGAGTGTGGCTCGTACCGAGCGATAAGGTTATTGGAGCATGGAATGAAGGTATTGGAAAGGGTGTTGTAGAGGAGGATAAGGAAGAAAGTGAAGATCGACGAAATGCAGTTTGGATTCATGCCAGGAAGAGGAACGACAGACGCGCTTTTCATTGTGAGGCAGTTGCAGGAGAAGTACATGGAGAAGAGGAAGAAGTTGTTTTTTGGGTTTGTTGATCTGGAGAAAGCATTCGATCGGGTTCCACGCAAAGTATTGACATGGGCATTGAGGAAGTTAGGAGTGGAGGAATGGTTGATCAGAGTAGTGATGGCAATGTACAAAAGAGCGCGCACAGCTGTAAGGACGAAGGACGGGAACAGTGGTGAGTTTGAGGTGAAGCTGGGAGTGCATCAGGGGTCAGTACTAAGTCCACTACTATTTGTAGCTGTGATGGAGGTGCTGGCTCAGAACGTAAAGGAGGGTTTCCCGTGGGAGTTGTTGTATGCAGATGATCTGGTGTTGATTGCGGAAAATATGGATGGACTGAAGGAAAAGATGAACACGTGGAAGGAATGTATGGAGACAAAGGGTCTGAAGGTGAATATCGGAAAGACGAAGGTGATGGCAAGTGGTAAAGCATGTGGTGAGGTGGAAAGAACTGGGAAGTGGCCCTGTGCTGTGTGTAGGAAGGGTGTCGGAGTGAACTCCATTCAGTGTACAATGTGCGCTGAGTGGGTTCATCAAAAATGTAGTGGTCTGAGAGGGTCATTAACCAGTGTGGCAGCTACATTCAAATGTAAGGTGTGCACAGAGGGAGCTGCAGATGGAGGAAATGTTGAGTTGGATCTTGGAGACGGCGTGAAGCTGGAAGGTGTGAAAACATTTTGCTACCTCGGAGACCTGCTGAATGGAGAAGGTGGATCAGACTCGGCAACGGTTGCTCGAGTGAGATGTGCATGGAAGAAGTTTCGGGAATTGAGTGGCGTGCTGATGATGAGGGGAGTGTCATTGAAGCTGAAGGGAAAGGTGTATGCTGCATGTGTGAGAAGTGTTTTGATTTATGGGAGCGAGACATGGGTAATGAACGTAGAGCAGCAACGAAGGTTGGAAAGGGTGGAAATGCGAATGGTTCGACGGATGTGCGGAGTATCGTTGAGAGAGAGGAAGACAAATGATGAATTGCGAAAGATGATGGGAATAGAGCCTGTGATTGATGCTGTGAAGAGGAACAGGTTGAGATGGTTTGGTCATGTGTTGAGGAAGGATGAAAGTGACTGGTTGAGAAGAGTGATGGAAATGAATGTAGAAGGAAGTAGAAGACGGGGAAGACCTTGAAAGACTTGGCTAAAGATGGTGGAAGAAGAAATGCGGGCAAGGGGGTTAACAAGGAGAGATGCAGAAAATAGGGCAAAATGGAGAAGATTGTCATGGGGACCGCAAGGCTAACCCCTGCTCTAGCAGGGAAAATGGCCTTTTAAAATGCATGTTGTTGTTGTTGTATGGGGTGGAATGAGGCGCAGAGTAGGACCCACTGGGTGGACAACCTGGATACAGAAAAGCCCTCTCAGGAAGGAAAAACTGGAAATTAGGATGGAGGTGGGCTTTTGAGTTTGGTGGGGGTTAACAAGGGTAGAAAAGATTATGATTTTGGATTGGGGGGATTGATCATGATTTTGGATAAATATTTATGTAAATTATAAAGAACTGATCCCTGGGGTAACCCCACGACTTACATCCTCCCAATCACAGCCACTCCACCGCACTCGATGCTCTTGGATCCCATGTAGTCTGTGTCCCCAGAGCTTTATCAATCCATAGTTTGCCTTGCTGTTTATTTACTTCCTCCATTCTTGCTTGCGTCTCTTCTGAAAGGACTTGCTCACCTCTGACAGAATTACTCTCAGCTATTGGAAGTTTCCTCAACTGTTGTAAATGATGAAGCAAAAATGTTTTTAACACCAGCAGGGACCTGTGGAAATTCCACGTAATGTAAAATGTGACTTCAAATCCTGAACTCTCCAAGGAGTTTTTCGTGGAATTTTCCTAAAGCCACGTCCCATTACAAAAGTAATAACAACACTTATCATAATATCATAATATTAATGATATTGTGAACGACAATAAACCCCACTCCCCAAGGTGACTTGTGATATTTCCACCCCCCCCCCCCTCCACACCATGCCCCTGACACCCTCACAGAAGTCAATTTTATTATCGGAAATTTAGAATTGTGAGGCACGGTCTGATCTTTTCAATGACCTGATCTAACATAAATAACAGCAATCATTAATTGGCAATAACTAGGGCATTGCCCGTACTATATCTATATCTAAAATTATATCCCCCCCCTCTATTTACATGAAATGGTTTGGTCCAAAGCGAACGGCTTGCGAGTACGGTGACAATCCCCCCCCTCTATTTACATGCAATGGTTTGGTCCAAAGCGAACGGCTTCCGGAGTTTGGTAAAGAAATCGCCATCGCGTGCACAAACGCGCAGGAAAGCGAATGAATCGCAAATTCGGTTTTATTAGTTTTAAAACATAGTTTAACGCCAACATAGTTTGCAAACGTGAAATAAATGAATACGCTCTCAAATGTGCCATCCGAGGCAGAGTGTGTCCTCCACGTTCGGCACACGCGATCGTTCGCTGCTCTCTGATTGGTTGAATCGTTTTTTGGACATAGCTCGGTAAGTAATTGTCCGATTAATATGAAACCTTGAAAAGGCACATCCTCGGGTCCCCAGCAATATACCTGGCAAGTTAAAAGTATATCGGACCCGTGGTTGTCGAGAAACAGCGGTCACAGACAAACAGACGTACAGACGTACAGACGTACAAACGTACAAACGTACAGACAGAGATTACTGGAATTATAGATAGATAATATGGATAATAACATGACTCCCCCTGCCGCTCCTGTAGTGAGCAGGTGTACTAGTCTAAGCAAATGATAAGAAATAACTATCGTTTGACTAAACAATTTTATTAACCCTGAAAGATAATTCCCAAATCAATACTATGTATTGTTGTCCCCTAGATGTTATATATCTACTACCTTCACCTTCTCTACCATTTTGCGATGATTGCTTAAAAAACATCCAACACCGCCCCCAGCCCCCACCCATCGTGGACTTTTCTACAGTTGTTTTTATTTATACCGTGTCGAGGTTATTTGAGCAGCTACAACACAGAACGGATGAGGACGTAACAGAATGAAAATAACAAGAGAAAGAGAGAAAAGGACACACCAACAGCAGCAGCAGTGTTGAGGAACAAAATATAGGGAGACTTGGAGGAGGGGGAGAATGTAGGGGGAGAATGTAGGGGGAGGTGACGGGGTGAACAAGCTCGATACAGCCGCAAACTCTCAATCAAAAAAGTGCAAGGAAAAACTATTGAGGTCTGAAGAGATGGAAGAGACCACTGCCTGTCTATCTGAAGGATGAGGGATGTTATGTTAGAGGATAGAGTCGTGAGCAAAAAGATAGCCGATTTTCTAGAGTCAAAAGATCGGTCATGAAGATTAGCAATAGGACCAATGATCTCTCCGACTCTCTGGAAAATCCACTTTGTCTGTTTGCTGATTGATCCACCCTCCGCCTTACCATCTCTCATCCCTCAGATCGGCAGGCAGAAGCTTCTTCACTCTCTGCAGACCTGGAAAGAAATCACAAGCTGGTCAAACACTTGGAACATGTGTTTCAATCCTGACAAATATCACACTCTCACTATGCCTCTCCAAAAAGACCATCTGGACAACCCTCCCATCTACTTTCTCAACAATCCTCTCCAAGAAGTTCTGTCACTCAATATCTTGGGTCTCACAATCTGCCATGACCTTTCCTGGGGAAAAACACATTTCCAAGCTGGCTTCCATAGCCAGTCGCCCTCTGGGCATCCTCCATCTTGCGAAGTCCGTTCTTGTCACACCTGAGCTTCTCACCACTTACAAAGCTTTTATCAGCAGCTTGATGGAGTACTGCTCTCCCCTCTGGGCTGGTGCTCCTGCCTCACACCAAGCTCGGCTTCACGCTGGAGAAACCAAAGCTTTCAGAATCATTGGTATCTTCCGTGACGAAGCTCATTCTGAGGGCCTATCACTCTCTCACCACTGGCAGGTTGGCGGTCTTTCTGTCCTCTACCGACTCTTCTCCAGCCTTTCACTTCCTGCTCTGTCTGTGCTCTGTACCCCCAATATTTCTGCAAGACGCACAAGATCTGCCAGCAACCCCTTTCTGGTGAAATTGCCAAAATCAAGATTCTCTGCTCACCTTCACTCTTTCATTCCTCTTTTTTCCCGCTTCTGAGACAAACTCCCACACTCTTTTCAATCCCACTCTTCCATCTCGGTCTTCAAAACAGCTGTTCACCCCATCTCATATCTTCCCCCATCCAAAGCCATGATTTTTTCGACCCCCGTTAATTCACGCACCTCTTCAAATTCCCTGCTTTCTTTCCTGAAAGTCCCTGTAGTGTCCATATTGTTTATCGCATATACCCCACCCCAGCCCTCTTTCTTCCACAGATATCCTGATGTCCCTGTTCCCTACTGTTGATGTGCTTCCCTCTCTCTCTCCCCCTCTTGTATCCCACTCCCTTTGTTATATGTTGTATGTGTTAGCTCTTATACTAACCTCAACTTCGTATAAAAAAAAAAATCCTTCCCTACTCCACTCACTCACTTCTCTCTTATTCTATCACTGTAATGTGTGTAAAACATCAAAATATTATATAACTTACCGTACTTGTGCTCGTTATGTTTTCTTTCTTTGGAAATGGCACCCAGAAAGGGGTTTCACTGACAATAGTGTTCACAAAACTCCCCAGAGTGCAACAGTGAACAGAGCGTTTAACTAACTTGAGTTTTGAAACCCGACACCCTTAGAATGCAACGGTGCTGTCCCAGGTGGCCTGATGACCATCCTTACAGAAGGCGCAATAAAAAGACAAAGGCAAATCAACCATTAGTCGAGGCAGAAACTCCTGCTCCTGGATCGACTTTGCAAGATTTGTCTCCGGTATGTATTAGTCTTGCTAATGCTTCTTTGCAATGGACCAATGAGAGTTGTTTTACTACTTCAGCAAATTGTGTTTACTACATACGGTGATATAGAAACATTGATGTGAATGAACATCTGTAAATGTGTTATTGGTTCACGAGTTATCAAACAGAGTGACCACTATATTCGTCATGGGTGTGTGTGTGTGTGTGTGTGTGTGTGTGTGTGTGTGTGTGTGTGTGTGTGTGTGTGTGTGTGTGTGTGTCTGTCTGTCTGTCTGTCTGTCTGTCCGCAGCATAACTACCCGATGATATCATCCGATCTTGATGAAACTTGGGTTCCAATTCGAGTTGTGTCCTGCCTAGAGTGGGCGTATTGCACCCATTGTGGGTGGAGCCACGCCCGAAAAAGATGTCTTTTTAGGGGGTAATCGAGTTCAAGCTACATCTTCTCCGAGGGAGTTGGTGGAATCTGACAGGGTTTTGGTATTTGGTTAGGCCAATGTCATGTGTCTAGCCCCACGGAGCTCGATTTTTCATTTTCGCCCCAAGGTCAAGGTCACAAGGTCACAAAATTTAGAAAAGTCGATTTTTTATGGTTTTATTACATTGTTCGCTTCCTGATAGGGTGACATGTCGTACATGATCTTATATTATCACATACATCATGAAATACAAGTTTTCCAACAAATTTAAGAATCTTCGACCTTTGACCTTTGAAGGACACAAAGGTCAAATTTTCAAAGTTGTCGGAATTGAACCGAATTTTCGGTATTGTGTAGCTAACTAACCTCATAACTGATTATACATTATTTTCTATCTCATTTCAAGGTCAGTAACCTTCGTTTTGACATTTCCAGGCCAGCACCACACACAATTACGTACAGCTCTTAAAAGCTCTTGAAGGCCTGCGCACACAGCGCATTGGGGCCCTTTGCAAATAGACATGTACACCGTATGTCGGGGGCCGCCACCTGCCACGTGGGCCCCCGACCCCCCATTCCGGGCCTGTTTCGGTTATAGTCCGTCCTTTGTCATTGAATACCGCTCGCTTGTGAACCATCGTCGTCTCCTGACTTGTTATTATTATTTTGTATTTATTTTCCAAAAGCACGTGGTGTTGCACAAATACTATTTACGGGCTTCCAAGTAACACCGCATCATGTGTTGTGTCACATGGTCATCTCTGAAGTAATGCAAAAACCTAAATGTTTTTCAAAATTTATCGGCCTTTTCATATATTGCTTGGGTTATACATGCTGCATGTGTAACAATTTTATCCTCTAGTTCCTGTAATGTGTGAAGCCTATTTCGTTACATGTTTTGCATTCAAATAGCCCCACATAAAGTAATCCGAGACAGTTAGATCGGGAGATCTGCTCGCCCATGAAAATGTTAAGGACTGTGAGATGATTTGACCGCTGAAGTGTTGCCACAGACCACATGCGACTTTTGAAATAACGTTTTCTGCCCCCAGAATGCTCAGCGCGCATGTGCAGAAACACCACAGGAAGTGTCGGCGTTCAAGGCACTATAAAATATGTTGGATGTGAGTACCAATGGCTCGCCAAGCTTCTGTAATAAGCTAAAAATACAAGGAAACGTATTGAGAGAAAGCGTTGTGCCTAAGATTTGGACAACTTTCTCAGCTCGCCGAACGGGAAGCTGCTCATAGTACAAACTCCCGACCATGTGGGTTCATGCAAGACCCGAGTGAACAGACGTGTGCAACACAATCCCCGACAGATCGCTATCAGTGAATCGACTGTTCATCTGGATTAGTTGCTTCTTAACACCGATGGGAAGGACATATCTGTGGCATTTTGACTGTACTGTACAGGATAAGTTTACAATGATGATCTATATCAGTGGTTCTTAACCGTTTTCTCACCACGGACCAGCAAGCGTCACGATAAATGACCGCGATCCGCCAATTGGGAACCATGTAATTAATTGTCTTTACTGTCGATACTTCCTCTATCTTTTTGCTGATGACTCCACTCTCTGCTGCCCCATCTCTCATCTATGAGAGAGATAGAGGATAGAAGATAGAGGATACTTCCTCTATCCTTTTGCTGATGACTCCACTCTCTGCTGCCCCATCTCTCATCCCTCAGATCAGCAGGCAGCAGCCTCTACTCTGTGCAGACCTGGATAAAATTACAAGCTGATCAAACAAGTGGAACATGTCTTTCAATCCCAACAAATCTCACACACTCACTATGTCTCTCTGCAAAGACCGTCTGGATAACCCTCCCATCTACTTTCTGAACAATCCTCTTGAAGAAGTTCGGTCACTCAAGCTTTTGGGTCTCACTTTCTTCCATAATCTTTCCTGGGAAAACAACCTTTCCAAGCTGGCCTCCAAAGCCATTCGCTGACTGGGAATCCTCCTTCATGCCGACTGGGCATCCTCCGTCGTGCCTTCCTTGGCACGACTGAGCTTCTCCCCACATACAAATCATTAATCCGCAGCTTGATGGAATATTGCTATCCCCTCTGAGCTGGTGCTTCTGCCTCACACCTAGCTCGGCTTCACGCTGTTGAAACCAAAGCTTTCAGAATCATTGGTATCTCCCGCGATGATGCTGATTTTGAGGGCCTTTCACTCGCTCACTGCAGTCAAGTTGGCGGTCTTTCTATCTTCTACCGACTCCTCTCTGGCCTTGCACTACTCTGTCTGTGCTCTGCCCCCCAAATATTCCTGTAGGACGCACAATATCTCCCAGCAACCCTCTTCTGGTGAAACCGCCAAAATCAAGACTGTCTGCTCACCTTCACTCTTTCATTCCTCTTTTTTCCCACCTCTGGAACAATCTCCCACACTCTCTTCAATCCCATTGCACCCTATAAGTCTTTAAAACAGCTGTTCACCACCATCTCTTATCTTCCCCCATCCACCATTTTGATCTTTTGTACCCCCATTAATCCAACCCAAACCCACATCCTTAAAATTCCCTGTTTCTTTCCGCAAAGCCTCTGCAGTGCCCATCGTGTTGATCCTGTGTCCCCAGCCCTCTCTCTTCCACCGATGTCCCTGTTCCCTACTGTTGTTGTACTTCCCTCGATCTCCCCATATTTTCTCCCGCTGCCTTTATTATATGTTCTATCTGTTAACTCATATGAGACTAGACCAAGTATACAAAAAAAAAACGAGACCGAAAGTCTAACAGCGGCGTGGCCGGTGTTGTTTGATACTTTAGTTGAAGAGAATAGTATGACCTGGGTGGAGATGCCAATTAGCAAATAATGTAAGTATTAAATTATTTTGAAGTACAGTACTCTAAGTCTCCAAGCTGTCTGTCACCATGGACGTGAAGAGATTGCATTGAGACACTGGTTTTTTCTATACTTGCAAAAGTACCCGGTGTTGCCGTGTGACAGAGTCGCTTCCTGACGGGAATTTGAACTTGAAGAGAGGGGGGAGGACGGGAGGCGAGGATGGAGGGGGAAGACAAGGGGAAGGGGAGGGTGGAATGGAATGGAGGGGAGGGTTAGTATATCACACAAAAATGTTGGTCAATAAAAAAATGGGTACGTAAAAATCAAAAGGGAGCTCTTTCTACTGTAACGCCATGGCTTGCAAAAGCAGCCTGAATAAAAACAAAAAGAGAGCTCTGTCTACTGTAACGCCATGGCTTGCAAGAGCAGCCTGAATAGCGGTCACCAAGTGGTGGTTAATCATATTCAAAAAGGGTGTTATAACACACCTAAACTTCCCCGGCCTTGTGACTAATTCATTAAGAGCCCTCGCGAAGCGACTTAAGCACTCCAGCAAGCACTCCAGCGAAATGGGTGATAAGGAACAGCTGGCTTGGCATTTGCTTCTGGTTGAAATGGCCGAGGAATTAAAAAAACAGATTGCAGGTACAGTGGAGTGACACCCTATCCCATGGAAGTATGAATTAAGTTTAAAATTAATAAGTTGAAAAAAAAACCCCCCAGAATGAGAATGACAGCCTCGCTTAAGCAAATGCATTTATACACTTAGTTATAAAAATCGCTATAAATGGTAAATTTTGTCAGATTTCACTCCAGATTTGGACATAGTCTACAGCATCCAATCCTCGTATCCGAATGCAGATTTTGCTGATAGCCGGCGAAGCCGGTGTTGTGAATGAACGCGTACGTATTATGTTGAAAAGCCAGATTTTGCTGAATCCTTTAAGAATTTCGAAGCTTTGATGCATCAAATCGCTCCATGGAGGCCGCCATCTTGCGCATGCGGAAGTATGCATAAAAAATTGAGAAAAGTTCAATAGGAGTTTGTTTCACCCGTCTTTTTTTGATTCACAATCTTATGCACCTCTAATTTGTAATTAAAATACTTTAAGACCAACATCCTTCCCCGGACCCGCACGGGCCCTGGTTATCTTCAACGAAAATCATCACCAAACACCGGAACCAATGAGATTCGAGCATTTGAAAAATATTTCAAAAACCAAATCGCTCCATGGAGGCCGCCATCTTGCGGATGCGGAAGTATGCATAAAAAATTGAGAAAAAGTTCAATAGGAGTTTGTTTCACCCGTCTTTTTTTGATTCACAATCTTATGCACCTCTAATTTGTAATTAAAATACTTTAAGACCAACCTCGTTCCCCGGGCCCACACGGGCCCTGGTTATCTTCAACGAAAATCGTCACCAAACACCGGAAATGAGATTCAACCATTTAAAAAAATATTTCAAAAAAGCTTGTTACCGTGTTTCGGAGGCTGAAAACGGCGTCGAATATTCTAAAATTGACGAAGAATTATTTTTTAGAAATCTCGCGGCCGTAGGGCATAGTTTTTCACGGCCGGAAATATCCGAAGTTGAGACGGAATTCACCGAATTAATCAAGAAGGAAATTTTATAAATTTTAATCTCATCCAGAATGCAAATGGTGTCATTTTGAATGAGGTACGGTACCTACTACACCTATCTACTACCAACTACCTAACCTACTGATGCCATAGTGATGGGTAAAATAGTGGCAAGAGGCTTTGGCTTCGCCGGCTCATTGCGGCTTTGCAGTAGGGTACTAGTATGCTTCAATTATGTAATGATAAAATTGATCGAGTCTCCAAGGCAAGGCACGTTTGAATAGGCCGAAACAAAATGGCGGCTTAAGAACCCAGTGAGTGGCAGTGTGCTGACCAAGATGGCGGGCCGCCATATTGGTAAGCTTTTTTCGTGTTTTTTTCTTCTTATGAGCACCTCGTTAATCATCTTCAAAAAGGGTGTTATAACGCACCCAAACACCAAGTTTTCACCATTGCAATCTTGAAGGTCCAGGTGTATGTATGCAAAGTTTGGGGCTGCTATGTTTCATGGTTTTGGAGTTATGGAGGAGACAGATAGACGGACGGAAGGACACTGCCTTTTATTATTATTATAGATGTTGGTAAGCTAGTCAACACTATCAAAGTGACCTCAGCACCATCCCGACACACACCACTGTTTGTTACAGAATGAGGTGTTTTTATGGTGGCCAGAGTACAAATCCTGCCACCAACCTCCTTGAGAGGGCCCAGCGAGTTGGTACTCATCTTGCCGACCTCTGAAGGATGACAGGCTGAGTCAACCCCACCTGGTGTTAATTCAACAGCTGACCCGGATTCAAACTCAGAACACTAGGATCCCAAGCCCTCCACCCGAACCATTAAGCCAACACCAGACTTAGGGTGGTTGGAGGCAGTCATAAAAACACCGATATTTGAAGAGCGGTTAGAAGCCTTCAATGTTTGAAGAGCCCTTAATCAAAGTTTTAATTATATATGAACTGGGGGGCAGGCACACCCTCTCCCCCACCCACCTCACATATCATCACCCTGTTGTTTCAGTTCCCCCCATTCATCAAGTGTGATAGTTTGCCCCAACCAGGTATATGACGTTATAATATATGAACATTCCCTAATTTTGAGGTACCTTATTAACAAAAATGCCAAGGACCTTTACACTGTGGACAAAAGCACAATTTTTTCACCAAAGCTTTGCCCATGTATAAGGATCAAAAAGAGGGTAAGCTCCAAAAAATCTCATGACAGGAAGTGTTTTTTTATGACGTCACAATAGACTAACAAGATATTAGCGCAAATTAATGTATAACATAAGGTTGTGAAGTACTGTGCCGAGATTTTGAGTCATTAATTTAATATTTCAAGAAACAGGCAATTGATATATAAGCCTTTTTAAGCTCACTATGTTGCAGTGATGTCATTACTCAAATGTGTAAAAAAATAAAAAAAATAAAACAAAACAAATGAAAATAAAACATAAGAATTAGGGGATAAATGCAAGGGTGCCCGGTTTCAAATGTGATTTAAGACCATGTTCAAATAATACATTCCCTGGAATATACGCGATCTTAGTCTAGCTATTCAAATTTAGAAATGCAAGAAACCAATAAAAGTATTTATGAATTTTCTATCAAATTACAGCATTGGAACGTATAATATTGGTTTGGATATTGTACTTTTTATGCTTATGTGGACTATTTCCTTTCAATTTCAGGTCATCATGGATTGGAGTGCTTGCATAACCCTAAGCCTTCAGAACCCCTCAGAATTACCCTTTAGAACCCTTCAGAATTACCTTTTAGAATTACCCTTTTGAACCCCTCAGAATTACCCTTCAGAACCCTTCAGAATTACCCTTTACAACCCCTCAGAATTACCCTTTAGAACCCTTCAGAATTACCTTTTAGAAAAACCATTTAGAACCCTTCAGAATTACCTTTTAGAAAAACCCTTTAGAACCCTTCAGAATTACCTTTTAGAATTACCCTTTAGAACCTATAAAAATCATCCTTTAGAACCCTTTAGAATTACCTTTTAGAATAACCCTTTAGAATTACCTTTTAGAATTACCTTTAAGAATTACCCCTTAGAACCTATGAAAATCATCCTTTCGAACCCTTTAGAATTACCTTTTAGAATTACCTTTTAGAATAACCCTTTGGAACCCTTCAGAATTACCTTTTAGAATAACCCTTTAGAACCCTTCAGAATTATCTTTTAGAATAACCCTTTAGAACCCTTCAGAATTACCTTTTAGAATTACCCCTTAGAACCTATAAAAATCATCCTTTAGAACCCTTTAGAATTACCCTTTAGAACCCCTCAGAATTAACCTTTAGAACCCCTCAGAATTACCTTTTAGAATTACCCTTCAGAACCCTTTAGAATTACCCTTCAGAACCCCTCAGAATTACCGTTTAGAACCCTTCAGAATTACCTTTTAGAATTACCCTTTATAATTACCCCTTAGAACCTATAAAAATCATCCTTTAGAACCCTTTAGAATTACCTTTTAGAATTACCCTTAAGAACCCTTCAGAATTACCTTTTAGAATTACCCTTTAAAAACCTTCAGAATTACCGTTTAGAACCCTTCAGAATTACCTTTTAGAATTACCCTTTAGAACGCTTTAGAATTACCCTTTAGAACCCCTCAGAATTACCTTTTAGAATTACCCTTCAGAACCCCTCAGAATTACCCTTTAGAACCCCTCAGAATTACCTTTTGGAATTACCCTTTAAAACCCTTCAGAATTACCCATTAGAACCCTTCAGAATTACCCTTTAGAACCCTTCAGAATTACCTTTTAGAATTACCCTTCAGAACCCTTCAGAATTACCCTTTAGAACCCTTCAGAATTACCTTTTAGAACCCTTCAGAATTACCTTTTAGAATTACCCTTTAGAATCCCTCAGAATTACCCTTTAGAACCCTTCAGAATTACCTTTTAGAATTACCCTTTAGAACCCCTCAGAATTACCCTTTAGAACCCTTCAGAATTACCTTTTAGAATTACCCTTTAGAACCCTTCAGAATTACCCTTCAGAACCCTTCAGAATTACCTTTTAGAATTACCCTTTAGAACCCTTTAGAATTACCGTTTAGAACCCTTCAGAATTACCTTTTAGAATTACCCTTTAGAACCCCTCAGAATTACCCTTTAGAACCCCTCAGAATTACCGTTTAGAACCCTTCAGAATTACCTTTTAGAATTACCCTTTAGAACCCCTCAGAATTACCTTTTAGAACCCTTCACAATTACCTTTTAGAATTACCCTTCAGAACCCTTCAGAATTACCCTTTAGAACCCCTCAGAATTAACTTTTAGAACCCTTCAGAATTACCCTTTAGAATTACCCTTTAGAACCCCTCAGAATTACCTTTTAGAACCCTTCAAAATTACCCTTTAGAATTACCCTTTAGAACCCCTCAGAATTACCTTTTAGAACCTTTCAGAATTACCCTTTAGAATTACCCTTTAGAACCCCTCAGAATTACCTTTTAGAACCCTTCAAAATTACCCTTTAGAACCCCTCAGAATTACCTTTTAGAACCCTTCAGAATTACCTTTTAGAATTACCCTTCAGAACCCTTCAGAATTACCTTTTAGAACCCCTCAGAATTAACTTTTAGAACCCTTCAGAATTACCCTTTAGAACCCTTCAGAATTACCCTTTAGAACCCCTCAGAATTAACTTTTAGAACCCCTCAGAATTACCTTTTAGAACCCCTCAGAATTACCTTTTAGAATTACCCTTCAGAACCCTTCAGAATTACCTTTTAGAATTACCCTTTAGAACCCCTCAGAATTACCTTTTAGAACCCTTCAGAATTACCCTTTAGAACCCCTCAGAATTACCTTTTAGAATTACCCTTCAGAACCCTTCAGAATTACCCTTTAGAACCCCTCAGAATTACCCTTTAGAACCCTTCAGAATTACCCTTTATAACCCTTCAGAATTACCCTTTAGAATTACCCTTTAGAACTCTTCAGAATTACCCTTTATAACCCCTCAGAATTACCCTTGAGAACCCTTCAGAATTACCCTTTAGAACCCTTCAGAATTACCCTTTAGAATTACCCTTTAGAACCCTTCAGAATTACCCTTCAGAACCCTTCAGAATTACCCTTTAGAACCCCTCAGAATTACCCTTTAGAACCCCTCAGAATTACCCTTTAGAACCCCTCAGAATTACCCTTTAGAACCCCTCAGAATTACCTTTTAGAACCCTTCAGAATTACCCTTTAGAACCCTTCAGAATTACCCTTAAGAACCCCTCAGAATTACCTTTTAGAACCCCTCAGAATTACCCTTTAGAACCCCTCAGAATTACCTTTTAGAATTACCCTTTAGAACCCTTCAGAATTACCCTTTAGAACCCTTCAGAATTACCCTTTAGAACCCTTCAGAATTACCCTTTAGAACCCCTCAGAATTACCTTTTAGAATTACCCTTCAGAACCCTTCGGAATTACCTTTTAGAACCCTTCAGAATTACCCTTTAGAACCCCTCAGAATTACCTTTTAGAATTACCCTTCAGAACCCTTCAGAATTACCTTTTAGAACCCTTCAGAATTACCCTTTAGAACCCTTCAGAATTACCCTTTAGAACCCCTCAGAATTACCTTTTAGAATTACCCTTTAGAACCCTTCAGAATTACCCTTTAGAACCCTTCAGAATTACCCTTTAGAACTCTTCAGAATTACCCTTTAGAACCCCTCAGAATTACCCTTTAGAACCCCTCAGAATTGCCTTTTAGAACCCCTCAGAATTACCCTTTATAACCTCTCAGAATTACCCTTTAGAACCCCTCAGAATTACCTTTTAGAATTACCCTTCAGAACCCTTCAGAATTACCCTTTAGAACCCCTCAGAATTACCCTTTAGAACCCTTCAGAATTACCCTTTAGAACCCCTCAGAATTACCTTTTAGAATTACCCTTCAGAACCCTTCGGAATTACCTTTTAGAACCCTTCAGAATTACCCTTTAGAACCTCTCAGAATTACCTTTTAGAATTACCCTTCAGAACCCTTCAGAATTACCTTTTAGAACCCTTCAGAATTACCCTTTAGAACCCTTCAGAACCCCTCAGAATTACCTTTTAGAATTACCCTTTAGAACCCTTCAGAATTACCCTTTAGAACCCTTCAGAATTACCCTTTAGAATTACCCTTTAGAACTCTTCAGAATTACCCTTTAGAACCCCTCAGAATTACCCTTTAGAACCCCTCAGAATTGCCTTTTAGAACCCCTCAGAATTACCCTTTATAACCTCTCAGAATTACCCTTTAGAACCCTTCAGAATGACCCTTTAGAACCCCTCAGAATTACCCTTTAGAACCCCTCAGAATTACCCTTTAGAACCCTTCAGAATTACCCTTTAGAACCCCTCAGAATTGCCTTTTAGAATTACCCTTTAGAACCCTTCAGAATTACCCTTTAGAACCCTTCAGAATTACCCTTTAGAATTACCCTTTGGAACTCTTCAGAATTACCCTTTAGAACCCCTCAGAATTACCCTTTAGAACCCCTCAGAATTGCCTTTTAGAACCCTTCAGAACCCCTCAGAATTACCCTTTAGAACCCTTCAGAATTACCCTTTATAACCCTTCAGAATTACCCTTTAGAATTACCCTTTAGAACTCTTCAGAATTACCCTTTATAACCCCTCAGAATTACCCTTGAGAACCCTTCAGAATTACCCTTTAGAACCCTTCAGAATTACCCTTTAGAATTACCCTTTAGAACCCTTCAGAATTACCCTTCAGAACCCTTCAGAATTACCCTTTAGAACCCCTCAGAATTACCCTTTAGAACCCCTCAGAATTACCCTTTAGAACCCCTCAGAATTACCCTTTAGAACCCCTCAGAATTACCTTTTAGAACCCTTCAGAATTACCCTTTAGAACCCTTCAGAATTACCCTTAAGAACCCCTCAGAATTACCTTTTAGAATCCCTCAGAATTACCCTTTAGAACCCCTCAGAATTACCTTTTAGAATTACCCTTTAGAACCCTTCAGAATTACCCTTTAGAACCCCTCAGAATTACCCTTTAGAACCCCTCAGAATTAGCTTTTAGAATTACCCTTTAGAACCCCTCAGAATTACCCTTTAGAACCCCTCAGAATTACCTTTTAGAATTACCCTTTAGAACCCTTCAGAATTACCCTTTAGAACCCTTCAGAATTACCTTTTAGAACCCTTCAGAATTACCCTTTAGAACCCCTCAGAATTACCCTTTAGAACCCCTCAGAATTACCTTTTAGAATTACCCTTTAGAACCCTTCAGAATTACCCTTTAGAACCCTTCAGAATTACCCTTTAGAACCCTTCAGAATTACCCTTTAGAACCCCTCAGAATTACCCTTTAGAACCCCTCAGAATTACCTTTTATAATTACCCTTTAGAACTCTTCAGAATTACCCTTTAGAACCCCTCAGAATTACCCTTTAGAACCCCTCAGAATTGCCTTTTAGAACCCTTCAGAACCCCTCAGAATTACCCTTTAGAACCCTTCAGAATTACCCTTTAGAACCCTTCAGAATTACCCTTTAGAATTACCCTTTAGAACTCTTCAGAATTACCCTTTAGAACCCCTCAGAATTACCCTTTAGAACCCCTCAGAATTGCCTTTTAGAACCCTTCAGAATTACCCTTTAGAACCCCTCAGAATTACCCTTTAGAACCCCTCAGAATTACCCTTT
Organism: Myxine glutinosa; assembly: GCF_964187855.1. Classification (NCBI taxonomy): domain Eukaryota; kingdom Metazoa; phylum Chordata; class Myxini; order Myxiniformes; family Myxinidae; genus Myxine; species Myxine glutinosa. The sequence goes on from NC_136273.1 coordinate 8,821,070, forward strand.
AGAACCCCTCAGAATTACCCTTTAGAACCCCTCAGAATTGCCTTTTAGAACCCTTCAGAATTACCCTTTAGAACCCTTCAGAATTACCCTTTAGAACCCCTCAGAATTACCCTTTAAAACCCCTCAGAATTACCCTTTAGAACCCCTCAATTACCCTTTAGAACCCCTCAGAATTACCTTTTAGAACCCTTCAGAATTACCCTTTAGAACCCTTCAGAATTACCCTTAAGAACCCCTCAGAATTACCTTTTAGAACCCCTCAGAATTACCCTTTAGAACCCCTCAGAATTACCCTTTAGAACCCTTCAGAATTACCCTTTAGAACCCCTCAGAATTACCTTTTAGAATTACCCTTTAGAACCCTTCAGAATTACCCTTTAGAACCCTTCAGAATTACCTTTTAGAACCCTTCAGAATTACCCTTTAGAACCCCTCAGAATTACCCTTTAGAACCCCTCAGAATTACCTTTTAGAATTACCCTTTAGAACCCTTCAGAATTACCCTTTAGAACCCTTCAGAATTACCCTTTAGAACCCTTCAGAATTACCCTTTAGAACCCCTCAGAATTACCCTTTAGAACCCCTCAGAATTACCTTTTAGAATTACCCTTTAGAACCCTTCAGAATTACCCTTTAGAACCCTTCAGAATTACCCTTTAGAATTACCCTTTAGAACCCTTCAGAATTACCCTTTAGAACCCCTCAGAATTACCTTTTAGAATTACCCTTTAGAACCCTTTAGAATTACCCTTTAGAACCCTTCAGAATTACCCTTTAGAACCCCTCAGAATTACCTTTTAGAATTACCCTTTAGAACCCTTCAGAATTACCCTTTAGAACCTTTCAGAATTACCCTTTAGAATTACCCTTTAGAATAGAACCCTTCAGAATTACCCTTTAGAACCCCTCAGAATTACCTTTTAGAATTACCCTTTAGAACCCTTCAGAATTACGCTTTAGAACCCTTCAGAATTACCCTTTAGAAACCCTCAGAATTACCTTTTAGAATTACCCTTTAGAACCCTTCAGAATTATGCTTTAGAACCCTTCAGAATTACCCTTTAGAAATACCCTTTAGAACCCTTCAGAATTACCCTTTAGAACCCCTCAGAATTACCCTTTAGAACCCCTCAGAATTACCCTTTAGAACCCCTCAGAATTACCCTTTAGAACCCCTCAGAATTACCTTTTAGAACCCTTCAGAATTACCCTTTAGAACCCTTCAGAATTACCCTTTAGAACCCCTCAGAATTACCCTTTAGAACCCCTCAGAATTACCCTTTAGAACCCCTCAGAATTACCCTTTAGAACCCCTCAGAATTACCCTTTAGAACCCCCCAGAATTACCCTTTAGAACCCCTCAGAATTACCCTTTAGAACCCCTCAGAATTGCCTTTTAGAACCCTTCAGAATTACCCTTCAGAACCCTTCAGAATTACCCTTTAGAACCCCTCAGAATTACCCTTTAGAACCCCTCAGAATTACCCTTTAGAACCCCTCAGAATTACCCTTTAGAACCCCTCAGAATTACCTTTTAGAACCCTTCAGAATTACCCTTTAGAACCCTTCAGAATTACCCTTTAGAACCCCTCAGAATTACCCTTTAGAACCCCTCAGAATTACCCTTTAGAGCCCCTCAGAATTACCTTTTAGAATTACCCTTTAGAACCCTTCAGAATTACCCTTTAGAACCCTTCAGAATTACCCTTTAGAACCCTTCAGAATTACCCTTTAGAACCCTTCAGAATTACCCTTTAGAACCCCTCAGAATTACCCTTTAGAACCCCTCAGAATTACCCTTTAGAACCCCTCAGAATTACCTTTTAGAATTACCCTTTAGAACCCTTCAGAATTACCCTTGAGAACCCCTCAGAATTACCTTTTAGAATTACCCTTTAGAACCCTTCAGAATTACCTTTTAGAACCCTTCAGAATTACCCTTTAGAACCCCTCAGAATTACCCTTTAGAACCCCTCAGAATTACCTTTTAGAATTACCCTTTAGAACCCTTCAGAATTACCCTTTAGAACCCTTCAGAATTACCCTTTAGAACCCTTCAGAATTACCCTTTAGAACCCCTCAGAATTACCCTTTAGAACCCCTCAGAATTACCTTTTAGAATTACCCTTTAGAACCCTTCAGAATTACCCTTTAGAACCCTTCAGAATTACCCTTTAGAATTACCCTTTAGAACCCTTCAGAATTACCCTTTAGAACCCCTCAGAATTACCGTTTAGAATTACCCTTTAGAACCCTTTAGAACCCTTCAGAATTACCCTTTAGAACCCCTCAGAATTACCTTTTAGAATTACCCTTTAGAACCCTTCAGAATTACCCTTTAGAACCCTTCAGAATTACCCTTTAGAATTACCCTTTAGAATAGAACCCTTCAGAATTACCCTTTAGAACCCCTCAGAATTACCTTTTAGAATTACCCTTTAGAACCCTTCAGAATTACGCTTTAGAACCCTTCAGAATTACCCTTTAGAAACCCTCAGAATTACCTTTAAGAATTACCCTTTAGAACCCTTCAGAATTACCCTTTAGAAATACCCTTTAGAACCCTTCAGAATTACCCTTTAGAACCCCTCAGAATTACCCTTTAGAACCCCTCAGAATTACCCTTTAGAACCCCTCAGAATTACCCTTTAGAACCCCTCAGAATTACCTTTTAGAACCCTTCAGAATTACCCTTTAGAACCCTTCAGAATTACCCTTTAGAACCCCTCAGAATTACCCTTTAGAACCCCTCAGAATTACCCTTTAGAACCCCTCAGAATTACCCTTTAGAACCCCTCAGAATTACCCTTTAGAACCCCTCAGAATTGCCTTTTAGAACCCTTCAGAATTACCCTTTAGAACCCTTCAGAATTACCCTTTAGAACCCCTCAGAATTACCCTTTAGAACCCCTCAGAATTACCCTTTAGAACCCCTCAGAATTACCCTTTAGAACCCCTCAGAATTACCCTTTAGAACCCCTCAGAATTACCTTTTAGAACCCTTCAGAATTACCCTTTAGAACCCTTCAGAATTACCCTTTAGAACCCCTCAGAATTACCCTTTAGAACCCCTCAGAATTACCCTTTAGAACCCCTCAGAATTACCTTTTAGAATTACCCTTTAGAACCCTTCAGAATTACCCTTTAGAACCCTTCATAATTACCCTTTAGAACCCCTCAGAATTACCCTTTAGAACCCTTCAGAATTACCCTTTAGAACCCTTCAGAATTACCCTTTAGAACCCTTCAGAATTACCTTTTAGAACCCTTCAGAATTACCCTTTAGAACCCTTCAGAATTACCCTTTAGAACCCCTCAGAATTACCCTTTAGAACCCTTCAGAATTACCCTTTAGAACCCTTCAGAATTACCCTTTATAACCCCTCAGAATTACCCTTTAGAACCCTTCAGAATTACCCTTTAGAACCCTTCAGAATTACCCTTTAGAACCCTTCAGAATTACCCTTTAGAACCCCTCAGAATTACCCTTTAGAACCCCTCAGAATTACCTTTTAGAATTACCCTTTAGAACCCTTCTGAATTACCCTTTAGAACCCCTCAGAATTACCTTTTAGAATTACCCTTTAGAACCCTTCAGAATTACCCTTTAGAACCCTTCAGAATTACCTTTTAGAACCCTTCAGAATTACCCTTTAGAACCCCTCAAAATTACCCTTTAGAACCCCTCAGAATTACCTTTTAGAATTACCCTTTAGAACCCTTCAGAATTACCCTTTAGAACCCTTCAGAATTACCCTTTAGAACCCTTCAGAATTACCCTTTAGAACCCCTCAGAATTACCCTTTAGAACCCCTCAGAATTACCTTTTAGAATTACCCTTTAGAACCCTTCAGAATTACCCTTTAGAACCCTTCAGAATTACCCTTTAGAATTACCCTTTAGAACCCTTCAGAATTACCCTTTAGAACCCCTCAGAATTGCCTTTTAGAACCCTTCAGAATTACCCTTTAGAACCCTTCAGAATTACCCTTTAGAACCCCTCAGAATTACCCTTTAGAACCCCCCAGAATTACCCTTTAGAACCCCTCAGAATTACATTTTAGAATTACCCTTTAGAACCCTTCAGAATTACCCTTTAGAACCCTTCAGAATTACCCTTTAGAACCCTTCAGAATTACCCTTTAGAACCCCTCAGAATTACCCTTTAGAACCCCTCAGAATTAGCTTTTAGAATTACCCTTTAGAACCCCTCAGAATTACCCTTTAGAACCCCTCAGAATTACCCTTTAGAACCCCTCAGAATTACCTTTTAGAATTACCCTTTGGAACCCTTCAGAATTACCCTTTAGAACCCCTCAGAATTACCTTTTAGAATTACCCTTTAGAACCCTTCAGAATTACCCTTTAGAACCCTTCAGAATTACCTTTTAGAACCCTTCAGAATTACCCTTTAGAACCCCTCAGAATTACCCTTTAGAACCCCTCAGAATTACCTTTTAGAATTACCCTTTAGAACCCTTCAGAATTACCCTTTAGAACCCTTCAGAATTACCCTTTAGAACCCTTCAGAATTACCCTTTAGAACCCCTCAGAATTACCCTTTAGAACCCCTCAGAATTACCTTTTAGAATTACCCTTTAGAACCCTTCAGAATTACCCTTTAGAACCCTTCAGAATTACCCTTTAGAATTACCCTTTAGAACCCTTCAGAATTACCCTTTAGAACCCCTCAGAATTACCTTTTAGAATTACCCTTTAGAACCCTTTAGAATTACCCTTTAGAACCCTTCAGAATTACCCTTTAGAACCCCTCAGAATTACCTTTTAGAATTACCCTTTAGAACCCTTCAGAATTACCCTTTAGAACCCTTCAGAATTACCCTTTAGAATTACCCTTTAGAATAGAACCCTTCAGAATTACCCTTTAGAACCCCTCAGAATTACCTTTTAGAATTACCCTTTAGAACCCTTCAGAATTACGCTTTAGAACCCTTCAGAATTACCCTTTAGAAACCCTCAGAATTACCTTTTAGAATTACCCTTTAGAACCCTTCAGAATTATGCTTTAGAACCCTTCAGAATTACCCTTTAGAACCCCTCAGAATTACCCTTTAGAACCCCTCAGAATTACCCTTTAGAACCCCTCAGAATTACCCTTTAGAACCCCTCAGAATTACCTTTTAGAACCCTTCAGAATTACCCTTTAGAACCCCTCAGAATTAACTTTTAGAACCCCTCAGAATTACCTTTTAGAACCCCTCAGAATTACCTTTTAGAATTACCCTTCAGAACCCTTCAGAATTACCTTTTAGAATTACCCTTTAGAACCCCTCAGAATTACCTTTTAGAACCCTTCAGAATTACCCTTTAGAACCCCTCAGAATTACCTTTTAGAATTACCCTTCAGAACCCTTCAGAATTACCCTTTAGAACCCCTCAGAATTACCCTTTAGAACCCTTCAGAATTACCCTTTAGAACCCCTCAGAATTACCTTTTAGAATTACCCTTCAGAACCCTTCGGAATTACCTTTTAGAACCCTTCAGAATTACCCTTTAGAACCCCTCAGAATTACCTTTTAGAATTACCCTTCAGAACCCTTCAGAATTACCTTTTAGAACCCTTCAGAATTACCCTTTAGAACCCTTCAGAATTACCCTTTAGAACCCCTCAGAATTACCTTTTAGAATTACCCTTTAGAACCCTTCAGAATTACCCTTTAGAACCCTTCAGAATTACCCTTTAGAACTCTTCAGAATTACCCTTTAGAACCCCTCAGAATTACCCTTTAGAACCCCTCAGAATTGCCTTTTAGAACCCCTCAGAATTACCCTTTATAACCTCTCAGAATTACCCTTTAGAACCCCTCAGAATTACCTTTTAGAATTACCCTTCAGAACCCTTCAGAATTACCCTTTAGAACCCCTCAGAATTACCCTTTAGAACCCTTCAGAATTACCCTTTAGAACCCCTCAGAATTACCTTTTAGAATTACCCTTCAGAACCCTTCGGAATTACCTTTTAGAACCCTTCAGAATTACCCTTTAGAACCTCTCAGAATTACCTTTTAGAATTACCCTTCAGAACCCTTCAGAATTACCTTTTAGAACCCTTCAGAATTACCCTTTAGAACCCTTCAGAACCCCTCAGAATTACCTTTTAGAATTACCCTTTAGAACCCTTCAGAATTACCCTTTAGAACCCTTCAGAATTACCCTTTAGAATTACCCTTTAGAACTCTTCAGAATTACCCTTTAGAACCCCTCAGAATTACCCTTTAGAACCCCTCAGAATTGCCTTTTAGAACCCCTCAGAATTACCCTTTATAACCTCTCAGAATTACCCTTTAGAACCCTTCAGAATGACCCTTTAGAACCCCTCAGAATTACCCTTTAGAACCCCTCAGAATTACCCTTTAGAACCCTTCAGAATTACCCTTTAGAACCCCTCAGAATTGCCTTTTAGAATTACCCTTTAGAACCCTTCAGAATTACCCTTTAGAACCCTTCAGAATTACCCTTTAGAATTACCCTTTGGAACTCTTCAGAATTACCCTTTAGAACCCCTCAGAATTACCCTTTAGAACCCCTCAGAATTGCCTTTTAGAACCCTTCAGAACCCCTCAGAATTACCCTTTAGAACCCTTCAGAATTACCCTTTATAACCCTTCAGAATTACCCTTTAGAATTACCCTTTAGAACTCTTCAGAATTACCCTTTATAACCCCTCAGAATTACCCTTGAGAACCCTTCAGAATTACCCTTTAGAACCCTTCAGAATTACCCTTTAGAATTACCCTTTAGAACTCTTCAGAATTACCCTTTAGAACCCCTCAGAATTACCCTTTAGAACCCCTCAGAATTACCCTTTAGAACCCCTCAGAATTGCCTTTTAGAACCCTTCAGAATTACCCTTCAGAACCCTTCAGAATTACCCTTTAGAACCCCTCAGAATTACCCTTTAGAACCCCTCAGAATTACCCTTTAGAACCCCTCAGAATTACCCTTTAGAACCCCTCAGAATTACCTTTTAGAACCCTTCAGAATTACCCTTTAGAACCCTTCAGAATTACCCTTAAGAACCCCTCAGAATTACCTTTTAGAACCCCTCAGAATTACCCTTTAGAACCCCTCAGAATTACCTTTTAGAATTACCCTTTAGAACCCTTCAGAATTACCCTTTAGAACCCTTCAGAATTACCCTTTAGAACCCTTCAGAATTACCCTTTAGAACCCCTCAGAATTACCCTTTAGAACCCCTCAGAATTAGCTTTTAGAATTACCCTTTAGAACCCCTCAGAATTACCCTTTAGAACCCCTCAGAATTACCTTTTAGAATTACCCTTTAGAACCCTTCAGAATTACCCTTTAGAACCCTTCAGAATTACCTTTTAGAACCCTTCAGAATTACCCTTTAGAACCCCTCAGAATTACCCTTTAGAACCCCTCAGAATTACCTTTTAGAATGACCCTTTAGAACCCTTCAGAATTACCCTTTAGAACCCTTCAGAATTACCCTTTAGAACCCTTCAGAATTACCCTTTAGAACCCCTCAGAATTACCCTTTAGAACCCCTCAGAATTACCTTTTATAATTACCCTTTAGAACTCTTCAGAATTACCCTTTAGAACCCCTCAGAATTACCCTTTAGAACCCCTCAGAATTGCCTTTTAGAACCCTTCAGAACCCCTCAGAATTACCCTTTAGAACCCTTCAGAATTACCCTTTAGAACCCTTCAGAATTACCCTTTAGAATTACCCTTTAGAACTCTTCAGAATTACCCTTTAGAACCCCTCAGAATTACCCTTTAGAACCCCTCAGAATTGCCTTTTAGAACCCTTCAGAATTACCCTTTAGAACCCCTCAGAATTACCCTTTAGAACCCCTCAGAATTACCCTTTAGAACCCCTCAGAATTACCCTTTAGAACCCCTCAGAATTGCCTTTTAGAACCCTTCAGAATTACCCTTTAGAACCCTTCAGAATTACCCTTTAGAACCCCTCAGAATTACCCTTTAAAACCCCTCAGAATTACCCTTTAGAACCCCTCAGAATTACCCTTTAGAACCCCTCAGAATTACCTTTTAGAACCCTTCAGAATTACCCTTTAGAACCCTTCAGAATTACCCTTAAGAACCCCTCAGAATTACCTTTTAGAACCCCTCAGAATTACCCTTTAGAACCCCTCAGAATTACCCTTTAGAACCCTTCAGAATTACCCTTTAGAACCCCTCAGAATTACCTTTTAGAATTACCCTTTAGAACCCTTCAGAATTACCCTTTAGAACCCTTCAGAATTACCTTTTAGAACCCTTCAGAATTACCCTTTAGAACCCCTCAGAATTACCCTTTAGAACCCCTCAGAATTACCTTTTAGAATTACCCTTTAGAACCCTTCAGAATTACCCTTTAGAACCCTTCAGAATTACCCTTTAGAACCCTTCAGAATTACCCTTTAGAACCCCTCAGAATTACCCTTTAGAACCCCTCAGAATTACCTTTTAGAATTACCCTTTAGAACCCTTCAGAATTACCCTTTAGAACCCTTCAGAATTACCCTTTAGAATTACCCTTTAGAACCCTTCAGAATTACCCTTTAGAACCCCTCAGAATTACCTTTTAGAATTACCCTTTAGAACCCTTTAGAATTACCCTTTAGAACCCTTCAGAATTACCCTTTAGAACCCCTCAGAATTACCTTTTAGAATTACCCTTTAGAACCCTTCAGAATTACCCTTTAGAACCTTTCAGAATTACCCTTTAGAATTACCCTTTAGAATAGAACCCTTCAGAATTACCCTTTAGAACCCCTCAGAATTACCTTTTAGAATTACCCTTTAGAACCCTTCAGAATTACGCTTTAGAACCCTTCAGAATTACCCTTTAGAAACCCTCAGAATTACCTTTTAGAATTACCCTTTAGAACCCTTCAGAATTATGCTTTAGAACCCTTCAGAATTACCCTTTAGAAATACCCTTTAGAACCCTTCAGAATTACCCTTTAGAACCCCTCAGAATTACCCTTTAGAACCCCTCAGAATTACCCTTTAGAACCCCTCAGAATTACCCTTTAGAACCCCTCAGAATTACCTTTTAGAACCCTTCAGAATTACCCTTTAGAACCCTTCAGAATTACCCTTTAGAACCCCTCAGAATTACCCTTTAGAACCCCTCAGAATTACCCTTTAGAACCCCTCAGAATTACCCTTTAGAACCCCTCAGAATTACCCTTTAGAACCCCCCAGAATTACCCTTTAGAACCCCTCAGAATTACCCTTTAGAACCCCTCAGAATTGCCTTTTAGAACCCTTCAGAATTACCCTTCAGAACCCTTCAGAATTACCCTTTAGAACCCCTCAGAATTACCCTTTAGAACCCCTCAGAATTACCCTTTAGAACCCCTCAGAATTACCCTTTAGAACCCCTCAGAATTACCTTTTAGAACCCTTCAGAATTACCCTTTAGAACCCTTCAGAATTACCCTTTAGAACCCCTCAGAATTACCCTTTAGAACCCCTCAGAATTACCCTTTAGAGCCCCTCAGAATTACCTTTTAGAATTACCCTTTAGAACCCTTCAGAATTACCCTTTAGAACCCTTCAGAATTACCCTTTAGAACCCTTCAGAATTACCCTTTAGAACCCTTCAGAATTACCCTTTAGAACCCCTCAGAATTACCCTTTAGAACCCCTCAGAATTACCCTTTAGAACCCCTCAGAATTACCTTTTAGAATTACCCTTTAGAACCCTTCAGAATTACCCTTGAGAACCCCTCAGAATTACCTTTTAGAATTACCCTTTAGAACCCTTCAGAATTACCTTTTAGAACCCTTCAGAATTACCCTTTAGAACCCCTCAGAATTACCCTTTAGAACCCCTCAGAATTACCTTTTAGAATTACCCTTTAGAACCCTTCAGAATTACCCTTTAGAACCCTTCAGAATTACCCTTTAGAACCCTTCAGAATTACCCTTTAGAACCCCTCAGAATTACCCTTTAGAACCCCTCAGAATTACCTTTTAGAATTACCCTTTAGAACCCTTCAGAATTACCCTTTAGAACCCTTCAGAATTACCCTTTAGAATTACCCTTTAGAACCCTTCAGAATTACCCTTTAGAACCCCTCAGAATTACCGTTTAGAATTACCCTTTAGAACCCTTTAGAACCCTTCAGAATTACCCTTTAGAACCCCTCAGAATTACCTTTTAGAATTACCCTTTAGAACCCTTCAGAATTACCCTTTAGAACCCTTCAGAATTACCCTTTAGAATTACCCTTTAGAATAGAACCCTTCAGAATTACCCTTTAGAACCCCTCAGAATTACCTTTTAGAATTACCCTTTAGAACCCTTCAGAATTACGCTTTAGAACCCTTCAGAATTACCCTTTAGAAACCCTCAGAATTACCTTTAAGAATTACCCTTTAGAACCCTTCAGAATTACCCTTTAGAAATACCCTTTAGAACCCTTCAGAATTACCCTTTAGAACCCCTCAGAATTACCCTTTAGAACCCCTCAGAATTACCCTTTAGAACCCCTCAGAATTACCCTTTAGAACCCCTCAGAATTACCTTTTAGAACCCTTCAGAATTACCCTTTAGAACCCTTCAGAATTACCCTTTAGAACCCCTCAGAATTACCCTTTAGAACCCCTCAGAATTACCCTTTAGAACCCCTCAGAATTACCCTTTAGAACCCCTCAGAATTACCCTTTAGAACCCCTCAGAATTGCCTTTTAGAACCCTTCAGAATTACCCTTTAGAACCCTTCAGAATTACCCTTTAGAACCCCTCAGAATTACCCTTTAGAACCCCTCAGAATTACCCTTTAGAACCCCTCAGAATTACCCTTTAGAACCCCTCAGAATTACCTTTTAGAACCCTTCAGAATTACCCTTTAGAACCCTTCAGAATTACCCTTTAGAACCCCTCAGAATTACCCTTTAGAACCCCTCAGAATTACCCTTTAGAACCCCTCAGAATTACCTTTTAGAATTACCCTTTAGAACCCTTCAGAATTACCCTTTAGAACCCTTCATAATTACCCTTTAGAACCCCTCAGAATTACCCTTTAGAACCCTTCAGAATTACCCTTTAGAACCCTTCAGAATTTCCCTTTAGAACCCTTCAGAATTACCTTTTAGAACCCTTCAGAATTACCCTTTAGAACCCTTCAGAATTACCCTTTAGAACCCCTCAGAATTACCCTTTAGAACCCTTCAGAATTACCCTTTAGAACCCTTCAGAATTACCCTTTATAACCCCTCAGAATTACCCTTTAGAACCCTTCAGAATTACCCTTTAGAACCCTTCAGAATTACCCTTTAGAACCCTTCAGAATTACCCTTTAGAACCCCTCAGAATTACCCTTTAGAACCCCTCAGAATTACCTTTTAGAATTACCCTTTAGAACCCTTCTGAATTACCCTTTAGAACCCCTCAGAATTACCTTTTAGAATTACCCTTTAGAACCCTTCAGAATTACCCTTTAGAACCCTTCAGAATTACCTTTTAGAACCCTTCAGAATTACCCTTTAGAACCCCTCAAAATTACCCTTTAGAACCCCTCAGAATTACCTTTTAGAATTACCCTTTAGAACCCTTCAGAATTACCCTTTAGAACCCTTCAGAATTACCCTTTAGAACCCTTCAGAATTACCCTTTAGAACCCCTCAGAATTACCCTTTAGAACCCCTCAGAATTACCTTTTAGAATTACCCTTTAGAACCCTTCAGAATTACCCTTTAGAACCCTTCAGAATTACCCTTTAGAATTACCCTTTAGAACCCTTCAGAATTACCCTTTAGAACCCCTCAGAATTGCCTTTTAGAACCCTTCAGAATTACCCTTTAGAACCCTTCAGAATTACCCTTTAGAACCCCTCAGAATTACCCTTTAGAACCCCCCAGAATTACCCTTTAGAACCCCTCAGAATTACATTTTAGAATTACCCTTTAGAACCCTTCAGAATTACCCTTTAGAACCCTTCAGAATTACCCTTTAGAACCCTTCAGAATTACCCTTTAGAACCCCTCAGAATTACCCTTTAGAACCCCTCAGAATTAGCTTTTAGAATTACCCTTTAGAACCCCTCAGAATTACCCTTTAGAACCCCTCAGAATTACCCTTTAGAACCCCTCAGAATTACCTTTTAGAATTACCCTTTGGAACCCTTCAGAATTACCCTTTAGAACCCCTCAGAATTACCTTTTAGAATTACCCTTTAGAACCCTTCAGAATTACCCTTTAGAACCCTTCAGAATTACCTTTTAGAACCCTTCAGAATTACCCTTTAGAACCCCTCAGAATTACCCTTTAGAACCCCTCAGAATTACCTTTTAGAATTACCCTTTAGAACCCTTCAGAATTACCCTTTAGAACCCTTCAGAATTACCCTTTAGAACCCTTCAGAATTACCCTTTAGAACCCCTCAGAATTACCCTTTAGAACCCCTCAGAATTACCTTTTAGAATTACCCTTTAGAACCCTTCAGAATTACCCTTTAGAACCCTTCAGAATTACCCTTTAGAATTACCCTTTAGAACCCTTCAGAATTACCCTTTAGAACCCCTCAGAATTACCTTTTAGAATTACCCTTTAGAACCCTTTAGAATTACCCTTTAGAACCCTTCAGAATTACCCTTTAGAACCCCTCAGAATTACCTTTTAGAATTACCCTTTAGAACCCTTCAGAATTACCCTTTAGAACCCTTCAGAATTACCCTTTAGAATTACCCTTTAGAATAGAACCCTTCAGAATTACCCTTTAGAACCCCTCAGAATTACCTTTTAGAATTACCCTTTAGAACCCTTCAGAATTACGCTTTAGAACCCTTCAGAATTACCCTTTAGAAACCCTCAGAATTACCTTTTAGAATTACCCTTTAGAACCCTTCAGAATTATGCTTTAGAACCCTTCAGAATTACCCTTTAGAACCCCTCAGAATTACCCTTTAGAACCCCTCAGAATTACCCTTTAGAACCCCTCAGAATTACCCTTTAGAACCCCTCAGAATTACCTTTTAGAACCCTTCAGAATTACCCTTTAGAACCCTTCAGAATTACCCTTTAGAACCCCTCAGAATTACCCTTTAGAACCCCTCAGAATTACCCTTTAGAACCCCTCAGAATTACCCTTTAGAACCCCTCAGAATTACCCTTTAGAACCCCTCAGAATTACCCTTTAGAACCCCTCAGAATTACCTTTTAGAATTACCCTTTAGAACCCTTCAGAATTACCCTTTAGAACCCCTCAGAATTACCTTTTAGAATTACCCTTTAGAACCCTTCAGAATTACCTTTTAGAACCCTTCAGAATTACCCTTTAGAACCCCTCAGAATTACCCTTTAGAACCCCTCAGAATTACCTTTTAGAATTACCCTTTAGAACCCTTCAGAATTACCCTTTAGAACCCTTCAGAATTACCCTTTAGAACCCTTCAGAATTACCCTTTAGAACCCCTCAGAATTACCCTTTAGAACCCCTCAGAATTACCTTTTAGAATTACCCTTTAGAACCCTTCAGAATTACCCTTTAGAACCCTTCAGAATTACCCTTTAGAACCCTTCAGAATTATCCTTTAGAACCCTTCAGAATTACCCTTTAGAACCCCTCAGAATTAGCTTTTAGAATTACCCTTTAGAACCCCTCAGAATTACCCTTTAGAACCCCTCAGAATTACCCTTTAGAACCCCTCAGAATTACCTTTTAGAATTACCCTTTAGAACCCTTCAGAATTACCCTTTAGAACCCCTCAGAATTACCTTTTAGAATTACCCTTTAGAACCCTTCAGAATTACCTTTTAGAACCCTTCAGAATTACCCTTTAGAACCCCTCAGAATTACCCTTTAGAACCCCTCAGAATTACCTTTTAGAATTACCCTTTAGAACCCTTCAGAATTACCCTTTAGAACCCTTCAGAATTACCCTTTAGAACCCTTCAGAATTACCCTTTAGAACCCCTCAGAATTACCCTTTAGAACCCCTCAGAATTACCTTTTAGAATTACCCTTTAGAACCCTTCAGAATTACCCTTTAGAACCCTTCAGAATTACCCTTTAGAATTACCCTTTAGAACCCTTCAGAATTACCCTTTAGAACCCCTCAGAATTACCTTTTAGAATTACCCTTTAGAACCCTTTAGAACCCTTCAGAATTACCCTTTAGAACCCCTCAGAATTACCTTTTAGAATTACCCTTTAGAACCCTTCAGAATTACCCTTTAGAACCCTTCAGAATTACCCTTTAGAATTACCCTTTAGAATAGAACCCTTCAGAATTACCCTTTAGAACCCCTCAGAATTACCTTTTAGAATTACCCTTTAGAACCCTTCAGAATTACCCTTTAGAACCCTTCAGAATTACCCTTTAGAATTACCCTTTAGAATAGAACCCTTCAGAATTACCCTTTAGAAACCCTCAGAATTACCTTTTAGAATTACCCTTTAGAACCCTTCAGAATTACCCTTTAGAAATACCCTTTAGAACCCTTCAGAATTACCCTTTAGAACCCCTCAGAATTACCCTTTAGAACCCCTCAGAATTACCCTTTAGAACCCCTCAGAATTACCCTTTAGAACCCCTCAGAATTACCTTTTAGAACCCTTCAGAATTACCCTTTAGAACCCTTCAGAATTACCCTTTAGAACCCCTCAGAATTACCCTTTAGAACCCCTCAGAATTACCCTTTAGAACCCCTCAGAATTACCCTTTAGAACCCCTCAGAATTACCCTTTAGAACCCCTCAGAATTGCCTTTTAGAACCCTTCAGAATTACCCTTTAGAACCCTTCAGAATTACCCTTTAGAACCCCTCAGAATTACCCTTTAGAACGCCTCAGAATTACCTTTTAGAACCCTTCAGAATTACCCTTTAGAACCCTTCAGAATTACCCTTTAGAACCCCTCAGAATTACCCTTTAGAACCCCTCAGAATTACCCTTTAGAAACCCTCAGAATTACCTTTTAGAACCCTTCAGAATTACCCTTTAGAGCCCTTCAGAATTACCCTTTAGAACCCCTCAGAATTACCCTTTAGAACCCCTCAGAATTACCCTTTAGAACCCCTCAGAATTACCCTTTAGAACCCCTCAGAATTACCCTTTAGAACCCCTCAGAATTGCCTTTTAGAACCCTTCAGAATTACCCTTTAGAACCCTTCAGAATTACCCTTTAGAACCCCTCAGAATTACCCTTTAGAACCCCTCAGAATTACCTTTTAGAACCCTTCAGAATTACCCTTTAGAACCCTTCAGAATTACCCTTTAGAACCCCTCAGAATTACCCTTTAGAACCCCTCAGAATTACCCTTTAGAACCCCTCAGAATTACCTTTTAGAACCCTTCAGAATTACCCTTTAGAACCCTTCAGAATTACCCTTTAGAACCCCTCAGAATTACCCTTTAGAACCCCTCAGAATTACCCTTTAGAACCCCTCAGAATTACCCTTTAGAACCCCTCAGAATTACCCTTTAGAACCCCTCAGAATTACCCTTTAGAACCCCTCAGAATTACCCTTTAGAACCCCTCAGAATTGCCTTTTAGAACCCTTCAGAATTACCCTTTAGAACCCTTCAGAATTACCCTTTAGAACCCCTCAGAATTACCCTTTAGAACCCCTCAGAATTACCTTTTAGAACCCTTCAGAATTACCCTTTAGAACCCTTCAGAATTACCCTTTAGAACCCCTCAGAATTACCCTTTAGAACCCCTCAGAATTACCCTTTAGAACCCCTCAGAATTACCTTTTAGAATTACCCTTTAGAACCCTTCAGAATTACCCTTTAGAACCCTTCAGAATTACCCTTTAGAACCCCTCAGAATTACCCTTTAGAACCATTCAGAATTACCCTTTAGAACCCTTCAGAATTACCCTTTAGAACCCTTCAGAATTACATTTTAGAACCCTTCAGAATTACCCTTTAGAACCCTTCAGAATTACCCTTTAGAACCCCTCAGAATTACCCTTTAGAACCCTTCAGAATTACCCTTTAGAACCCTTCAGAATTACCCTTTAGAACCCCTCAGAATTACCCTTTAGAACCCTTCAGAATTACCCTTTAGAACCCTTCAGAATTACCCTTTCGAACCCTTCAGAATTACCCTTTAGAACCCCTCAGAATTACCCTTTAGAACCCCTCAGAATTACCTTTTAGAATTACCCTTTAGAACCCTTCAGAATTACCCTTTAGAACCCCTCAGAATTACCTTTTAGAATTACCCTTTAGAACCCTTCAGAATTACCCTTTAGAACCCTTCAGAATTACCTTTTAGAACCCTTCAGAATTACCCTTTAGAACCCCTCAAAATTACCCTTTAGAACCCCTCAGAATTACCTTTTAGAATTACCCTTTAGAACCCTTCAGAATTACCCTTTAGAACCCTTCAGAATTACCCTTTAGAACCCTTCAGAATTACCCTTTAGAACCCCTCAGAATTACCCTTTAGAACCCCTCAGAATTACCTTTTAGAATTACCCTTTAGAACCCTTCAGAATTACCCTTTAGAACCCTTCAGAATTACCCTTTAGAATTACCCTTTAGAACCCTTCAGAATTACCCTTTAGAACCCCTCAGAATTACCTTTTAGAATTACCCTTTAGAACCCTTTCGAATTACCCTTTAGAACCCTTCAGAATTACCCTTTAGAACCCCTCAGAATTACCTTTTAGAATTACCCTTTAGAACCCTTCAGAATTACCCTTTAGAATTACCCTTTAGAATAGAACCCTTCAGAATTACCCTTTAGAACCCCTCAGAATTACCTTTTAGAATTACCCTTTAGAACCCTTCAGAATTACGCTTTAGAACCCTTCAGAATTACCCTTTAGAAATACCCTTTAGAACCCTTCAGAATTACCCTTTAGAACCCCTCAGAATTACCCTTGAGAACCTTTCAGAATTACCCTTTAGAACCCTTCAGAATTACCCTTTAGAATTACCCTTTAGAACTCTTCAGAATTACCCTTTAGAATTACCCTTTAGAACTCTTCAGAATTACCCTTTAGAACCCCTCAGAATTACCCTTTAGAAATACCCTTTAGAACCCTTCAGAATTACCTTTTAGAATTACCCTTTAGAACCCTTCAGAATTACGCTTTAGAACCCTTCAGAATTACCCTTTAGAACCCCTCAGAATTACCTTTTAGAACCCTTCAGAATTACCCTTTAGAACCCTTCAGAATTACCCTTTACTCGGGCATGCCCGTACTATATATATATATCTAAAATTATATCCCCCCCCTCTATTTACATGAAATGGTTTGGTCCATTCGCAAAGCCAAAGCGAACGGCTTGCGAGTACGGTGACAATCCCCCCCTCTATTTACATGAAATGGTTTGGTCCAAAGCGAACGGCTTGCGAGTACGGTGACAATCCCCCCCTCTATTTACATGAAATGGTTTGGTCCAAAGCGAACGGCTTGCGGAGTTTGGTAAAGAAATCGCCATAGCTCGGTAACTACTTGTCCGATTAATATGAAACCTTGAAAAGGCACATCCTCGGGTCCCCAGCAATATACCTGGCAAGTTTAAAGTATATCGGACCTGTGGTTGTCGAGAAACAGCGGTCACAGACAAACATACATACACACAGAGATTAGTGGAATTATAGATAGACTAGGGCATGCCCGTACTATATATATGCCCGTACTATATATATATCTAAAATTATATCCCCCCCCCCCCTCTATTTACATGAAATGGTTTGGTCCATTCGCAACGCCAAAGCGAACGGCGAACGGCTTGCGAGTACAGTGACAATCCCCCCCCCCCTCTATTTACATGAAATGGTTTGGTCCATTCGCAACGACCACAGAACCCCCCCCCTCTATTTACATGAAATGGTTTGGTCCATTCGCAACGCCAAAGCGAACGGCGAACGGCTAAATCGCCATAGCTCGGTAACTACTTGTCCGATTAATATGAAACCTTGAAAAGGCACATCCTCGGGTCCCCAGCAATATACCTGGCAAGTTTAAAGTATATCGGACCCGTGGTTGTCGAGAAACAGCGGTCACAAACAAACATACACACACACAGAGATTAGTGGAATTATAGATAGACTAGGGCATGCCCGTACTATATCTATATCTAAAATTATATCCCCCCCTCTATTTACATGAAATGGTTTGGTCCATGAAATGTTTTGGTCCATTCGCAACGCCAAAGCGAACGGCGAGCGCTTTACATGAAATGGTTTGGTCCATGAAATGTGTTGGTCCATTCGCAACGCCAAAGCGAACGGCGAACGGCTTGCGAGTACAGTGACAATCCCCCCCCCCCCCTCTATTTAGATGAAATGGTTTTTATTAGTTTTAAAACATCGTTTAATGCCAACATAGCGCCAACATAGTTTGCCGACGGGAAATAAATGAATACGCTCTCAAATGTGCCATCCGAGGCAGAGTGTGTTCGCCACGTTCGGCACACGCGATAGCTCGCTGCTCTCTGATTGGTTGAATCGTTTTTTGGACATAGCTCGGTAAGTAATTGTCCCATTAATATGAAACCTTGAAAAGGCACATCCTCGGGTCCCCAGCAATATACCTGGCAAGTTTAAAGTATATCGGACCCGTGGTTGTCGAGAAACAGCGGTCACAGACAAACAAACGTACAAACGTACAAACAAACAAACACACAGAGATTACTGGAATTATAGATAGATAACCCCTCAGAATTACCTTTTAGAACCCTTCAGAATTACCCTTTATAACCCCTCAGAATTACCCTTTAGAACCCTTCAGAATTACCCTTTATAACCCCTCAGAATTACCCTTTAGAACCCTTCAGAATTACCCTTTAGAACCTTTCAGAATTACCCTTTAGAACCCCTCAGAATTACCCTTTAGAACCCTTCAGAATTACCCTTTAGAACCCTTCAGAATTACCCTTTATAACCCCTCAGAATTACCTTTTAGAACCCCTCAGAATTACCCTTTAGAACCCTTCAGAATTACCCTTTATAACCCCTCAGAATTACCCTTTAGAACCGCTCAGAATTACCCTTTAGAACCCTTCAGAATTACCCTTTAGAACCCTTCAGAATTACCCTTTATAACCCCTCAGAATTACCCTTTAGAACCCTTCAGAATTACCCTTTAGAACCCCTCAGAATTACCTTTTAGAACCCTTCAGAATTACCCTTTAGAACTCCTCAGAATTACCCTTTATAACCCCTCAGAATTACCTTTTAGAACCCCCCAGAATTACCCTTTAGAACCCTTCAGAATTACCCATTAGAACCCCTCAGAATTACCCTTTAGAACCCTTCAGAATTACCTTTTAGAATTGCCCTTTAGAATTACCTTTGAGGTAATTTACCTAAAGGAATTACCTGTCATGCTGTTGAATTAACACCAGGTGGGGTTGACCCAGCCTGTCATCCCTCCGAGGTCAGCAAAATGAGTGCGAGCTTGTTGGGATGAATGAGTCATTTGGGTATCCGACGTCAGAATGGCAACCTGTCCAGGATTGTCCCCAAAACTGTGTTTGTGTGTATGTATGTATATATATACTGTATATGTATTTCCCTCATCAATCTGCACTCAATACCCCATAATGACAAAGAGAAAACAGGATTTTAGAAAGTTTTGCAAATTTATTAAAAAGAAAAAAAACTGAAATATCACATTATATATATCGATATCTCATATATATATATATATATATATATATAATTATGGTTATATATATATATTTTATATCTATATATATATATATAAAACAGTTTGTGTGTGTGTGTGTGTGTGTGTGTGTGTGTGTGTGTGTGTGTGTGTGTGTGTGTGTGTGTGTGTGTGTGTGTGTGTGTGTGTGTGTGTGTGTGATGTGATGTTACCGATAGACTCCGAAACGGAGAGGCTCACGTGCTTGATATTTGGCATAGACATGGCCATTGAGCCTGGGACGAACATGGCCGAGACAATATTTGACGAGATCCATATTTTTTATTCATAATTACCTCAGCGCATTTCAGCGAAGTACCCGCTAATCTCAGCCAGTGCGAGCAGCTCGCTGATTCGCTCAGAGCGATCACGTGATGTTCCATCCCCGCCGCTAGACTGATTCGCTCAGAGCGATCACGTGATGTGACCATTGCCATTCACTCCACATAGGTGGAGATGCAGTTACCGGGCGCCATCTTGGTTGGCATTCTATGCTGGGCGATGGTGATTGCCGTCACACGTTTGCACGTAATTCAGAGCGAAAAGCGATCGTGTTTTGTGTCGATTTTTGTCGATTTTGTGCGATATGAATTAAATGTCTTTGATAGGGACCGGTAAATCCGCCAGGGGCGCTGCGCGCACTACTTACGTCACGCTGTGCATGGCACTCTGTGACCGCCGTTGCGGTGCAATGCTTTGCGGGCAAATCGTTTTTATACCATGGTATGTCATATTTTGGACTTAACCACTCTTCATGATTGATCATGTGACATCTACACACACATGGCTACCACCGAGACGGATCCTGGTTTCACGTGAGTAATATTTACCATATTTGCTCGATTTTTGAAACCGATGCATGCAAATATCGTGTCTATATCACACCTAAAATATTTTAAGAAAGAATAAGCACATCTCCCCTTTGAAAGTGCCCCCTGAAGTGTGTCCAGGTGGAATTTCTAAGTTGTAGGTCTTAGCAACTCTCAGCAAGCTTTTACCGCATGGATTTATCTCGAGTATTTACTAAACTGTGCTAAGTTGAAGTTGCGTACATATTTCAGCAGTTTCCAATGTAAATCGGTGTAATGTAACCTCCACCCTCCCCCTACCCCCTCCCCTCCCCCTCTACCCCTCCCCTCTCCCCCTCCCACCCCTCCCATCTCTCACCCTCCCCCCTCCCCTCCAACCCCTCCCCTCTCCCCCTCCCACCCCCTCCCATCCCTCCCCCTCCCCCCTCCCCCTCCCCCACTCCCCCCTCCCCCTCCCCCCACTCCCCCTTCCCCTCCCCTCCCCCTACCCTTCCCCCTTCCCCCTCCCCCTCCCCTCCCCTCCCCCTCCTCCCTCCCCCTCCCCCTGCCAGCCCTCACCCTCCACCTCTTCCCCCTCCCCCTCCCCCTACCCCTCCCCCTCCCCCTCCTCCTTCCCCTCCCCCTCTCCTCCCCCCTCCCCCTCTCCTCCCCCCTCCCCCTCCCCCTCCCCTCCTCCCCCTCCCCCTCCCCCTCCCCTCCTCCCCCTCCCCTCCTCACCCTCCACCTCCCCCATCCCACCCCTCTCCCATCCCTCCCCCTCTCCCATCCCTCCCCCTCCCCCCATCTCCAACCCCTCCCCCCTCCCCCTCCCCTCCCCCTCTCCCCTCTTCTCCCTCACATTTATACACGGAATGCCGGGTACTTCCCCTCCCCCTCTTCTCCCCTCCCCCCCTCTCCTCCCCTCCCCCCCTGTTCCCCTCCCCTCCTCTTCCCCCTCCCCTCCTCTTCCCCCTCCCCTCCCCTCCCCCACCCACCAATGCCAGGTACTTCTGCTAGTATATATATATTATATATATATATAAATATATATATACAGTGGAACCTTGACTTACGAGTGCCCCAACTTACGAGTTTTTCGAGATACGAGCCGTCACTCTGGCAGTTTATTGCTTTGAGATGCGAGCCGAGATCCGAGTTACGAGCTTTCGCCACCCGGTCACGTGGTTATCTTGCCGTGCACGTACAGTATCTCTGTCGTAGTATAGCGCTGCATTTTAGTCAAACTCGGTATCGTTTTGAGCGCACGGTTCAGACCTTCAAGAAAAAGTTTATTTTGTAAAAATCGAGCCACGCGTTCAAAAGATATGACCGGTTTTGTTCGCCGGCACGTCGGCGCTCGAATCGAATCGAGTTAAAACGAACACTGCCGTTGTCGGGTCCGTCTGAGACAACCACCGGGCCTAGAACGCTGGGACCGGTCTCGTTGGATAGGCCTGGATCAGATCTCGAAACGCTGGAAGCTGCACCTCTCTGTGATAATCTTGTGGACCATGACAAGAGATCGTGCGACACGTGGTTATCTTGACGTGCACGTACAGTATCTCTGCCGTCAACTTGTTCAGAGTGCCGGCGATAGCTCGCCTTCTCTTTGTGGAAAACACGGTGAGATCCTTAACATCCAACAACTAATGGGACGCAAACGGGGCGCCCAGTTTAGCGGTACACACATTGATGAATCACCCTGCCTGTGATTCACCCATGACAGGTTATAGCTGGGTCGGGATTCAAACCCAGGCTGGACAGTTTAGACTTTAGAGTCAAGTGTGCGTACCTCCACTCCAGGCCATCCTGCCAACTTGTATGCTGCATACAGGTGAAATATAAAGCGCGAGATATTTTTATATATACTGTATATTTAAAAAAAAATTGGTGTGGTTTTTGGCGGGCTGGAACGGATTAATAGCATTTCAATGCATTTCAATGGGGAAATTTGATTTGAGATACGAGCAATTTGAGTTACGAGCTCGGTCACAGAACGAATTAAACTCGTAAGTCAAGGTTCCACTGTATATATAATATATATAAATATATATACAGACTTGGCATTTAATATGGAATATTTTTTTTGTGGGGGTGAACTTACTTTTCAAGATGACTAGAACCAAAAGTTCATTGGAATTATGTTGAAATTATTCTAGACTTTGTTAATGTGACCTTTAAAAGAAACAAAAACCACATTTGACATTTCGAAGCAAATAAATTGATCCTTGAAAGTGATGTAAACTGATATCGAACTCAATTCACAGACAGTACTGTGTTAAACCTCTGTGCGTTTTCCAGAAGTATGTCTTTATTTTGCACATTAGCCAAAATTTTTTTTTAACAAAAACAAAAGTTAAATTACGACTGGGATTACGGACAGTAAAATTACAGTTCAGTACTTCGTGTAATCCCCACGAGCATTCAGGAGAACACGTACACATTGAGGCATGCTGTTCACGAGATTTGCCAAGGTTTGGACAGGAATCGCTTGCCATGCAGTTTCAATAGCCTGTTGCAATTCATGCACAGAGGCAGGCTGCTGGTCCAAGTTGTCGATTTGACGCGTTAATTCTGCCCACAAGTTCTCCATCGGATTCATATCCGGGGACATGGCAGGCCACTCCATATGCTCTACACCACGGTCAGCAAGAAAGTGTTGGATCATGCGAGCACGATGAGGCCGTGCATTGTCATCTTGGAAGACAAAGTTTCCTCGATTGGCTGCATGAACAAATGGAAGCAATGTTTCTTTCAGAATGGCCCTGGACTTGAACTGGTTCAGGTTTCCATTCAGAACAACCAGGTCAGTTTTTCCCCCTGCATGAAAAGCAGCCGAAACGGTCACCCCATCACCTCCAGCATGGACCCTTGGCACTATACAATCTTCGTTGTAGGCTTCATGCACTTGTCTGCGCACTCGGACGCAGCCATATTGATGATACACCAGAAACCTAGACTTGTCACTGAAGATCACGTGATTCCAGTGTCCTGGCTGCCATTGACGGTGCTCTCTGGCCCACTGCAATCGACGCTGGCGGTGTTGTCTGGTCAGACGTGGCTTTCTCAGGGGACGCCTGGCACGATAGCCTGCTTGAACCAGTCATTGGTTGACTAGCCTTCTGGGTACAGGCACATTTGTCAGTTGCTGCCACTCAGCCCGAAGCCGATTAGCCGATTAGCTGACTTGGTACGGCCATTGCGGACTAACCGGTACAGCTGGCGATCATCCCTCCTTGTGGTTCTGCAGGGACGTCCTGACCTCGGTATTGGAGTAGGGACACCCCTCTGAGCATTTCGTTTCAGGATCTTTGACACCTGACCTTGAGTGATGCCATACTGCCGAGCAACAGAACGCTGTTTCATGCCGGAATTTCGTAAAGCCACCACTAAATGACAAACAGCATTGCGAGTTGATGGACCATCTCCAGGGGAAGCGGCAATAACTTTTGTACACATGCAGCAGTTGTTTTCCACTAATACAGAACGCAACAACCCTTATATACCCGATTGTGAAGCCAATCGTCAAATGTACCTGTCCGTACATTTTGTCACGCCACCTGTGATATAATCCTGTTATTGACTTCTTGCTGGGACAGACAATCAGTGACATGGTTCTTTTAACAAAGATATCACCGAAGCGTAAAAGAAACTCTACCAGATTGATATACCAAGTTCAGAAAGTAAACCCAAGTCAAGAAAAAAAATAAATCCATATTAAATGCCAAGTCTGTATATATAAATATATCTATCTATAATTCCAGTAATCTCTGTGTGTCTGTGTGTCTGTGTGTCTGTGTGTCTGTGTGTCTGTGTGTCTGTGTGTCTGTGTGTCTGTGACCGCTGTTTCTCGACAACCACGGGTCCGATATACTTTAAACTTGCCAGGTATATTGCTGGGGCCCCGAGGATGTGCCTTTTCAAGGTTTGAAATTAATCGGACACGTACTTACCGAGCTATGGCGATTTAGCCGTTCGCCGTTCGCTTTGGCGTTGCGAATGGACCAAACCATTGCATGTAAATAGAGGGGGGGGGGGTTCTGTGGTCGTTGCGAATGGACCAAACCATTCATGTAAATAGAGGGGGGGGGGGGGGGGGTTCTGTGGTCGTTACTGCCACGTGGTTTCAAAGTTTTTTTTTGTTGTTGTTGTTTGCACGCATGTTTTTTTGCACCCACGTACGGGCACGCCCTAGGATGTTTACACACACACACCCCTACACAAATTTTTTTTTTTTTTTTTTTTTGGCAAGGAACGGGCACCCACGTACGGGCACGTCCTAGCTTATATATAGTACGGGCATGCCCTAGTAATATTAAAGCGCGGTGTTACGCGCGCTGCTTGTGAGCAAGGAGGAAACGGACAACGCGGTAATTTGTAAGAGTCTTTATTCAAGAGCTCACTGTAACACTGAGCTGCTCAGGGCTGTGCGCCCCGTGTATATCTTGAGGCCACGCCTCTCTCCCGGGCGTGGCCCACCCCCGCTTGGTGTGCGGGGTGATGTCACCACGTCAGTGCTTTCGTGTCCGCCACACGCGCCCCCCCCCAGAATCCCCGCGCACCTGAAGGGTCAGTTTGCGGGGCAAACGGATGACCCGGCCGAAGCGCCCCCTGGCGACAGGCGGCGTCCGGGATGCAGGGATGCCATCTGGAATGCCGCCGGCTGCCCCTGGGATGGGTGCAGGACCGGGGGGCGGCGTGGCGTCGGGGCTGCGCGGTGCCGGGGGTCCGCCCGCAGGGGGGCGGCCCCGACGCGGGGGGTCGGGCCACCGGCGGTGGATGGTCCACGTCGAGGTGGGCCGGCTTGAGGCGGTCCACAGAACCGCGGTCAGGAGTACAGCCGATGTCCAGGGTGAAGTGCTTCACCCCGGTCTCCAGCACGTGGAAAGGCCCGTCGTACGGGGGCCGCAGTGGTGTCCGATGGGCATCGTGGCGGACGAAGACGTAATCCGCCGTGTGAAGCTCCGGGGCGACGTGCGTCGGTGGGTGCCCGTGGCGTGCCGTCGGCACCGGGGCGAACCTCTGGGCGGTCTCCTGCAGACCGGAGCGCTGCTGTGCCACGGACCATGGTGCCGTGGAGTCGGGGAGGACCTCGCCCGGCACCCGCAGCGGTTGCCCGAAGACCAGCTCCGCCGCGGATGCGCGCAGGTCCTCCTTGGGCGCCGTCCGGAGGCCCAGCAGGACCCAGGGGAGCCTGTCGACCCAGCCGCCATCGCGGAGGGTGGCCCGGAGCGCGGCCTTCAATGAGCGGTGAAATCGCTCACACAGGCCGTTAGCCTGGGGGTGGTAGGCCGTGGTTTGGTGCAGCCGGACCCCGAGCCCCTGCGCGACCGCCCCCCAGAGCTCCGAGGTGAACTGGCGGCCGCGGTCGGACGAGATGTCTGAGGGGGCACCGAACCGGGCGACCCAGGTGGCGATGAAAGCCTGTGCGACGTCCGCCGCCGTCGTCGACGCCAAGGGCACGGCTTCCGGCCACCGGGTGGTGCGGTCCACCATGGTGAGGACGTGGGTGAAACCCCGCGAGGGGGGCAGAGGTCCCACCAGGTCCACGTGGACGTGGTCAAACCGGCGTTCCGGCACCGTAAACGGGGCCAATGGGGCCTGGGTGTGCCGGTGCACCTTGGCGCGCAGGCACGCGAGGCACGTCCTGGCCCAGCCGCGGACGGCCTTCCGGAGGCCATGCCAGACAAATTTGTCGGCGATCAACCTTTGGGAGGCCCTCGCGCCCGGGTGGGACAGGCCGTGGATGGCGTCAAACACCTGGCGCTGCCAGCCCGCGGGCACGATGGGGCGAGGCCGCCCGAGGGAGACGTCACACAAGAGGGCCGTGCCCGCGCCGTCGAACGGCACCTCGGTGACGCGGAGGCCCGTAACGGCGGTCCGCAAGGCCTGGACGTTGGGGTCAGCGGCCTGGTCCGCTGCCATCCGGGCATAGTCGATGCCGAGGTGGACTGCGTGGGCGACGGCCCGGGAAAGGCAATCCGCCACCGGGTTGTCCTTCCCCGCGACGTGCCGGATGTCTCGGACACGGCCGAGAGGTGACGCTGCTGCCGGGCCGACCACGGCTCGGTGACCTTGCCCATCGCGAAGATCAGCGGCTTGTGGTCGACGAAGGCCGTGAACGCACGGCCCTCGAGCAGATGGCGGAAGTGCCTGACCGCCAAGTGAAGCCCGAGCAACTCGCGGTCGAAGGTACTGTAACGGCGTTCGGGCGGGCGAAGCTGCCGGCTAAAGAACGCCAGCGGTTGCCAAGCTCCACGCACCCATTGCTCGTGCACCGCGCCCACCGCGTAGTCCGAGGCGTCGGTGGTGAGGGCGATCGGTGCATCGGGCGCCGGGTGCGCGAGCATGGTGGCGTTAGCCAAGGCGAGCTTCGCGCCCGTGAACGCCGCGTCCATCTGCTCGGTCCAGGTAACGTTGCCTTTGCCCGGCTTACCTCGGAGAGCTTCGTGCAGGGGGCGCAGGAGCTGGGCGATACGGGGCAGGAACCGATGGTAAAAGTTCACCATGCCCAGGAACTCCTGCAGCCCCCTGATCGTGCGGGGGCACGGAAACCCCTTCACCGCCTCCACCTTGGCCGGCAGGGGGACGGCTCCGTGCCTGGTGACGCGGTGCCCCAGAAAATCGATTTCGGCGACGCCGAACTGGCACTTTGCGGGGTTCACAATCAGGTCATGCTGGCCCAGGCGTTCGAAGAGCGTGCGGAGGTGGTGTAGGTGCTCTTCGCGGGACGCGCTGGCGACGAGGATATCATCCAGGTAGACGTATACAAAATCCAAGTCGCGCAGGACGCTGTCCATCAGCCGCTGGAACGCCTGAGCCGCATTCTTCAGACCGAAGGGCATCCGCAGGAATTCGAAGAGTCCGAACGGCGTGATGACCGCCGTCTTCGGGACGTCCTCCGGCCTGGCGGGGACCTGATGGTAGCCGCGTATGAGGTCCACCTTCGAGAAGAAGGACATGCCCGCCAAACGGGTGGAAAAGTCCTGAATGTGGGAGACGGGGTAGCGGTCGGGGGTGGTGGCGTCATTGAGACGGCGATAGTCCCCGCACGGTCGCCATCCCCCGCCGGGCTTCGGCACGATGTGCAGCGGCGACGCCCAAGCACTCTCCGAGCGCCAAACGATGCCGAGTCGCTCCAGAGTAGCAAACTCCGCTTTTGCTGCCGCCAGCTTTGTCGGCTCGAGGCGGCGTGCCCGGGCGTAGACCGGTGGCCCGACGGTGGGGATGTGATGGGCCACCCCATGCTTGACGGCCGCCGCCGAGAAGGTGGGCCACATGAGGGCCGGGAAGCCGGCGAGGAGGCGGGTGAATTCGTCCACTGCCGGAAGCGTACAGATCAACGTGGCCGGAACCGAACCGTTCGGCAAGCCGCTTGGCAAGCCGTTCGTTTAGCCGCTCTTTGAGCTGCTCGACGAGCTGGGCAGCGCACCAGCGAGCGAGCTGAACGTCTCGGCCTGGACAAGGCGTCTGTGCTTTACGTCGACCAGGAGCCCATTGGCACACAGGAAGTCCGCGCCAAGCAATGCCATGGGCACGTCGGCGGTGACGAACGACCATCGGAAAACCTGCCCTCCGAACCGCAGAGAGAGGCAGCGTTTTCCGTACGTACGGATGGGCGTCACGTTCGCGGCAAGCAGCGCGGGGCCCCCGCCCGCGGCGTGCTTGTCCGACGTACCGGCAGGAACGACACTCACCTGCGCTCCCGTGTCGCACAGGTAACGGCACCCGGATAAGGTGTCCGTTATGAACAGCAGGCTGCTCGAACGGCCGGCGCTCATTGCTACTATCGAGCCCCGGCCCGGGCGTTTCCCGACCTGTTGAAGGAGCATGGCGTATGACACTGTCGAGCCTCGTGGCCGAACTTGGCATGGAACCAGCACCAGGTGGTGGAGCTGGAGGAGTGCGGCTGGCTCCACCAGGCCGGTGGAGCCAGCGGTTGTCCCTGCGGTGGCGGTTTTCACCGCGGCGGTGGGCGGGGCGTGGCGGCGGCCACGAGGTGCGTATCAGCATGCTGCGTATGCTGTGTAAGCTGATGCTGTGAATCAGCATCAGCCTTGGGATCCACGAGGTGGGCAGCAGCATCAGCCTCGAGGTCCGCGACGGCCGCACCGACTCTCGCCCGCGTGTCCGAAGCCGCGAAGTACCTGTCCGCCTCGGCGGCCAATGCTCGGGGTTCCGTTTGCACGGTCCCGGCCAACGCGAGGCGTACCTGTGCTGGAAGTTGGCGACGGAAAAGCGCCCGGAATAGAGAACCAGGGGCTTCGTCGCCCAACAGCGACAGCATATGGTCCATTCGGACCGACGGGCGCGTGTCGCCGAGCTCGGGGAGATCCAGGAGGCGGTCGGCCCGTACGTCCTCCGTGAGGCCGATCGTGGCTAGGAGCAGCCGCTTGAGTGCCTCGTACTTGTGGCCGTCCGGTGGGTGGCGAAGGATGGACACAACTCGAGCGGCCGTGCCGGGCCCGAGGGAGGCGACGACGTGGCAGTAGCGCGTGTCGTCGCCGGTGAGGCGCCGAAGCTGAAACTGGGCTTCGGCTTGGATGAACCAAACTTCGGCCTGGGCCTCCCAAAATTCGGGAAGTTTAACCGACATCGCGTTGTTGGCCATGGCAATGGCGTCGTGTTTGGAAGGATTGCTACGGCAGATCCAACGTCGAGGTCACCAGTAAAGCACGGTGTTACGCGCGCTGCTTGTGAGCAAGGAGGAAACGGACAACGCGGTAATTTGTAAGAGTCTTTATTCAAGAGCTCACTTTAACACTGAGCTGCTCAGGGCTGCGCGCCCCGTGTATATCTTGAGGCCACGCCTCTCTCCCGGGCGTGGCCCACCCCCACTTGGTGTGCGGGGTGATGTCACCACGTCAGTGCTTTCGTGTCCACCACAATATAGTATATATGTAATATATATATGACGGGATTCGTTGACTTAGGACTCGAGACTGAGAGAAGGAACAACTGATATATTTATTGTATTCGTCAAACAGGCTGTGAAGAGCAAAAACGTCGAACAGAAGCTCACAAATGACCAACTCTACAACAAAATGCTCTGAAATAATTTGATCAAGCTTCACTTTATAAAGGGAATATTGGGGTGTGGCTTTAGCTCACAAGCGAAAGAGTGGGCGCATCGGTTACTTCATCCAAGGCCACTCATGGGTAAGCTTTGATGATGGCTTTCTCATAGAACCTTGGTTTTGGAAAGTCCAAAGGGAGTGGATAATCGTATTTATGCCAACATAAAAGAATTTGACAAAGTCTTGTGGGAGGCTAGAAAGATACAGTTGGTCTTTCACAGAGTAAGGGATAATTCCTTATAAGGATATAACAAGCTTAAAAGGACATAAAAGGAATAAAAGTATTAAAAGGATACAGCAATCACTCAAAACAAAACATAATTGGTTATACTTGGTAATTGGTCAAACAGTAATAGAATACAAAGGGGGGGGGGGGGGGTATCTCAAGCCCCACATACCGCCCTTTTGGATCTAAGATACAATGTTTCCTACGAGCCAACCAAAGGCCTTTATTCAATCAAGGTAGGGAGACAGTCAATGTAAAGATACCACGCGAATACGGCCCAAGTGACCATGCCACGTACCCAAAGCACCCCGCATCGCGCTCATGGACGATTCGCGTATGTATGTGAGTATGTAATGTGTGTTGGCCATAGAGGCATGAAAATCCAATAGCGTTTCGAATCCACAACGAAGACGTCTGGTTCGGCCGGAGTCTACACCCGAGAGGATCTCCCGACCCACCCTTGGACCACGGAGGTGCGGTCGGGACTCCCCCCGAGCAGGAGCTCGCCCAAGCATACCCAGGTTCAATCCTTGCAGATCTTCGGCGCTCAATCGATGGTCATGTCCATAAGGCCTTGAACGTGCAGTTGTTCTGCAGGGGAATATATAACAACATCAGTATCAAGTGGCTTAGACCTGCGGCCTGGACGGCCAGCAGTCAGAGCCTTACATTCCATGAAAAAGAGAGAAACTTCCTTTAAGTAGTCGTTTACGGCTGCATGTGTCATGCAGGGATCCAGGGTAATCGGCTTCCTGGCAGGCGGGCCCAGCGATGCACTTGGGTCCGGAGTTGAGTCGAAATCCAGAGTCGAGGCAGTAATGGTTGAACTGCTGTGAGCTCGTGAGACATAAGTAACATAAGAATCACTAGGCGGGGTCCGTGAAGACCAAATCAAATCCACATCCGAATCCAAATCCAATTTTACAGTGTAATCAAAATCATTATCGGTAAAATCAATGTTGGCAGTAAAATCTTTATCGGGCAAATCAACCACGGAAGAACAATCTTCGGAAGCGGAGATCTCCTCATCACTGCCAAGTGGCTCGTTCGGGTCGTCGTTCCAGGATCCGCAGTCCGCAGTCACATCGACAGCTGGAGGTTCATTTGGATCCATGGTCAACTTGACGGTCACCACCATGGCTTTTTCTGGTGCCTTCTGCATTGTCCATCCTGTGAAACATTTACTCACACACACAAGGACTAAAACCTTGATTAGTACACCACAAGCCACAAGTCCGAGGATTATTGCTAAGACGGTCAATATCCACTTTACTATTGTACTAGTCCATCCCTTAAACCAGTCAGTGAGCCACTGGTGGGGAGCTTCTCGATCCCTTCGATCCTCTGTCAATCTGTGTCCACTTTCCCTTAACCTTACAATAGCAGCTCTGACCCCCTCTGATGGGTCAGCTATGTACATACAACACTTACCCTCAATTATCCCACATACACCCCCTCGTTCTGCCGGCAACATATCCAAAGCGACCCTGTTCTGCATAACCATTGTGCGCATATGGACAACCGTGTCCAGCACTTCGTCGTGTGCTGTAGCATGCTGCGTCCTATCCTTTGGTTGGCGGCTTCTCCTGCCGCCTCGTCCGCCCTTGCGTTGCCCCGAGCAACGTCAGTGTCCGCCCTTTGGTGGCCGCGACATTTAATCACCGCAATAGCGCGGGGAAGCAAAAATGCTTTGGAGTAGCCCTTCCACCAATGCGCCATTCTTTATCACCGAACCTGCGGATGTGAGGAAACCTCGCAGTTTCCAAATTCCCTACAAGAATTCCCTACAAGGTTATTTCAGCCTCTGGCCCAATGGCTGTCCAATGTCTACAATGGATCCCAATATCCCAATATAAATCCCAATATCCCAATATAAATTGTTTCAACTCGACTTTCAACCAATTTTTACCGCCAACAAACCACCATTAACCTTCCCCTGTTATTTATTTATTTTCGCAAATAAACAAATAATAAAAATAACCTGGTCTATTTATTGAAAATAAAAATAGTGAAAATAAATATTGAAAAAAAAAAATAGAATAATAAAAATAGAAAAATATAAAATAAAAATAATACTGTTACAGACGTGGCTTAGATGTTATTTACCGAGCGGTTTGGTATGACCACGTCTGCACAAGTTACCCGATTATACCCGAACGTTGACTAATCGCGCTACGCTAGGTCAATGAAGGAAAAGACACACGGCTGGGATTAAAATGACACGACACCATGGATACGGTTCTCAAGACCTCCGGAGGAGATTATATTCGTTCGGAAGGTCAGATTACAGGGACGAGAGGTACAGCATAGAAAGACAAGCACTTAGACACAATCTTATATTAACCCCAACAGACGACAGATAAACGGGACAAAAGGCTGACTCACACGGGGATTGATGGCTAGGAAAGGCAGGATCGATGGCTCCAGGTGCACCTGGGCTCAGGGACAGAATCGACTCGGTCCGGTCCAGAGATGCGGGAGGTCTCACAGCGCTCGAGGTGGCGTCTTGTCGTCTCAAGCTGGGGGCGCATCTGACGTCACATCCGGTCAGTCGCTGCGTATATCCGGCGGGGAGTGACACGCCCTCGGCTCGTTAGCTCCGCCTCGTGGAATCGGCACGTTGCTTCTCATTGGGTGCGTGCGGGGGGTTTACCAGGCTCCGCCCTTGACGAGGAGCTGACAGCCAGCCCCTTCGTGGTAACCCCGTGGAGCGCATGGTCATGGCGGCTAACCGAGCTGGTGGGAGGACGCACACTCCCCCCCGCGCGCCGTGGTTGTAGTTGTTGTTGTAGCTGTAGTTGTTGTTGTTGTTGTTGTTTGGGGAAGAAGATGGAAGGAGGTATGGGAAAGGTCCTAAACTCACTACTGGTGCCATATAATCACATTCTGGTGCAACGAAGAGTCATAATTAATGGAAACGAGTCCTTAACTGACATAGACTAAGAATAACTAGCAAGATGTCCGAAAGTTGTCTACGTGTGATGCGGTGGACCTGGGCACGACATTTAATGGGGGAAAAAGGGGAAGGTCGGTTCTACAGAGTGTTATTTACCGGCAATGGGACTGGGGGATTGGGGATAGTTGGGGAGTATTGGGGAAATAGGGGAATATTTACAAGCGGATATGGAGGCCAAATTCCATATTCGCAACATTGCACCCTTCTCTACCCTCGGGGCGTCCCGACCCGATAAATTTTTACCTACTTTAGTGTGGCACGCAATGTAGTTCCCTCTACTATTAACTCTACCCTGAGTGCGACAGTTTTACAGATATTCACAAATGAGTAAATATGTCCCCCTGCGACGTTGCACCCTTCTCCTCACAGAAACACACCCACAGGCTAACCGAATCCGGAAAGAATCCTCAAACTAAACATACAGCCGGTAGGGAGCATTATTTACACAAGACTACGCTGATATTTACACTACGATCCAGGACCTGTTTTTGGAGGGACACATGCAGATGTTATGCATAGAGAGCGCACGCATGCCAGCATCGATACACCAACCCACGAGTGCTCTGTGGCCTACGGCCTTTAATAATGTGCAGAGCACCCCTTCCAAGCATCAAAAGCACCACCCCATCACACAGTGAGCACCATCCGGTGCACCAATAAAGTGTCTATAAATCACGGTGTGGTGTCGCAGCCGGCCGATGGTCTGCCGCTGGTCTTGCCTTCGTGTGGTGCACTTGGCCTTCTTACTTCTTTCAAAAATAAAGAAAGGCGCCAACCGCGTCCATTTCTTTATTGTGGCCGTCAGGGGGCCAACTAAGAGTGGTTCACCTGTTTGGCATAGGTGCCACGTTGACCCATAGGTCCATCCACGGGTGGTGCTTGGCCGCAAAAGAGCTGCGGTCCATGGTGGGTGGCCACAAACATTGCGGTCCATATGGTGTATCGATCCAAGCAGCAAACAGCGAAAGTGCAGGCCCACAACTGCGAAGCCAGCACCTCTCTCTCCTCTCTCTCTCTACCCCAAAGCCAGATCCTCGGAGGTGGGAGACAAAAGAAGCAGACAAGTGAGTAAGGTGGTAAGGGCGCAAAAGTGCACGCAATGTAAGGTAATGCACACTGGGGGCACATGGGAACCAGGTGAGACAGGTACGTTCCTACCGTACGCCCCCCCCCCCTACCAGGTAACCTACATGGCCCCTCCCTTACCCCTTACTGTATCCACAAAACACAACACTACCCATAAACATCTACTTTACAAATCAACAAACATCCCTACTGTCTTCCCCGTTCCTCCCATAAACCAAATTCGTCTTCTTTCCCTCCTAACCAATCCAATTTGCCATTTTCAACTCTCATCAAAATTTGCCATCTCCAACTGAACATCAAAATTTGCCATTACCAATTCATCATCAGTCCCTCCTAGGGAGGGAGAGATGGAATCACCCCAATGTCTCATCCACGTCGTGATGCGTCTCACAAATCCACAGCAATCCTCATTTCCTGCACAGAACGAAGAAAACACAGGTGTGGAGTCATCATCATCACCACAGGTAAGTGGCTGCGTATGGTGCGACAGGTTCATCAATCCTAACTATTTCCTAAATGACTTTAACAACTTTACACTACCCGGGGTCTTTCTCCGGCCAAACCATTGGCCCTCTTACACTATGGGTTCTAAAAACCAATTCCCATTGGCCAAACTGTGGTGCTTTTCAATTTGGGGTCTCACTCCCCCGATTCATCTCCCGGTGCCCTCGCACAATTTCTGGGCCGCGGCGTGTACCTCTCCCAGCGGGTCTACCCACCTGCACACCTCCACCACTGCAGTTGCCTCCGAGCTTACCTGCTCCTTACCCTAACCTAACTACCTGGGGAAGGCCCTCTGGCGCTCTCCCCACTCGGTGCCCTCTCTGGCACTGGGCTACCCGGGTCCGTCCTCCGGATCCTCGGGCCCCATCCACAACTCTACCGGCTCCCAGAGCCCACCCGCGGCCTCACCTGGCCGACATCCTCACAGTGGTGGAGTGCCCAACCAACTACACACACTAACAGGCTACACGCCCAGCCATTTCCACAACACTAATGCACCCATTCACAATACCATTCTGCAACCCCGCACCACAGATGCCAATATCCAACCACAATTTACCTATACCCTCTACCTAACACTTACACTACCCGCCCCGGGTACTCGTGAAGGGGGTCCACTCTTCCCCCATCCACACCTTCGCACCATGCACACCACTCCGTACCACTTACTCCAACTCTCTCCACACACCTGTACTTGCACACCTGTGCTCTCACACCTGGTGCCACCTGCACCCTTCTCTCCCCAAGCGCATTCGCGCTGATCCACTCACTCACTACTCATACACTGTTCCACACACCTGTCCAGTTGCACACCTGTGCAATCACACCTGTTCAACTCTCAACCACACGGCATCATCTCATCTAACTACTCCCCTCTGAAACTTGCGCTTCCCAGTCGTCCCTTTAAACTATTGCGCTCCCACGTCATTATCATCCATACTAATCTACCTGCGTCCCCACTACAGGTATCAGTCACTAACTAAACTTAACGTTACCTACTGTCATCTTCGCTAGATCCCTATCAATATCCTAACCCACCCGGGCTAGTTTTCACTGCCATACACCCCATAAGCTATTGCTCCTTTGCCCCCTCACATGGGAAGGATGGTGGACTTGCCATCCCACCACATCGGGGGTCTCTCACTACCAATTTTGCACATCAAATTTCAACAAATCAAAAATTTGCCAATCACTACCCATCATCTGCCAATCACTACTGCCAATCCCTTGCCAATCATCAAATTTTGTTTTTCTCTAATTTTGGGTCCAAGACACTAACCTCATCACCCAGTCTACTCACTAATGCCTCTCGGTGCGCCAATCCCTGTCCAAAGCCCGGCTTCGTAAAGCCAAGCAATGGATGCTGGTTGTTTTGTACCGGCGGCAGGATGCGTCCGGCACTCGGTGCAGGGACGGGGGCTTACCCGTGCCGAGATCCCACGCACCACCTCGGCGTGGAGCCATCCAATGCCCCGATCTAGACCTGCCGGCACGTCTCACCAAAAAGTGGTCGCCATGACGACCCTTTCTATCGGGCTGCCCGCTCCGCCTAGTGGAGCACGGACGCGGCCGTTCAAAGCGAGGCCCAGCACGCACCGAGGGCCCGCTTCGGCTAAAAGTCGACCTAACCTCTAACCTGGTTACCGTCGATGCTTCACCTGGATTCTTACACCCCGCAGCCCGTTCCTTGCTCACACACCCAGCCGTCTCCATGCTCCTCGTACCTTTCCTTACACACCTCGGTACACTCATTCCACTCACAGCCTTGGTCACACACCTGACCACCGAACACTTTGGCACACATTCGTCACTCGCACACCTCACCAATACACCTCTTCGCGCCCCCTCCTCGGTCACCTCCTCTGTGACAATCACAGGTGTGCCCTCATTCGCACACCCAACCACGTGCCTCACCACCAACTCCAGCGTGCATTCCCACTCACGCTCTACCATTCCAGGTGTGCATCCTTCCATCCCAGGTGTACATCCTCGCTCACCTGTCACAACCAACTCACGCTCCGTTTCACTCTCACTACTCTCACCTCCATTCTTGACAGCGCACTCACCCTTACTCTTGACAGCGCACTCTTTCCTCATGCACCTGTCCGTCACACACCTTTCTCGCGCACACTCTCCAGTTACACCCTCTGTAACACTCACCACACCGCGCTTCCACATGCTCCCTCGCACACGCGCTACGACCGACTCACTCTCGCCAGCACACTCACTCCTTGGCACGCACTTTTTCCTCACACACCCCAGAGTCGGACTTTCTCGCACACCTCCTTTTTCACACACCAGACCTGTCGCACACTTCACCAACGGCCTCTCACGAACATCCGGGTCCATCTCGACCCCCAAGCTTCTTAAATCCCCTGGAGCATCATACGCACGACCATATTGGTCACCACTTACACCGGGTCCTCTTCCTCTTCACTTCTCCTCCATCACCTGCGAATCCCTCATCCGGTTAATGGGCACATCATCACGATCCAAACACAGACTTTGGACCAATTCTTTTATCTCCTCTTTTATCTCTTTCTTATCCCCTCTCCGTCGCTTCTTAATTTCGCTCACCCCTTCTTCCACTTCTTCTAATTTCTGCTTCACCTCTTTTATTCCCCGGTACGTCTCCTCAAGCTCATCCTCTAAGGCTACCTTGACCGTTTCCATGTGCGTCCTCACCTGCCGGTCCTTCGTCTCCATTACCTCTATCACCTCGTCCAACCTCGTTGTCAGTCCCTCACGTACCATCTGACATTCCCTCTTCGTCGCTACCAAGTCATCTTTTAGTTCTCTCTGTGTCGCTTTTAAACCTCCTAATACCGCAGTGTTCCTTTGAACCTGCTCCACTAACTCCGTCTGTCCCACCGTCAGCTGCTCCACCTCCTGCGTCAGGTCCTCTATGCCCCCTTGTAACTTTACAGTCCCCTTTCTCACCTCCTTCTCCATGTGCTCCTTACAGTGCCTCACCTCCTTGCGCACTCCTCCGACCTCCTCACTCACTCCTCTTCTGATCTCCTCTCCCATCACTTGCATCTCCTGCCCAGATGCCACCCTCATCTGCTCCATTTCCTCCCTGTGAGCATCCAGCTTGGTTTCTACCCCCATTCTGACCCCCTCTATCTGCTGCCCCATTTGGTTAACTTCCCTTTCCGCTTGGTCCCTCATGTCCCTCAATTTGCCTTCCATACTGTTTTCTAACCCCTCTAACCCATTTTTCACTCCCTCTATCTGATTCTCCTGGGCAGCCATTCTATTTTCTACCCCCATTAACCCCTCCTGTATTTCCCCTAATCTATTGTCTAATTTCCCAAATTTCTCGTCTAATCCCTTAAAATTATTGTCTAATCCCCTAAAATTATTGTCTAATCCCCTAAAATTATTGTCTAATCCCTCACCAGTACCCCTCGCTTCGTCCCTCATTACCCCCATTTGGCCCTCCAATCGCTCACTATCAGCCCTCATTCCCACAATTTGGTTTCCCAACCGCTCACCCAATCGCTCAATTTGGCTCCCCATACTCATCTGTACAGCTGCCTGTAGCTGCGCAATGAGGGCCTGCATGTCAATCGGCTGCATGTTAAAGCCCGTTGATACAGCGGGCTCGGCTACCGCGCGCTCTTGCGAGGCGCCATTTTGCGTGCCCGCAACGTCGGGTGCAACGACGCTATTTTGTGCGTCTGCTACCCTCACTGCTTCGCTCTCCTCATGTCCCTCAATTTGGTCCTGGACCGACCCTGCCTCACTCTCCACTACCGGACCCCAGCTGTCTTGGTCTGCCATAGCGCGACTTTCAAAATTCGGGTTTTTATTTCCGTATAACAAATTCAAATTTCGCCGTTATAATTTCGCGCGGGAAACGCGCTCCGAATCGACTCTACTACAAATTTGGGCCTAATAAATTTAGTCCCGGGTCCGAATTCCACTCCTCGACACCAATTGTTACAGACGTGGCTTAGATGTTATTTACCGAGCGGTTTGGTATGACCACGTCTGCACAAGTTACCCGATTATACCCGAACGTTGACTAATCGCGCTACGCTAGGTCAATGAAGGAAAAGACACACGGCTGGGATTAAAATGACACGACACCATGGATACGGTTCTCAAGACCTCCGGAGGAGATTATATTCGTTCGGAAGGTCAGATTACAGGGACGAGAGGTACAGCATAGAAAGACAAGCACTTAGACACAATCTTATATTAACCCCAACAGACGACAGATAAACGGGACAAAAGGCTGACTCACACGGGGATTGATGGCTAGGAAAGGCAGGATCGATGGCTCCAGGTGCACCTGGGCTCAGGGACAGAATCGACTCGGTCCGGTCCAGAGATGCGGGAGGTCTCACAGCGCTCGAGGTGGCGTCTTGTCGTCTCAAGCTGGGGGCGCATCTGACGTCACATCCGGTCAGTCGCTGCGTATATCCGGCGGGGAGTGACACGCCCTCGGCTCGTTAGCTCCGCCTCGTGGAATCGGCATGTTGCTTCTCATTGGGTGCGTGCGGGGGGTTTACCAGGCTCCGCCCTTGACGAGGAGCTGACAGCCAGCCCCTTCGTGGTAACCCCGTGGAGCGCATGGTCATGGCGGCTAACCGAGCTGGTGGGAGGACGCACACTCCCCCCCGCGCGCCGTGGTTGTAGTTGTTGTTGTAGCTGTAGTTGTTGTTGTTGTTGTTGTTTGGGGAAGAAGATGGAAGGAGGTATGGGAAAGGTCCTAAACTCACTACTGGTGCCATATAATCACATTCTGGTGCAACGAAGAGTCATAATTAATGGAAACGAGTCCTTAACTGACATAGACTAAGAATAACTAGCAAGATGTCCGAAAGTTGTCTACGTGTGATGCGGTGGACCTGGGCACGACATTTAATGGGGGAAAAAGGGGAAGGTCGGTTCTACAGAGTGTTATTTACCGGCAATGGGACTAGGGAATGGGGGATTGGGGATAGTTGGGGAGTATTGGGGAAATAGGGGAATATTTACAAGCGGATATGGAGGCCAAATTCCATATTCGCAACAATACAATAGTTCTCATATGTCTTACCGTCTGGTCAATTTTTCTCACCCACTATGACTCACTCAAAATAGATTCTCACTGTTTGAGTGCAGGTGTCCTGTTTTACTCTTTCCCCTGTTGGTGTGCACACACGTCACTAATGCACCCATCCAAACACCATTCTACCACACGCACGGTCACAGATGCCAATATCCACCACAATTTACCCATACCCTCTACCTACCTTTAAGCTACCCTACCGGGTATTCGTGAAGGGGGTCCAACTTTCCCAACCACTTCCTTCGCACCAGCCACTTCACGTTGTCCACCATACTCACTCCACATTTGTCCATAAACCTCTAAGACACACACACAACCTGTCCAACGTTTCACAGTGAGGTGGGGTGCAGATCAATTCTGAAATAACAAAGAGGGTTTTGTCTGAAATTCGTCTCATGAAAACCCATCCAAGAGTCCAGTGTAACAGACAGACAAACACATAGACACACAGAAGACCCCAGGGTCCCATCAAACTAGCTTGTCCCCAGATCCACAAAATGAAACATGTAACTTACTCAAATAATCACTTACTCATAACTAATACTCATACTTACTAATACTAAATACTCATACTCACATAATTACTCATAATAACTCATAATTACTTACGTAATTACTCATACTAATACTTACTCATATCACTAATAACTTACTCAAAATAATGTAATCCAGCTACCCATACCGATTTCCCAAAAAACTCGTGAAACTTCACCCCCATTCTGGAAAAAACCTGGACTCAACCCTGACACCCTAAATAATTTCAGACCCATCTCCAACCTTCCCTTTCTGTCCAAAGTTTTGGAACGCGCTGTAGCCACTCAACTCAAACATCACCTCTCTGCCAATAACCTGTATGAAACATTCCAATCTGGATTCCGCCTCAACCACAGTACTGAAACTGCTCTCCTCAAAATCACCAATGACCTTCTCCTCTCCTCTGACGCCGGCAACCTCAACATTCTCATCCTCCTTGACCTCAGCGCTGCCTTTGACACCATCAATCACACCATCCTCCTCACCCTGCCTTGACCAGCTTGCGCCTATAAAAAACCAAATCAGTTTCTTTCACCCATTCTGCTCCCTGGTTTACCCCTGAACTCCGCCTGATGAAAACTCGTGCTCGCCAACTTGAAAGACTCGGCAATAAAACAGGTCTCACAATTCACTCCCAAGCCTACAAGGACCACCTACAGCACTACAAAGATGCCCTCTTCCGCTCCGCCTACTACTCTCAAATTATCCACTCTGGCTCCGGAAACCCAAAAGCACTCTTCTCTACAATAAACAAACTCCTCAGCCCCCTGAATACCACCACCCAGTCATTCACAGTAGACAACTGCATCTCCTTCCTTTCATTCTTCCAAAGCAAAATTGACAACATCTACAATAGCTTAATCACCACAACCCGCTCCCCCTCAAGGTGTCGCCCAAGGTTCGGTTCTTGGCCCTCTCCTCTTCATCCTGTACCTGCCCCCCCTTGGTCACTTAATCCGCCGTCATGGTCTCCAATTCCACTGCTTCGCCGATGACATCCAGCTTTTCATCTCCACCGCCACCCACTCTATCCTGACAAACTGCATCACTGAAATAAAATCCTGGCTTCAAATCAACTTCCTCAAACTTAACTATGATAAATCTGAAATAATCATCATTGGCCCAAAAATACTCACCAAATCCACCCACGACTTTGCCCTCAACATCGACGGTTTCCCAGTATCCACCTCCCCTCACATCCGGAATCTTGGCATCACGGCCACCCTTATCTTCGACAAATACACGAAACAGATCACAAAGACAGCCTTCTTTCACCTGAAAAACATCGCCCGTCTCCGTCCATCCCTCTCCTCCACGGCTGCAGAAACCCTCATCCACGCCTTCATCACCTCCCCTCTGAACTACTGCAACAGCCTCCTCTATGGTTCACCCTCAATAATCACCAATAAACTCCAATACACTCAGAACTCCGCCGCCCGTCTACTCACCCATTCCCAGACCCGTGACCACATCACCCCCGTCCTTTATAAGCTTCACTGGCTCCCCATCCCCCAGAGAATCCAGTACAAAATCCTCCTCTTGACCTACTAAGCCCTCCATAACCTGGCCCCATCCTACCCGACTGACCTCCTCTCCAGACACACTGTACTCGGCAATTCAAAGCGTACTGTAACGGACGCTTTCCGGTCGGCATCAGAAATCTGTTTACAACGACAACAACAAATTTCAGAAATCAATATTCTTTTGTTCACTAATTACGTACACAATTTCAGTTTTAACCAACAATATACAGTGGGACCTCTAAATCCGAATTTAATTCGTTCCAGCGGAAGTTCGGATTGGGAAAAGTTCGGAATTAGAAACTATTTTCCTCATTAGAAATAATGGAAAGTGAATTAATCCGTTCCTGGACCCCAAAAATCCATTATCAAGACACTGTTAACTGCAAATACACATGATTCAAGGTAAAATAAGATGAGTAAATGCCCTAAATATCAAATAATAATAATAATAAAAACAAGAAATAAATGTACTAACATGAAAATAACTGCATTTACCTTAGTGGAGAGTTCTGATGGTGCATGTGGAAGCTGGAGAGGAGGAAGGAGGGAGAGGGTTTTATTGCTTGGAAGGTGAGGCACCTTCCAAGCTAACATCAGATGACTGTGCTTCTGGTGTTTGCTCTCTTTGTCTCTTAACACCACTTGTAGAGGGTTGGGGCTCACTAGGCTTGCTTTCTTTAGAGAACCACCTCTCCAAAGTTGCCTGGTGTTGGCGACTTTTCTTAATTTTTCTGAAGTGGTCAATCACATTGTCACCGAACAAGTTAATGCTCCTGTTAACCACTGCTTTATTAGGGTGCCACCTTTCAACAATGGCCTGTGTTTTAGACCAATGGAAGCACAGTTCTTTAATTTCAGCACTGGAAATGTTACCACTAGCTCCCTCTTCCTCCTCTGAATAAATTTCCACTGCCACTTCTTCTTGCTGCATCTTGTGGAGGTGCTGAAGTTCTTCTGTGGTGAGTTCCTTGTTGTGATCCTCCACTAACTCCTCCACATCCTCTTCACTCACCTCCAAGCCCATGGACTGACCCAATGCTACAATAGCAGGCACAATAGGTTCTTCAAAGCCTTCAAAATCTCGACGCTCGCGGCGGGAAATATGAACGACGCTAACGCTATGTTGGCGGTTCGGTTATAGAAATACATTCGGAATTAGGGACAAAATTTTCTCGAATTTACGGTTCGGAATTAGAGTAGTTCGAGATGAGGGGCGTTCGGAATTAGGGGTCACTACTGTATTTCCTTTTTCCTGATTTAAGTCCCTGTCATGTCGTTAAATTAACACCCAGTAGATTGACTCAGCCTGTCGTCCTTCCAAGGTTAGCGAATTAACTCTGACCTCATTCCCATCCCAAATCATTCCCATGCATATCTCAAACAAAGGTCAAACAAACTTCAAAGGTCAAACTTCAAACGAAGAAAGGTGTGGTAATAAACGTCAAATTGGGGTAACAGGCACTTTCATGAGGA
Source organism: Myxine glutinosa (assembly GCF_964187855.1). Lineage (NCBI taxonomy): Eukaryota > Metazoa > Chordata > Myxini > Myxiniformes > Myxinidae > Myxine > Myxine glutinosa. The sequence goes on from NC_136273.1 coordinate 8,863,919, forward strand.
TGCTCGCTTTCATCTTACGAATACAAGTCTGGCCGACATCTTGCCTCTGCAAGAACTCCACATCCGGACAGATAAACGACCATTATTGAGGCTCCACATTGCAAAATGCTAACACCCTATGAATCAAATAACCGCCAACAATCCGCCCAGGAACTCCTGCCAAAACCCCACAGCCTTTCTTGGGAGGCGTGCTCTACCATGCAGCACCCCCTCTACCTAGTGCACACCTTTCGCACTTGGGCTCACTCCGCACATCCCTCCAACTGATATCAAAACCAATTAAACCCGCAAACTCCCGCCAACACAAGCCACCTCCAACGATCTTCAATTGAAATGTGGAGCACTTGCTCTCACCCCTAACCCCACAGCCTTTCTTGAAACCCCGACCGTTCTCCTTCCTCAGATGAGCGTTCTACCACATTATCTTTTCCAAACTGCCACGTCTCCAATATTTTCCCCCATCCGCCTGTGGGGCAGCTTGTCCCGCATAATCTGTCCTCAGAACCACATGCATCTTAATAACTAAACCATACCACCATCACCCGCCTGCAAACCAAAGGTCTTTATCCGGCGCATCGATCAACACAAATGCATCGATGCATCTTGCGTCTTCTAGCTGCCATTCCGCATCACATCCGTACCGTGATCTTGCAACTGCCATTCCCTATTTCTTCCGCTCTAGACAACCTCATTTACCTCATTCAGAGAGACCTCATCCACACTGTACCTCATTTAATATAGATAGGGCTTCCGGTTGGCACCGTAAATTCATTACTGTCCTGAAATCCTCCATTCGACCACGCCAATCGCCTCATTTTATATACTTCACGGTACTATCAACGTTTATTCAGCATTCCCCTTATAAATCCATCTTAAACAATGTGTTCCTTATGACATTGCATGGCAGGAGTCACAGGCCCCCACTATACTGACATGCGCACTGCACACCGCATGAAACACACGAACGTCTGACACGAACGTCCGACATCCAACAAAGTCGCAATGGCCCACAATGCATTTGGGCACACATCCTCCGAGCAACCTCATAGCAGGGTTCTCCCCCATACTCACGCATCTTTCTTGCGCCCTCTCTCCCGGTACATACTCCGTACCACTCACCACAGGTGTGCACTCTTCTGCACACGCAATCACACACTTCAATGTGCCCTCTCACACATCATTCACCCGGCACAAGCCACACCAATACCGACCGCTGAATACCACAACCATAACCTCTGTTCTCATTGACTCCCATGTCTTGTCAAGCAATGTGCTGCTTCACAATGTGTGCTACATCCTTCGGATGGACGTTAAATGTGGTGTCTTGTCCATTACATCGGTGTGACCAACATCCCAACAAACCAACTACAAACCTGCAGGTCGCTTCCCACATGGTCATGTGACCAACAAGAGTCTTATAAAGAATTTCAAATTGAACAATGGACTCCATTTAACCAGGCGGAAACACCAAGAATCCACAACTTCAAGACCGCAGCCAATTAGCAGCGGCACCCGACCAATCCATCCACAACAACCGCCCCAAACCGAGGGCCTCCCATACAGCGCACACGTGACTCGCGGCTCGCTCGGCTCCAGCCCGAATGCACAATAACTCCATACCCAAACTTCCCCGGAGCCGCACGGCAGGAACCACAGGCTCGTACCACACCGACAATAAAACCGCCAAACCATTCATTCACCTCTCGTCCCAAACAAATGAAAATCCAGACTCAATTAAACGAACATCACCACCAGGACCCTCGGATAGACGCTAAAATCGACATTCCCGGCATGGATTCCCGCACCGCAAGCAACCGATTTGCAAAACTTCACACCGAAACCCATCTACTTTGCATATTTCATGCAGACAGATAAGTTGGCCAAATACACACGTCAATGGCGAATACACACAATACACACGACAAAAATCCGATTTAAATTCAAATATGAGATCGCTGATCGACCTGACGCAACCAATTCAACGCGATGACGTCATGCCGTTTTTGGTTCGGTGCGCACTTTCGTGCTTCCATACAAATTTTAATATCCCAATATACATTCATGCATTCATTCGTATACCAGTGAGTCTCTCAGACGTCGCGCGAACACCGGATCGACTCCAACCATGCACCCCCAACTGAAACTCCCATGCCCACCTATGCAACGTACTTCGAATCATACCACGTGACTGACAAACCGGCTCGCATTTCATGCGTTTCCTTATATCCGACCAACTTGTCACTAACCACGTACAGTGCAGCGTAGATTCATGCACACGCGTCCCCTTGTACAATCTTGTTCAACAATCTTGTTCAACAATCTTGTGCAACAATCCCCATTCATTCATATTACGTCTCGCTCCATTCGAGGAAAAAGGGATTTTGGGACGGGGTGGACAGGGTGGGAAAGGGGGGGGGGGGGGGTGTTGCCTGGAGCCCGGGGACAGAGCCCAGGGCTTGGAGGGTAGGGGTTTGGTATCTACCTAACCCTACCACAGGGTCTTGATTTTCAACGAGCGGCATCGGACGCTCGTTGGCTCGCTTACCTATTTCCTTAATCGCCTTATCCTGCAATTTGTTTGCCTGCTTCCTCAGGCCTTTGAGAGGCTCGCCCGCCTTCACAGCTTTCTAACCTAACTCCTGAGAGGCTCGCCCGCCTACACAGCTCTCCGTGTGCTAACCGTATCTTACTTTTCCAGGTAACCGCCAGGTAACCTTACTCCTTATTCCCGAGAGGTCTCTCCTGCATACACGGGTTATAGCCATGCCTTTTAAACATAGAAATGCTGGGGTATTTCTGAGAGGCTCACCCGCCTTCACAGATTTATTACCCATCCTTGGAAAATTTGGTTTATCGTCGTTGCCTTATTCCCGAGAGGTTCGTCCGCCTACACGGGTTACAGCCGCCTAGTCTCACTCTTCCCTTTATATGCTAAGCGTACCTTACTTTCCCGGCGTCCTACGCCCTTATGACGCTTCTAACCTTACTTACGCTACCAATCTATTTCCTACCCTCGTGCGCCCTCTTTGGCACCTTACTCCCGTCCCGTAACGTTACCCGATGGATCCATAAACAGTCAGTTGCTCCGGAGCCCCAAACGGCTCATTCTTAAATTTTGTTTGAGGATCAGGCTCGAGCAGGGGATGGGGCAAACGGCACCTGGGCGACAGAGTGGGTTCCAATTTAGCCTAAAATCCCAGTCTATAAAAAAATAAACCCAAAGCTCACCTCACCCGGACCGAACGAACCAGCTGGGTTTTTCCACTCACTCGCGCCTGGAGCCGCGTCCCGAGTCTGCCCGAGCTGAATCCCACTCCTGACACCAATTGACCGGATTCGTTGACTTAGGACTCGAGACTGAGAGAAGGAACAACTGATATATTTATTGTATTCGTCAAACAGGCTGTGAAGAGCAAAAACGTCGAACAGAAGCTCACAAATGACCAACTCTACAACAAAATGCTCTGAAATAATTCGATCAAGCTTCACTTTATAAAGGGAATATTGGGGTGTGGCTTTAGCTCACAAGAGAAAGAGTGGGCTCATCGGTTACTTCATCCAAAGCCACTCATGGGTAAGCTTTGATGATGGCTTTCTCATAGAACCTTGGTTTCGGAAAGTACAAAGGGAGTGGATAATCGTATTTATGCCAACATAAAAGAATTTGACAAAGTCTTGTGGGAGGCTAGAAAGATACAGTTGGTCTTTCACAGAGTAAGGGATAATTCCTTATAAGGATAAAACAAGCTTAAAAGGACATAAAAGGTATAAAAGTATTAAAAGGATACAGCAATCACTCAAAACAAAACATATAATTGGTTATACTTGGTAATTGGTCAAACAGTAATAGAATACAAAGGGGGGGGGGGTCTCAAGCAAGGGGGGGGGGGATATATATATACACACTACTCACAATAAGTTAGGGATATTGGCAGGTTCTTCGGTGTGGTTGATTTTGTGTATTAATTATGTTGAAAAAAGTTGTTGGTCCTAATTCTATGGTTATTAATGAGTGTGAAAAAACACAGCATTCTTGATTTCAATACCCTAACCCTAACCCCTATAAAAACAAATAAACTCACTCCCACAATATCCCTAACTTATTGTGAGTAGTGTATATATTATATATATATATATATATATATATATATATATATATATATATATATATATATATATATATATATCTATATGCAAAGATTTGCGGTTGGGAGTATATCCAAATGACTCCATGGTAAGATCTCCAACCTTTAATTGAACAAACAATGACTCAACGTTTCGATTAACAACATGTGAAGCCACACGCCTCCGTTAATCTTCCTCAAGAGTGATAAAATCATCTCAACATCCCCTTACACGCACAGTGGGCGGGGTATATGCAAAGTGGGGTGGGCAATGCTGGACAGCCAATGAAACCGTATCACACCGCTCTCGTGAACGGAGACGTTACCGACCAAATTTAAAAATCAACCGCATATTAACAGCTCAAAATAATCCTGTAAGCAATGCTGGATTATAACGCAAGTGTTGAGAAAATGCGGAACAATCATTACATTTAATCAAAAGTTAAACTTGCAAACAATTAAATTGTAAATTAAATTAAAACTGTAAATATATTAAAGCCAAAAATTTTTAAGACAAAATAGAATTGTCACATTATCAAGATCATCACATGTGGCCGGCCCTATGCGGTAAAGGTGAATGCGGGAAGGAGGTTGGTTTTAGGGGGGGATAAAATGGGGGGGGGGGGGAACCAGAGGGGGTTGGAAGTGGAGGGGGGGGGTGTGGGAGAGGGGTGGTTTGGAGGGATTGGAGGTGGGAGGGGGCAATTTGTCCGAATAAAAACCTTGTGTGATATATTATGTGGACTCGTTGTTCAAAGTACGGAATGCCTGCTTCGTTTACACAAGAGTGGGTCAAAAGCTACCGGTAAGTCAACGACCTCTTGTGTGATCGAGGTAACAGTTTCTTCTGTGTGCCAAGCCTCCAAAACACGTCTTCTGTTTCTGTTGGGTGTGGAGCCCAAAATATCAACCCTGTCCCATAAAGGTGTGTGGCCTTCCTTAAGGCCGTGTTTGGCAATAGCAGATCTGCTAGGATAATTACATTCAAATGCTTTTTGGTGTTCAGTAATACGTTGACCTAAGGTCCTCCCGGTTTCACCCACATACTCAGCTCCACAACCACAGGGCACCACGTGTACCACCCCTGACCTATCCTTCCTCGGAAGCTTGTCCTTGACCCTCATAAGGGCTTGGCGAAGGGTGAAAACCGGTGTGAAACTCACCCTCACTCCTGCCGATTTCAAAATTCTGCCGACCCTCTGTGAAACCCCCGGTACAAAAGGGAGATATATTATATTATATATATATATATATATATATATATATATATATATATATATATATATATATATATATATATATATATATATATATACGTAGTGTGTTCAAAAAGTATCCGACCTTTATTTTTCGTGCGCAAAAAAAAAGAAGCTAGGGAGGCGTTGATTGGTGCACGTATGTAGGCGATCCTAATGCACACGCGTGAATTTTTTCCCACCTGCAGAAGCTGTCATTCGACGGCAGACCGCCGATGAGTGAGGACATGTAAGCGAGCGCCGTCGGATTTTCGTTTTTGACAAAATGACGGAAAAACTTTAACAACGCTACTGCATCAAATTTTGTGTTTTTTGGCCTCGGGGATGTTGGATGCTTCCATTGTGATGACTGCAACTTGGTTTCTGGGTCGTACCCATAAACCCAGGACTCATCGCCAGTGATCACTGTGTTGAGGAAGCTGGGATCGCTGTTCACAGTCTCCAGCATGTCCTGTGCGATCTCCAAACGGAGTTGCTTCTGCTCAATCGTTAGCAGCTTTGGTACGAACTTCGCTGAGATTCTCCTGAAGCCCAAATCCTCCTTCATAATGGAATGAACGGTGTTGAATCTTGCGGATCGTTTCCACTTGGGAATCGCCAAGCTTTACACAAAATTTGATGTAGTAGCGTTGTTCAAGTTTTTCCGTCATTTTGTCAAAAACGAAAATCCGACGGCGCTCACTTACATATATAAAATATATATATAACCATATATATATATATATATATATATATATATATATATATATATATATATGAGATATCTATATATATAATGTGATATTTCAGTTTTTTCTTTTTAATAAATTTGCAAAACTTTCTAAAATCCTGTTTTCTCTTTGTCATTATGGGGTATTGAGTGTAGATTGATGAGGGAAAAAAATGAATTTAAACGATTTCAGCATAAGGCTACAACATAACAAAATGTGAAATAAATGAAGTGGTCTGCATACTTTCGGAATGCACTGTATATATATTTATATATATATATATATATATATATATATATATATATATATACATATATATATATTATATATATATATATATATATTATATATATATATATATATATATATATATATATATATATATATAATTATATATATATATATATATATATATATATATATATATATATATATATATATATATATATATATATATATATATATATATCTATCTATAATTCCAGTAATCTCTGTACGTTTGTACGTTTGTACGTCTGTACGTCTGTTTGTCTGTGACCGCTGTTTCTCGACAACCACGGGTCCGAAATACTTTTAACTTGCCAGGTATATTGCTGGGGACCCGAGGATGTGCCTTTTCAAGGTTTCATATTAATCGGACAATTACTTACCGAGCTATGTCCAAAAAACGATTCAACCAATCAGAGAGCAGCGAACTATCGCGTGTGCCGAACGTGGCGGACACACTCTGCCTCGGATGGCACATTTGAGAGCGTATTCATTTATTTCACGTTTGCAAACTATGTTGGCGTTAAACTATGTTTTAAAACTAATAAAAACGAATTTGCGATTCATTCGCTTTCCTGCGCGTTTGTGCACGCGATGGCGATTTCTTTACCAAACTCCGGAAGCCGTTCGCTTTGGACCAAACCATTTCATGTAAATAGAGGGGGGGGATTGTCACTGTACTCGCAAGCCGTTCGCTTTGGACCAAACCATTTCATGTAAATAGAGGGGGGGGATATAATTTTAGATATAGATATAGTACGGGCAATGCCCTAGTATCTATAATTCCAGTAATCTCTGTGTGTATGTATGTATGTATGTATGTATGTATGTATGTCTGTTTGTCTGTGACCGCTGTTTCTCGACAACTACCGGTCCGATATACTTTAAACTTGCCAGGTATATTGCTGGGGACCCGAGGATGTGCCTTTTCAAGGTTTCATATTAATCGGAGAAGTAGTTACCGAGCTATGTCCAAAAAACGATTCAACCAATCAGAGAGCAGCGAGCTATCACGTGTGCCGAACGTGGCGAACAGACTCTGCCTCGGACGGCACATTTGAGAGCGTATTCATTTATTTCACGTTGGCAAACTATGTTGGCGTTCAACTATGTTTTAAAACTAATTAAAACTAATTTGCGATTCATCGTAACTGCGATATGCGACCTTCCGGACAGTGAAGACTGCACTTCCGGCAGCCAATCACAGAACGCGTTGTTGCGGAGGCGTGGCCGATGTGAGAGCGAGCCGAGCCGAGCGCGTGCGCCATTACGGTTCGTAATTCGATTTCTTCCGGAGAAAATAATAATTTCTCGATTTCTTATGCGCATTATTTCTCCCAATTCAGTCAGAGCGAAGGGCGGAAGCGAAGAGCGTTGTTTTTTTTGTTTACGGGCGTACGGGCGTACGGGCGGGGTAGAGCGTACGGGTAGCGTTTTTTTTTTTTTTTTGGCAAGGAACGGGCACCCACGTACGGGCATGCCCTAGTATATAAAATGGTATCTGTAATCTGGTTCTCCAACCTAATGAGCGGACAACATGACGTCATCGCCATGCACGTCCGCCTTGCCTGCAAAGTTCCAGAGGAACCATCTAGCAGTGCGTCATTACGGATTATAAATACAGATACTGTCACAAGTGCATGCAAAACTCACAGTTACTGACCTGGTTTCGCCCTTGTTGGGGCTTCATCAGGGCAACGCAGTGAGGCTTTCCATACACTTGTAACTTTGTGACCCTTTCGGTTTTTATATCAGTCACTATGCGACCTTCATATCATCAGTGGAGAACCGCCAGCAAGGTGTCCCATACAGCTGCTGCTGCACCTTGCTGGGAGCGATACGCACCGCCTGCCACGCGGTGACGTTATCTCTGGTATCCACTCATCATATGGAGTCGACCTGGTTGCGGTTGGGAGTTACTAATAATGGTATCTGTAATCTGGTTCTCCAACCTAATGAGCGGACAACATGACGTCATCGCCATGCACGTCCGCCTTGCCTGCAAAGTTCCAGAGGAACCATCTAGCAGTGCGTCATTACGGATTATAAATACAGATACTGTCACAAGTGCATGCAAAACTCACAGTTATAATCCGTAATGACGCACTGCTAGATGGTTCCTCTGGAACTTTGCAGGCAAGGCGGACGTGCATGGCGATGACGTCATGTTGTCCGCTCATTAGGTTGGAGAACCAGATTACAGATACCATTATTAGTAACTCCCAACCGCAACCAGGTCGACTCCATATGATGAGTGGATACCAGAGATAACGTCACCGCGTGGCAGGCGGTGCGTATCGCTCCCAGCAAGGTGCAGCAGCAGCTGTATGGGACACCTTGCTGGCGGTTCTCCACTGATGATATGAAGGTCGCATAGTGACTGATATATATATATATATATATATATATATATATATATATATATATATATATATATATATATATATATATATATATATATATATATATATATATATATATATATATATATATATATATATATATATATATATATATATATATATATATATATATATATATATATATATATATATATATATATATATATATATATATATATATATATATATATATATATATATATATATATATATATATATATATACAGTGGGGAGAACAAGTATTTGATACACTGCCGATTTTGCAGGTTTTCCCACTTACAAAGCACGTCAAGGTCTGTAATTTTTATCATAGGTACACTTCAACTGTGGAAGACGGAATCTAAAACAAAAATCCTGAAAATCACATTGTATGATTTTTAAGTAATTAATTTGCATTTTATTGCATGAAATAAGTATTTGATACATCAGAAAAACAGAACTTAATATTTGGTACAGAAACCTTTGTTTGCAATTACAGAGATCAGACGTTTCCTGTAGTTCTTAACCAGGTTTGCACACACTGCAGCAGGGATTTTGGCCCACTCCTCCATACAGATCTTCACCAGATCCTTCAGGTTTCGGGGCTGTCGCTGCGCAACACAGACTTTCAGCTCCCTCCAAAGATTTTCTATTGGGTTCAGGTCTGGAGACTGGCTAGGCCACTCCAGGACCTTGAGATGCTTCGTACGGAGCCACTCCTTAGTTGCCCTGGCTGTGTGTTTCGGGTCGTTGTCATGCTGGAAGACCCAGCCACGCCCCATCTTCAATGCTCTTATTGAGGGAAGGAGATTGTTGGCCAAGATCTCGCGATACATGGCCCCATCCATCCTCCCCTCAATACGGTGCAGTCGTCCTGTCCCCTTTGCAGAAAAGCATCCCCAAAGAATGATGTTTCCACCTCCATGCTTCATGGTTGGGATGGTGTTCTTGGGGTTGTACTCATCCTTCTTCTTCCTCCAAACACGGCGAGTGGAGTTTAAACCAAAAAGCTCTATTTTGGTCTCATCAGACCACATGACCTTCTCCCATTCCTCCTCTGGATCATCCAGATGGTCATTGGCAAACTTCAGACGGGCCTGGACATGCGCTGGCTTGAGCAGAGGGACCTTGCGTGCGCTGCAGGATTTTAATCCATGACGGCGTAGTGTGTTACTTATGGTTTTCTTTGATACTGTGGTCCCAGCTCTCTTCAGGTCATTGACCAGGTCCTGCCGTGTAGTTCTGGGCTGATCCCTCACCTTTCTCATGATCATTGAGGCTCCACGAGGTGAGATCTTGCATGGAGCCCCAGACCGAGGGAGATTGACTGTCATCTTGAACTTCTTCCATTTTCTAATAATTGCGCCAACAGTTGTTGCCTTCTCACCAAGCTGCTTGCCTATTGTCCTGTAGCCCATCCCAGCCTTGTGCAAGTCTACAAATTTGTCCCTGATGTCCTTAGACAGCTCTCTGGTCTTGCCCATTGTGGAGAGGTTGGAGTCTGATTGATTGAGTGTGGACAGGTCTGGAGACGGCTTTGCGGTCGGTCTTTGTGGTCGGAGACGGTCTGGAGACGTCTTTTATGCAGATAACGAGTTCAAACAGGTGCAGTTAATACAGGTAATGAGTGGAGAATGGGAGGGCTTCTTAAAGAAAAAACTAACAGGTCTGTGAGAGCCGGAATTCTTACTGGTTGGTAGGTGATCAAATACTTATTTCATGCAATAAAATGCAAATTAATTACTTAAAAATCATACAATGTGATTTTCAGGATTTTTGTTTTAGATTCCGTCTTCCACAGTTGAAGTGTACCTATGATAAAAATTACAGACCTTTACGTGCTTTGTAAGTGGGAAAACCTGCAAAATCGGCAGTGTATCAAATACTTGTTCTCCCCACTGTATATATATATATATATATATATATATATATATATATATATATATATATATATATATATTATATATATATATATATGTGTGTATATACAGTTATGTGAAAAAGTAAGTACACCCCATTTAAAGTTTTTGACTTTTTCAACATATTTCAACATACAGCTATTTGATCTTCATTTCAACAATATTGATAGATAAAGGTGATATAATATAACAAATATCATGAAACATTTACATTTTGTAGTCCATTGTATAATTTAAATAAACATAAATGCAAATCAAAGTGAATCCAAGTTTGGCGGATGCCAGGAGAACGCTCCCTGCCTGAATGCATAGTGCCAACTGTAAAGTTTGGTGGAGGAGGAATAATGGTCTGGGGCTATTTTTCATGGTTCAGGCTTGGCCCCTTCGTTCCAGTGAAGATAAATCTTAATGCTACAGCATACAATGACATTCTAGACGATTGTGTGCTTCCAACTTTGTGGCAACAGTTTGGGGGAGGGCCTTTCCTGTTTCAGCATGACAATTCCCCCGTGCACAAAGCGAAGTCCATACAAAAATGGTTTGTCAAGATCAGTGTGGATGAACTTGACTGGCCTACACATAGCCCTGACCTCAACCTCATCTAACACCTTTGGGATGAATTGGAATGCCGGATGCGAGCCAGGCCTAATCGCACAACATCAGTGCCCGACCTCACTAATTCTCTTGTGGCTGAATGGAAGCAAATCCCCGCAACAATGTTCAAACATCCAGTGGAAAGCCTTCCCAGAAGAGTGGATGCTGTTATAGCAGCAAAAGGGGGACCAACTCCATATTAATGCCCTTGATTTTGGAATGAATGTTCGACGAGCACATACGGGTGTGATTTTCGGGTGTCCACATACTTTTGGCCATGTAGTATGGCTGAGTCGGGATTCTAACCCAGGCTAGACAGCTCAAACGCTGGTGTACACACCTCTATGATGTCTTGCCAGCCCAGCATGAGAGTAAATGTAGTTATAACAACATTTGCAGTGCATGTTACATTTTGGGGATATTATTAGATCCCTTGTTTCTCTGAAATGAATTTTATGCCATTGCATGTTATTTTTTTTACAGTTTGAGTCTTCGTGTGGGAGCATACATGATAGGTTTACACCATTTATTTGATCTTTCAGGCCAAGGTGCAATGTACAACCAAAGTTGAAATCAAGGAGAGATCAGAAGAAAACGAAGAGGATAAAGCACTATTAGAAAATGGACAAATTGGCTCCTTTATGAAAGAGAAGAATGCAGGTGAGCTTAGGTATGAGTAATAACTAATGCAAAAGTATCTTTATGACCTGGCACCATGGATGGTCAGAAGTCACAAAAATGTTTTTTTTTTCATGAACATGGTCTAAGATTTATGAGGATCTGCAACGCACATTGTGCACACTAATGCAGACAAATATAGGAAACAACACTGGACTTGTCCAGACAAACAGCCGCTGAATTTGAGGAAAGTGAGCACTCATGGTGCTGGCTACAGAGCAGTCGGTTCTTCGGCCGAACGGACAGAGCAGTCGGTTCTTCGGCCGAACGGACAGAGCAGTCGGTTCTTCAGCCGAACGGACAGAGCAGTCGGTTCTTCGACCGAACGGACAGAGCAGTCGGTTCTTCGAACGAACGGACAGAGCAGTCGGTTCTTCGACTGAACAGACAGAGCAGTCGGTTCTTCGACTGAACGGACAGAGCAGTCGGTTCTTCGACCGAACGGACAGAGCAGTCGGTTCTTCGACCGAACGGACAGAGCAGTCGGTTCTTCGACCGAACGGACAGAGCAGTCGGTTCTTCGACCGAACGGACAGAGCAGTCGGTTCTTCAACCGAACGGACAAACGGTTCTTCGGCCGAATGGACAGAGCAGTCGGTTCTTCGACCGAACGGACAGAGCAGTCGGTTCTTCGACCGAACGGACAGAGCAGTCGGTTCTTCGACCGAACGGACAGAGCAGTCGGTTCTTCGACCGAACGGACAGAGCAGTCGGTTCTTCGACCCCAACGGACAGAGCAGTCGGTTCTTCGACCCAACGGACAGAGCAGTCGGTTCTTCGACCCAACGGACAGAGCAGTCGGTTCTTCGACCCAACGGACAGAGCAGTCGGTTCTTCGACCCAACGGACAGAGCAGTCGGTTATTCGACCCAACGGACAGAGCAGTCGGTTATTCGACCCAACGGACAGAGCAGTCGGTTCTTCGACCCAACGGACAGAGCAGTCGGTTTTTCGACCCAACGGACAGAGCAGTCGGTTCTTCGACCCAACGGACAGAGCAGTCGGTTCTTCGACCCAACGGACAGAGCAGTCGGTTCTTTGACCCAACGGACAGAGCAGTCGGTTCTTCGACCCAACGGACAGAGCAGTCGGTTCTTCGACCCAACGGACAGAGCAGTCGGTTCTTCGACCCAACGGACAGAGCAGTCGGTTCTTCGACCCAACGGACAGAGCAGTCGGTTCTTCGACCCAACGGACAGAGCAGTCGGTTCTTCGACCCAACGGTCAGAGCAGTCGGTTCTTCGACCGAACGGACAGAGCAGTCGGTTCTTCGACCCAACGGACAGAGCAGTCGGTTCTTCGACCCAACGGACAGAGCAGTCGGTTCTTCGACCCAACGGACAGAGCAGTCGGTTCTTCGACCCAACGGACAGAGCAGTCGGTTCTTCGACCCAACGGACAGAGCAGTCGGTTCTTCGACCCAACGGACAGAGCAGTCGGTTCTTCGACCCAACGGACAGAGCAGTCGGTTCTTCGACCCAACGGACGGAGCAGTCGGCTCTTCGGCCGAACGGACGGAGCAGCCGGCTCTTCGGCCGAACGGACGGAGCAGTCGGCTCTTCTTACAACATAATGCAGTATTTCCAAAATCATTTAACAGTTTTTTGTTATATTTCCAATAGTCCGTGGGCTGAGTAGGGTTTACATGCACCCCCCCCCCCCCCACAACTTAACTTCCCGGGTATGTCCATGTACCCCCCACCTTAGGGGTTAGGAAAAACCATGTTAACAGAAAAAAAAACTCATTCCCAAGGTACCTCCCACGCATATTTTGATGTTACCCCCCCCTGTGTCAATGATTTCCGAAAATTAGGGGTAGGCGAAATTCAAATGGCCATAACTTTTTACCTAGTCATCCTATGGTTGCATATGACCCCTCAAAATGTTTGTCCTGGGACACTCTTTACAATGATATGTGTATATGCAAATGAGATCACTAATGAGGTCACCAGAGGTCAAACTATGAGGGAATGAGTTTTTTTCTGTTAACATGGTTTTTCCTAACCCCTAGGGTGGGGGGTACATGGACATACCCGGGAAGTTAAGTTGTGGGGGGGGGGGGGGTGCATGTAAACCCTACTCAGCCCACGGACTACAAGTATTATGGTAAAATTCAAATTTTCTTGAACATGTTAAAAGTAGAATTGGCAATGAGACTTTCATGTAAAATGACTGATTGATGAATATTATTACAAGCTGGAGGAGTTGGAAGTTGTGCCATTTGATTTGTTTTTTGTTTTTGTATGTAGTTTATTAACGTAAATTTTGCTTTTTTGAACCTCCATACATTTGCTGTATAAATATTACAGCGTACCTGTTTCATATGTGTTGTCTTTTGTTTGGATTTTACCATGATAGTTTCACAAAAACCAAAGGCCCTTTGATCAATCGATGTACAACAAGCAGAACTGGTTTGAGTCCAAACTTGTTTGTTGACATGATGAAACACAAGCAATACATAAATACATTGACACAGCACTGCACGTATCACGGATTGTCATCGTACACTCACAAAGACTCACAAAGACTCTCAACAAAGTTTCAAACTCACTCAACGCACACTCACAAAGAACCTGTGAAGACTTCTTTTTTTTTTTAGAGCGCAAGTGCCTTTTATTGAATGGAGAGGGGCAGATCAGGCTCGTACTGACTTGATTGAAGCACAAGCACAGCAGACCATCACCAAGTGCATCCCTGGCAAAAGAGAAAGCAGTGTCACTTGGGAGGCACTTCGCTCCCCTTCCTCTCTTCCCTTCATCCCCCCACCCACATAACCCTGCACGATTTGGTGTCATCTTTCCTCCAGTGGTTCAGAAGTTGCCACGTGACTCGGGTTAGTAGTAGTGCTGCATCATGCCGTTGATTGGAGTCAAATGGAGAGCTGCATTGCTACAGCCGTAGGGAGAGCCACCCAGAACCCCACTGCAAAGGATGCAGTTGACAGGCAGCGATGTCAAGACCGCCGGCCCACTCATCGGCTGGAAGAGGGGAGAAGGGAGCGATATAATGCCCAGCCCATAGGTGGTGCCTCATATAAATGACCCTCTCAGGATCTGTATGTATATATAAACATATATATACAGTCACGTGAAAAAGAAAGTACACCCCATGTAAAGTTTTGACTTTTTCAACATATTTCAACACACAGCTATTTGATCTTCATTTCAACAATATTGACAAAAATAAATTTTAAAAAACCACCTATTTTCCCCCGCAAAGCGGGAGTTGGCCTTTTTCAGGCACCATGGCTGTTGTTGTTTTTGTTGGTCCCCTTTTTTGAAGCAATGTTTTACGGCCGGATGCCCTTCCTGCCGCCAACCCTGTTTGTCGCCTTTTACGACAAACAGGGAATTACCAGTGAACTGGTACTCAATTAGCCGACCTCGGAAGGATGACAGGCTGAGTCAACCCCCCTGGCGTTAATTCAGCGATTGACCGGGATTCGAACCCAGGATCCTCGGATCCTAAGCTGGCACCCTAGCCGCTAAACCAACACCAGCAGCTAAAGGTGATACAACATAACAAATATCATGAAACATTTACATTTTGTAGTCCATTGTATAATTTAAATAAACATAAATGCAAATTTCGTATGTGGAAAAAGTAAGTACACCCTTGGCTCTAATCGGTGGTATTGCCCCCTTTGGCAGAAACAACCTCAAGTAGGCGTTTCTTATAACTGTCTACCAGTCTCTGACATCGACTGGGAGAAATTTTTGCCCACTCCTCCATGCAGAATTCCTTCAGCTGTGCGATGTTTGAGGGGTTTCTTGCATGTACAGCTCGTTTCAAATCCCCCCACAACATCTCGATGGGATCTAGATCCGGGCTTTGACTTGGCCATTCCAGAACCCTCCATTTCTTTCTTTTCAGCCATTCCTTGGTGGATTTATTGGTATGTTTAGGGTCATTGTCATGTTGCAAAGGTCCACCTTCGGTTGAGCTTAAACTTGCTGACAGATGGCCTCACATTATCCTCAAGTACCCTCTGGTACAATGAAGAATTCATAGTGGATTCTATGATGGTGAGCTGCCCAGGCCCTGATGCATCAAAGCTGCCCCAAACCGTAATACTTCCACCACCATGCTTTGCAGTTGGTATCAGGTTCTTGTGGTCAAATGCTGTCTTTGGTTTTCGCCAAAGATGTCTTCTGGTACTGTGGCCAAATAGTTCTACCTTTGACTCATCTGTCCAGAGCACATTCTTCCAGAAGTGCTGGTCTTTGCCTAGGTGTTCATTGGCAAACTTTAGTCTTGCCCTGATGTTCTGTCTGGACAGCAAAGGTTTCCTTGTAGTACACCTCACATGTAGATCAAATTTGTGCAGCCTCTTTCTAATAGTAGACTCGTGCACTTTGACATCAACAGTGGCAAAAGCTACCTGTAGGTCCCGTGATGACATTCTGGGGTTCTTAGAGACCTCTTTCAGCATCTTGCGGTCTGCTCTCGGGCTGAACTTGCTGGGGCGGCCTGGCCTGAACAAGTTGGCAGTTGTTTGGAATCTTCTCCACTTGTAGATGATCTTCCGGGCAGTCGAATGATTGATTTCAAATTGTTTGGACATCTTTTTAAATCCCTTCCCAGACTCGTAGGCATCTATAACCTTCTTTCTGAAGGCCTCAGAGAGCTCTTTTGATCTAGGCATGGTGACGCCGCACACTTCAACAACAAAGAGCAAACCAAACTAAATGTCTGAGGTTTAAATAAGACAGGTTCCTCCAAGATCCTCTCAAACTATGTTCTAATCATTTGCACCTGAGCTGGTGCACCTGATTCTAATTTTAGGTATTTGAAGGAGTGATAAATGTAGGGGTGTACTTACTTTTTCTACATGCGAAATTTGCATTTATGTTTATTTAAATTATACAATGGACTACAAAATGTAAATGTTTCATGATATTTGTTATATTATATCACCTTTATCTATCAATGTTGTTGAAATGAAGATCAAATAGCTGTATGTTGAAATATGTTGAAATATATATATATTGTTGTTTGAAATATATACTGTATATTGTTTCACGTGAGTATATATATATATATATATATATATATATATATATATATATATATATATATATATATATATATATATATATATATATATATGTTTGTATGTATGTATGTATGTATGTATGTATATATATATATATATATATATATATATATATATATATATATATATATATATATATATATATGTTGGATTGAGACTTAGAACTTGGGACTCAGAAGACTCAGAGAAAAGGAGCAACGGATATATTTATTGGAACTCGAGTACTCAAGCTTGAGGACAGCAAAGTTGCATTGAAACTCACAAGGAATGACCAACAGTACAACAAGATGCTCTGAAATAATTCAATTAACATTGCTTTATATAAAGAAAGTCAGGGGTGGAGTTAGCTCACAAGACACAGAGACAGAATGGGCTCATTGGGCCTCCCACCATAGTCCCATCCTGTTGTTCAGTTAATTAAAGGAAGTTCATCCAAGGCCAGTCATGGGTTAGCTCTGATAAGGAGATGGTCAGCATTATGTGGCAACATGTTTACAACTTTCTGTATAGCAGCTGGCTTGGGAAAGTACAAAGGGGAGTGGACACTCATAAAACTGTCAACTTGCAAGATAATGGCAGAGTCAGGAGAAAGGCAAAGAGAGATAAGAGTTGCCTCCAAGGCCTGAAAAGGGGAACTAGAGATTGTGCCCACGCAGGCCAGAGCACACAGGCAGAGAACTCCTTATTAGGATATTACACATCCTCAATGCAGTAGAAAGAACTCAGTATCATAAAAAAGTACAGTAGCAAGTCAAAACAAAACATATAATTGGTTATACTTGGTAATTGGTAAAGCAGCAAGGATATACAAAGGGGGAGGGGCATTACAGCTCCCTACATACCGCCCTTTTGGATCTAAGATACAAAGTTATCTACGAGCCAATCAAAGGCCTTTATTTCAAACAAAAACAGAAAAATCATTCAACATATCACGCGAAGGCAGCCCCGTAAGAATGTCCCGTACCAAAGCACCACACAAACTCAGTAGGATGATTCGCGTCTGTATGTGAGTATGCAATGTAAGGCCGTAAAAGCAGAGTGATCAAATGGCACACAAAATCCACCAAAAGAGGTGGGAGAGAGAGAGAGTGTAACTAAACGTAACGTACCACACGAATGCAGCCCAGTGAGCATGTCCCGTACCCAGTACCGCACAACGAACCCAGCAGGCTGATCCGCGGGTGTGTGGGTGCAAGTGGGTGTAAGTGGATGTATGATGTATGTAAGTCGGGTGTAGATGGGTGTATGAGGTGAGACCGTAGAGACATGAAGATCGAATAGCGCGCCAAATCCACAACGAAGACCTCTGGTTCCACCGGGGTCCACACCCAGGAAGATCTCCGACCCACCCTTGGTCCACAGAGGTGCAGCCGGACTCCTCCCCAACTGGAGCTCGCCCAGGCTTCCCCAAGTGAAATCCTTGTAGATCTTCAGCGCTCAATCGATATTCATGTTCATGAGGTCTCTTACGTGCTGGTGATCTGGGGAAGACACAACATCGTCAGTATCAGGTGGCTCAAACCTATGGCCATAAAACAAAGCATAACGATCCAAAGGTGGGAGAGAAACTTCCTTTGGGTCAAAGTCGAGATCGTCCGAGGCGATGCTGCTTGCTTCGCTGTTATTCAAGGGCGAATCTCCAAAACAATCAGACTCGGAACTCAGAGTATTTTCACGATCGAGTTCCTCTCCATCCGGGCTTGGGTTCACAGCTGGGTCCAAATCCCGAACTGGGTCAGTGGCGTTTGACTCACTGTGGGCTTGTGAGACATAAAGGTGAGCTCGTGAAACATGGAGAGGCAGAGCCTGCATTGAAACATAAACATCAGCCGGGGACCCTCGCAAGTGGCCCACATCATCATTGGTAACATCATCAGTAACATTATTCTCAGGTGGCGTAGGCCTGCGGAGTGGACGGCCCATAGTCATAGCCACGGCATGGCATATCGTGAAGAAACGAGAGGAATCCTTCAGGAAATCGTCGATTTATTCTTCCGACGTGTCGGGGCCCAGTTTAAACGGCCTTCTGGTAGCCTGAAATGCTTCGAGGTCCGCATAAGTGTACTCGACATCATTATCGGTAATATCAACAATGGAAGAACAATCTTCGGAAGCGGAGATCTCATTGTCGCGGCCCAGGGACTCGTTCAGGTCGTCGTCCCAGGATCCGCGATTGGCAGTTGAGTTGACAGCTGGTGTGTCATCCGGACCCGCGATCCGCTGGTCGATCATCACCATGGCCTTTTCCGGTGTCGTCTTCAGTGTCCATCCTGTGGTAAACTTTCTCGCACACGCAAGGACTAAAGCCTTGATTAGTACACAACAAACCACTAGTCCAAGGACTATTGCCAAGGCGGTCAATATCCACTTTACTATCGTCCCTGTCCATCCTTTAAACCAGTCGGTAAGCCACTGGTGGGAGGCTTCCCGATCCATGCGATCCTTTGTCAATATGTGAGCACTTTCTCTTAACCTTATAATAGCAGCACTGACCCCTTGTGAAGGGTCAGGAATAAAAGTACAACATTTACCCTTAATTATCCCACATACCCCTCCTCGTTCTGCCAGTAGCATATCTAACGCAACCCTATTTTGCATAACCATTGTACGCAGGTGGACAACCGTGTCCAACATTTCGTCGTGTGCTGTAGCGGTGTCGTTGGCCACCCTTTCTAAGATTAACGCAATTTTGTCAATGCGGTAACTGTTCATGACCGTCCCAGCCCATGGGAAGAAGAAGCTAACAGCTTTCTCCCAATCAGCGCCGTGTAAAGTAGTGGTGTCGTCGTCGTGCCAATAGGTGCTTCGTTGTGTCCTTATGAGTGTGGTGGTATTATGCAAGTGCTGTCGCATTTCCATCTCTGGGAAAACTGATCCTAAATAGCAAATTCCTCCCCAATTATCAGGTAAATACGGGTAAGCTTTATTCCCGCATACAAACATGGTCCCGTGCGGAGCCACCAAATGGGTGGTCATGCAAGTGAGAAGGCCTGGGATAGTGTTTGTCCCGTTTTCCCCTTTCCATGCCAACTGGAGGTGTGTGAGGTTATGCAAGGGCGAGCTTGTAACGTTCACTAGCAGCGTGTGTTTCCCTTTTCTCGGGTCCGCGGGAAGGGTATCTCTACACACGGATTTGCCTACCATTACTTGGCCCTTTCCTTCTAAGCAGAGGGCCCCCCATGCCGGCTTGACCCAAACCGGCGCCGGACGTTCCTCAAAGTGTCGGGACAGAATTGGAGGGGAGTACTGGAAAACTCGTTTACACGCGGTTTCATCAGAACCTTGGCTTGTCAGAGTTGTACTAATGCATTTGGTATCTAGTGGCTTCGAGCACAAATCATTGAGTGATAGGGGTAACACTACCATTGGTATGCCTGCTGTGCTGGTGCGGGGAAGGTGCATACACATCCAACACTGTGTCCTATTCTGTACTGTGGCCATATGCCGTGCGTCCTTCCAGTATGTGTTCTCCTCTGGCTTCCTTCTTACTTCCTGGGCAGGAGGGGGTTTAATAACGTAGGCGGCACAACTAGGCCGGAATTGGTGTTGGGTCTCTCCCCTCTTTTTGTTCCTTCTAATCAGCGTGCGCGGGGGCCATATTCCACATTCAAGTATTATCGTGGTGTGTGGGCCGACGAGGGCATGCGACAGTAGGAGAGTAGTATTGTCGATGCCCGTGCCCCATTGATATCCTGCGGCGGCGTGACTATTCACGGTCCCAGTAAACCTTCCATTTTTCACCTTTCTAACCTTAGTTAAGACTATGCGTGGGGTTGTCATGCGTGCCTGTGGTGTCCCATTGTGTACCACCATGGCTTCCATCCATCTTACAGATAACCACTTGAAATGTGTCTCCAACTCACAGCAATGTACTACTATCCCCTGTCCCCGGGGAGCCGTTATGTATTTGACGGAGTAAAGTTTAAATAACGTGTAGTTGTCGTGTCCTGGGTATTTGGGGAGATCCTCTCTCAGTGGGTTAAACTGCAGAAGCCTATCCTTGGCGGGGTTTGTTAGGCAGCTGCCCAGAATTCCCATCATCATGACCGTCATCGCCGCCCTTAGGAGACTGTGGTGCCCTAGACGGTGCATTGTCTTCAGCGGTGTGAGGTGTGGTGTCTGCAGCAATGTGAGGTGCGGTGTCTTGTGTGGCTTGTGGTGCGGGGATGGACAACTTACAATGGGTGGCGTGGATCCACGAAGGTTTACCCTCGCAGAAGACTGCCGTCGGTGTGACCAGTAGCACCTGGAATGGTCCCTTCCACCGTGGCTCCAAAGCAGCCTTGCGGGTGAAGTGCTTCACGAGCACCCAGTCGCCGGCCTGAAAGTTGTGGATGGCGTGGCCTATTGGTTCAGGCAGCGCCTCTCGTACTCGAGCATGGATGCTGCGTGCCACATTCGACAAGCCTATGCAAAATCTCAAAAGCATGTCATCCATTACTGGCAAAGCAAGGGTGGACATGTCTGTTGGTGCTGAAACGGGCAAGCTCATAGGTCGTCCCATTAATATTTCGTGGGGGGAAAGGCCCGTAGTGCGACCCGGGGTGGAACGAATGCTCATCAATGCAAGCGGAAGAGCCTCTGGCCACCTCAAGCCTGTGTCTGCGCAAAGTTTCGCTAGTTTATTCTTTAAAGTCTTGTTCGTTCGTTCCACAAGTCCTGAGGACTGTGGGTGGTAGACGCAATGGAAGGATTGTTTAACGCCCAACGCCTTCAGGATGCCCTTAACCACCTGCGCCGTGAAATGGCCTCCTTGATCTGACGAAATTATCTGGGGAATGCCAAATCTGCACATAAAATCCCGCACGAGGCGCTTCACTACTGTCGGAGCATCGGATTTGACGCATGGGTATGCTTCGACCCATTTGGTGAACGTATCTACGATTACCAACACATAGCGAAACGACATGCTTGGTTCCAATTCTGTAAAATCGAACTCAATAGTTGCGAACGGCCCACTAGGCGGGGGTCGTCCCCCATCATGTGCATGTCTCGGTGGCGCCCCTCTATTGTGTTGCTGGCAGACCACACACGATCGGCACACTTCGGATACAATCCGTGACAGTCCTGGCGCTGCCCAAGTGTAGTCTATCTGTCCCATCACCCCCCTCTGGCACACATGACCATTCTGATGAGCCATGCGTGCCAGCCAAGGCAGTAAAGCCTGGGGTGCTATAGGTTTTTCATCAAGGGTCCACATTTCCCCTGGCCCAGGGCGTATCGCTCCTCGTTTGAGCCAGACCTCGTGTTCGGCCGTCGGTGCAGCATTTTGCAAATTTATGATATCGTCCTTAGTTGGTGTGGCGGGTGGTCCCGCAGTCGGTATGTCAGCAATCTGTGCGGCTGTCTTCTGTGCTCGTGTCACCATCGGCATGTTGCGTTCTATCTGTTGGTTGGCGGCCTTTCCTGCCGCCTCGTCCGCCCTTGCGTTGCCCCGGGCAACGTCAGTGTCCGCCCTTTGGTGGCCACGACACTTAATTACCGCGATAGCGCGGGGAAGTAAAATGCTTCGGAGGAGCCCTTCTACCAGCGCGCCGTTCTTTATCACTGAACCGGCAGATGTGAGAAAACCTCTCATCTTCCAGATGGCTCCTTTATCGTGGACTACGCCGTGAGCGTAGGCCGAATCTGTGTAAATGTTGACGGCAAGGCCTTCCGCCAAGCTGCACGCTCTAGTCAAGGCGCACAGCTCCGCCTGCTGTGCGGAAAATGTAGGTGGAAGACGCCCGCTCTCTACCGTTTCGCTATCCGAGCACACGGCGTACCCGGACAACAGGGACCCGTCCCATGCGCGCCTAGCTGATCCATCGACATAATATATGCAGTCGGGGTATTCTAAGGGATTGTCCTTTAAATCCGATCGCACCGTGGAAACTAGCTGCACAACGTCGGTGCACACATGAGGTTCGCCCTCCTCTGGGTTGGGCATCAGTGAGGCTGGGTTGAGTGTCGTGCAACGTTCGATCGTAATGTTGGCTGCAGTGATCAGTGCGGATTCGTATTGCATTAATCTAGTGTTAGACAAATGCTGTGTGCTTCGCTGTAACAACAGCGAAGTGACGCAATGTGGTACCCGTAGCGTTACTGGGTGTCCCATAACAATGTCCGCTGTTCTTTCTACTGCGTACCTGGCCGCTGCCACGGCTTGCAAGCACACCGGAAACCCTTGTTCGACCGGGTCTAACTTTTTACTAAAGTAGGCCACCGGCCGCTCCTTATCCCCATGGGTCTGTGTCAAAACTGACTGGGCGAAACCTCCCACGGCGTGAGTGTAAAGGGTAAATGGTTTCGCATAATCCGGGAGTCCTAATGACGGTGCCGTAACCAGCGCCTGTTTCAGCCCGTCAAAACATCGCCTCAATTCATCCGTCCATATCAATAGGTCTGGGGCATTTGATTTGGTCGCCTCGTACAGTGGTTTAGCCAGCAGCGCAAAATCAAGTATCCAAGTGCGGCAGTATCCCGTCATACCTAGGAAGCGCAGCATTTGCCGTTGCGAGCGAGGGCGAGGCAGCTCCGTGATAGCGGTCACTCGTCCAGCATCCAATTCTCGTTTTCCGTGCGAAATGGCGTGTCCCAAGTAAGTTACAACCTGCCGCACAAACTGAAGTTTTGGTCTGCCTACTTTGTGGCCTTTGGCCGCCAAGGCCTTTAATAGGGCCAAAGAATCCATTTCGCACGCCTCCTTTGAAGGGGAGCAAATCAACAAATCGTCAACGTATTGCAGCAACACTGACCCTCCCTTCAATTCCACATCCGCCAGGTCGCGGTGCAGCGCCCGGGAAAACAGAGTGGGGCTATCTGAAAACCCCTGAGGTAGTACTGTCCAAGTATACTGGCGCCCCCTATGGGTGAAAGCGAACAAGTATTGTGACTCAGGCGCGATGGGCACAGAGAAAAACGCAGAACAAAGGTCGATGACCGTGAAGTATGTTGCGTCCGGCGGAATTGACATCATGAGGGTTTCTCCGTTTGGAACTAGTGGGTGTATGCCCTGTATCACCTTGTTCACCTCCCTTAAATCCTGTACAAATCTCCATTTGTCCTTTGACGGCTTTTTAACTGGCAAAATTGGTGTATTACATGGGCTGTTAGTTTCTACGATAATCTTCTGTTCCACTAGGGATTGAATCACTGGTGCTATGCCTACGTCGGCCTCAGGTCGTAGCTTATACTGTTTTACGTTTGGCAAGCGCATCCCCGGCTGCACTGCTATCACTAGAGGTTTGGCGTCTCGCATCCGTCCAACCTCACCGTCACTTTTGGGCCATAAATTGTCCGGCACCTCCGCTAGGAGGTAATCCGACTCACCCGGGTCCGTCAGCACTGCCCTCATGGCATAGGTGCCTTTGGGGGGCAACTCTGCCTCTTCGAACTTTCCGTCCCTCCGTTCTGCCTTAATGTCAATTGAGAACCCTTCACCGTTTTCGAGCCGTTTCAAAGTCCAGCGGCCCCTCTTACACCGATAACCATGTAAGGGAACTTCTCGTAACCGCCCTACCATCCAACCTACACTTTCCGGCGGCCACCCTTTGGCAGTAGTGAGGGTAACATGGGCGACCGCTCCTTCGGGGTATTGGGTCAGCGCATGCTGACTCGGGGTTAGGACTACCTCAATTCCTATTCCCTCACGCCCGATCCATACCCGTGACAAGTGTAGAGGCATCCATTCGCCCAGCTTTTCCTTAACCCTTTCCCGGTAGTTCTCGTCCTCACCCGTTGCATCATAGTACGCAGTGCAATGGGGTGGATTATCCTTTAAGTCCTTTATCGAAATTTGGTGCTGTTGCATCCAATCTCGCAGCACTGAACTGTCCAAACACACATTATCTATGATATATGTCCAAGCAGACAAAGCCCCTGGATCCAAGCGCCACCAATACGCGGTGGGGCCGGGACGAGCCAGTGCCGTCATCAACAAGTCGCGTTTAGACTCCGCGACGTCTACGAAAACTCCCTCCTCGGTACATGAGATTTGACAGCCCAAACGGCACAATAAATCCCGTCCCAGCAAATTCGTCGGGGCGGTAGTGGTTATCAAGAAAGCATGTTTAGCCTCCAGCGGGCCGCATGTTACTCGCACTTCCTCCGAAATAGGAAGCGCTTGGGGTAGACCCGAAACACCCAGTATTTGAACGTTCCTGGCCGTAGGGCGCAAAGAGGGCAATTGCCCCTTGTTAATTGTGCTGCGAGTCGCGCCCGTATCTACGAGAAATTCTAATTGTCTTCCCTCCACGTCCAACATCATGGTTGGTTCCTCTGCCGGTGTCATGGTCAAGAGAGGACACTCCTTGGGCGACTCGCCAGCGTCCCGTCAATAGGCCCCTCTATTGTATTGGGGCTGAAACCCCTTACGAGCCTTTGGGCAATCACGTATCCAGTGTCCCATCTGCTTGCAATAATGGCACGGTTCCTGCGGAACCGGTGGTGCGGAGGGCATAGGTCGTCCCTCTACAGCTCCCCTTCCGCCCTGTCTGCGTTCTGGCGGCCCCCAAAGTGACTGGTTCACTGGTTGCCACTGCGGCGGACCCCGAGGCGGGGCCCAGTTCCCCCTTGGTCCGTTCTGCATCCCACTATTGGGGGGTGGTCCGGGGTTTTGGAGAAGGGGTCTTGGTGGATACCAATTTTGGGGAGGGGGCCCTTGCACGTTCCAAGTTTGAGGGTTTTGAGGAGGAAGGGGAAGAGGGGGAGGTATTGTCCATTGTTGTTTCACCTCGTTCATATTAATTAGTCCAAAATCTTCCTCAGTACAACCGTCGCAGTTTTCATTTTCGCTGTGGATCCACTCTCCGTTGGGGAATTGGCCCTTATAGAAAAAAGGATAACAACTCCTCCTATGTTCCTCTGGACCTCGAACAGGTCCCCACTTCTGGCACTGTTCGCGTATGTAGTCCTGACTCTGATCCCCCTTTTTATTTTGATTAAATTGAGCCCGTTTCTCCTGGACAAACATTTGCAATATTTCCTCCTTAATATCCTTCTTCTCCTCTAGGGAGGAGCCCGGGCATTGTTCCAGTTTGTCGCATAATTCGTTGGTTGTCATTCCCTTCCAGCCGAAGAGGACGGTCTGTACCTGTTTCTTTAACACTGGCCGAAGCCCCTCGATTAGATATTGATTTACCAATGGTTGGGGTAGCCCTCCCAGCTGCATCGGACCCAGTCCTCCCCAGCGCGCCATGGCCTTTTCCAACCTTTCTCGGTACTCTCCAATTGGTTCTCCTGCCTTTTGTTTTATGGCCCCAATTTTTCCCCAATCCGGACCTCCTGCTGGCAACAGCGCATGCTCGATGGCACCCAGCAGCCGGAGCTTCAGTGCGTCCCATTGTGGTACTGTTATCTGGGCCGCTCCTGCTGCCCTTGGATCGACGTGCGGCCAGTGTGCTCTTAATCTAGCCCTTTCCCATACTTTGGGTGGGAGCACGGATACTCCCATATGAGTTATGTCTCGATAGTCGCACTCGCCGGCTAAAAACCAATTCGACATGGTCGGCACTATCTGCCGTGGATCTTCAATAAGCAAATGTTGAATCCTTTCCCTCATTACAGTTAAAGAGGATTCTTTCCATGGTACTCTTTCTCGAACCCCCTGTCCTTGGGCGTCAACTCCGATAACTTGTACAGGGCACAATGTTTTCCTTTCCTCTATTTCCTGACATTCCGATGGGGTAGTTTGTGAGGTCCTTTTCCCCTTACAACCTACCAGTGAGGGGTATAACCCATCCGGTCCTATCGGTGGCGGAAACCCTGCGATGTCGGTCCCGTCATCTATTCCATTAGCCCCGAGTTGTGCAAACAGTCTTCCCTGGCTCGGGTGGTTCTGGGGTATCTGGGGCGCGATGGTAGCGGGGTTATAGGGAGGTGGTAGCAGGGACGCAGAAAGGATAGGTGGTGCCTGAAACCCCGGGACAGGGTTTAGGTCTGGGGCTGGGGAGGGTAGATTGGTCGCTACCTCCCCTCTCGCGGGGTCTGGGTTTTCAACGAGCGGCATCAGTCGCGCGTTGGCCTGCTTTTCTATTTCCTTAAGCGCTTCATCCTGCTCTTTATTCGCCTGTTTCCTCAGACCCTTGAGTTTTGTTACCTCACCAGCCAAGCTGGCCTGTTTCGACTTTGCGTGTCGCTTCATCGCTTCTTCCTTCCACCAGCCAAAGACTTTCCAATAGTCAGGCGGAAAGTGTTTCGTGGCCTGTTCGAACTTTTCTAATGTCTCATACAACACGTCCAATTTTTCCAGCGCAAAAGACCCTCCTTCGGGCCACGGTTCTCCTAAATCCTTCGTCAATGCAACCCATGACTTCCCTGGTCTCACAGCAGCATAGCCATACCTCTTAAACATAAAAAATGCTGGGGTATGTCTAAGCGGTTCACCTGCCTTTACTGTCTTATTACCTATACTGTTACCCATCCTAAGAAACCTTAGCTTACCGACGTAGCCTTGTACTCGTGAGGATCTCCCGCCTCGCGGCACAGCTACACTACCTAACTCTGAGAGGCTCGCAGCCTTGTACCCGTGAGGTTCGCCCGCCTCGCGTGGTACGGCCGCGCTACCTACTCTCCTGAGAGGCTCGTCCGCCTACACAGCCGTCTATCCTACCCTTACTGCACTTTCCTGGCGTCCTACGCCCGTGTAATAGTTCTGATCTTACTTAAAACTAAAATCCCGACGTCTCCCGGGTAGGCCTCGGATCGGGACGCCGCCCTTATCCTTACCCTCACAACCCAGAGATCTATTACCCCTTAACCTCAGGCGCCCAACGTGGGGCACTTTCCTGTACGTAACGTTACCCTGACGAGTCCATAAACAATCAGTTGCTCCAGGACCCAAGCGGTCCGTAATTAAATTTAGGTTCGTGGAACAGGTATGAGCAGGGGACGGAACAAACGGCAACCGAGCAAGAGAGTGGTTTACAATTTGGACTGACCCCCGGGCTAAAAAGGAAAAAACAAAAGAAAACCACAGCTCACCTGACCCGGATCAATTGCCAGCTGGTCTCTCACCACTCCCTTGCCTGGGACCGCGTCCCGGACTGCCCAGACTGATCCCACCGCTGCCACCAGTTGTTGGATTGAGACTTAGAACTTGGGACTCAGAAGACTCAGAGAAAAGGAGCAACGGATATATTTATTGGAACTCGAGTACTCAAGCTTGAGGACAGCAAAGTTGCATTGAAACTCACAAGGAATGACCAACAGTACAACAAGATGCTCTGAAATAATTCAATTAACATTGCTTTATATAAAGAAAGTCAGGGGTGGAGTTAGCTCACAAGACACAGAGACAGAATGGGCTCATTGGGCCTCCCACCATAGTCCCATCCTGTTGTTCAGTTAATTAAAGGAAGTTCATCCAAGGCCAGTCATGGGTTAGCTCTGATAAGGAGATGGTCAGCATTATGTGGCAACATGTTTACAACTTTCTGTATAGCAGCTGGCTTGGGAAAGTACAAAGGGGAGTGGACACTCATAAAACTGTCAACTTGCAAGATAATGGCAGAGTCAGGAGAAAGGCAAAGAGAGATAAGAGTTGCCTCCAAGGCCTGAAAAGGGGAACTAGAGATTGTGCCCACGCAGGCCAGAGCACACAGGCAGAGAACTCCTTATTAGGATATTACACATCCTCAATGCAGTAGAAAGAACTCAGTATCATAAAAAAGTACAGTAGCAAGTCAAAACAAAACATATAATTGGTTATACTTGGTAATTGGTAAAGCAGCAAGGATATACAAAGGGGGAGGGGCATTACAGCTCCCTACATATATATATATATATATATATACAATATATATATATATTGTTGCCGTTTTGGAAGACCCCAGGGAGTTACATCCAACACATAAAGAACCTTGTTTAGATATAATATATCAGTAGTATTTTGTTTAGTTAGATTACCTCTCCCTTCGTATCAATGGAAGGGAAATACGTGGTGTGAATGCAGTGAGAACTATTCCCATTGTCCTCTTCCGCATTCTTCAATTCTGCACTCAAACCTCATTCTCATACTCCATCCTTACTGTCATTATCATGCCACATTCTCAAAAACGCATTATCAAACTCCATTCTTTCCATCATTGCCATGCTTCATCATTACCATCATCGTTATACCACATTCTCAAGACATTTGCCCACCTTGACTCCATTTCACCAGCACCTCGATCGTCTAAGTGGCAACTCTGGCACTTCAATCATATAAGCGGCAATTCCAGCACTTTGATCGCTTAAACGAGGTTCCATTCAAGCAGGTTGGCATTCGTGTGGGCATTGGATTGCCATGCATGTGTCCTGAGTCACGTGACAGTGCTACATGTGGAACTGAGCAAATTGCAATTCAGCACGATTCGGTGAACCATCCCAGCTGTAAAAAAAAAGAAGAAGTTTTTATTGATGTCTAAACGTAAACGTGATGCTACGCCTGTCCGAAAATGAACATCTACAGTGCATTCAGAAAGTATTCAGACCCCTTCACTTTTTTCACATTTTGTTATGTTGCTGCCTTATGCTGAAATCGTTTAAATTCATTTTTTTCCCTCATCAATCTACACTCAATACCCAATAATGACAAAGAGAAAACAGGATTTTAGAAAGTTTTGTAAATTTATTAAAAAGAAAAAACTGAAATATCACATTGACATAAGTATTCATACCCTTTGCTATGACACTTGAACATGAAAGCCCGCTTGGAGTTTGCATAAAAGCACCTGAAGGACTCTCAGACTGTGAGAAACAAGATTCTGTGGGCTTTCATGTGTCTTTCACTGAGGAGAGGCTTACGTCTGGCCACTCTGCCATAAAGCCCAGATCGGTGGAGTGTTGCAGTGATGGTTGTCCTTCTGGAAGTTTCTCCCATCTCCACACAGGATCTCTGGAGCTCAGCCAGAGTGACCATCGGGTTCTTGGTCACCTCTCTTACCAAGGCCCTTCTCCCCCGATTGCTCAGTTTGGCCGGGCGGCCAGCTCTAGGAAGAGTCCTGGTTGTTCCAAACTTCTTCCATTTAAGAATTATGGAGGCCACTGTGCTCTTGGGAACCTTCAATGCAGCAGAAATTTTTTTGTAGGCTTCCCCAGATCTGTGCCTCAACACAATCCTGTCTCTGAGTACTGCCGGCAGTTCCTTCGACCTCATGGCTTGATTTTTGCTCTGATATGCATTGTCAGCTGTGAGACCTGATAGAGACAGGTGTGTGCCTTTCCAAATCATGTCCATTCAATTTAATTTACCACAGGTGGACTCCAATCAAGGTGTAGAAACGTCTCAAAGATGATCAAGAGAAATGGGAGGCACCTGAGCTAAATTTCAAGTGTCATAGCAAAGGGTCTGAATGCTTATGTCAATGTGATATTTCACAAGATATCCAAGATATCTTATCCTATCTTTCACAAGATAGCCTGGTGTTGGCTTGGCGGTTAGGGTGCCGGCTTGGGATCCTAGGATCCTGGGTTCAAATCCCGGTCGATTGCTGAATTAATGCCAGGAGGGTTGACTCAGCCTGTCATCCTTCCGAGGTCGGCAAATTGAGTACCAGCTTGCTGGGATGAATGATCCCGGTGTGTACCCCGATTTAGAATAGGTACACCGTATCCCTGCGCATCCTAAGAGCGTGACCAAGGGTTGGCGTCAGGAAGGGCATCCGGCCATAAAAACATTGCCTCAGGCAGGGAACCATGATTGTCATGGGGCCCGCAAGGCTAACCCCCACTCTAGCGGGGAAAATGGCCTTAAAACGATCATTCATTCATTCATTCAATGTGATATTTCAGTTTTTTCTTTGTAATAAATTTGCAAAACTTTCTAAAAGCCTGTTTTCTCTTTGTCATTATGGGGTATTGAGTGTAGATTGATGAGGGAAAAAATGAAATTAAACGATTTCAGCATAAGGCTGCAACATGACAAAATGTGAAAAAAGTGAAGGGGTCTGAATACTTTCTGAATGCACTGTACATGCTATTGGAATGCTTGTGACATGATTGCCACAAAACGTTGTGGTTAGGCGTTTTCTTTTCATCGGAACACCATGCAGTCACTCTGGAGACGTTATCAACAAACTGGCAACACCAGAGACTGTCCACATTCTGGGCGACCACGTGTGATGTCACGTTGGCAGGATAATCAAATCTGGTAGGTGCACCTTTGGAATCGGTTCCAGAAAGCAAGTTTGCGAGCTTGCAGCATCCCTGGCTTGCGACCAATCAGTGCCAGAACTGTCAGGAATCGGTTACGCGAGCATACCATCCATCCACGACGACCAGCAGTACGTCTGATTTTGTAGCCACTTCATTGACATGCGCACCTAGCTTGGTGTAGACAATGTCTGAGGTTCAGGAGACAAGATTGGGCAGCTATCCTCTTTACAGATGAGTCGAGGTTCCATCTTGAGAGTAACGGTAGCTGTTGTCGCGTTTATCAACGGGAAGGGGAATGTTACACTGACGCATGTTTGTGCAACATTCGTCGTTCGTCAGTGGAAGTGGGATGGTATTTGGAGGTATCGCAGCACATCACAGAACCTAGCTGGACGTCATTAATGTCAATTTGACAGGTATTCGGTACGTGATGAAGTTCACTGTCCTCACGTCCTCCCGCTCCTGCAGGTTCATGGACGTCACATTGCACTTCAACAGGATAACGCGCGCCTTCGCGTTGCACGAGTGGTCAACGACTTCATCGCACAACAGAACATTCCCACACTTCCCTGGCCAGCTATTTCTCCCGATGTTTCTCCCATAGAACGTGTGGGATGAAATGGAACGACAGTGGCGCCGTCTTCAAAACCAGCCGGCACCGTTGGCCCAACTGCAGCAGGTCTTGATATAGATCTGGAATGACATCCCTCAAGCCTTCTGCAACCATCTTGTGTCCTCAATGAGGTGCCATTGTCAAGTGCGTGTCAACGCAAATGGTGGTCACACCAGATACAGACCTGTTAACTCACTTTTGACGCACCCCTCTCCGAGCCTCCAGAGACATATCTTGCACACGTGTGGACATGTTCATGTTTGTTTATGTTTATCAAATACGACATATTGATATGACCAAACAATGTGATATTTGTTTTTATTTCTCATTCCACATAGGTGTAAATGATGCACAGGAACTTTTTTCCCGTAAATATATACATTACTGTAGTAGGAAGCAAGTGGCACCCCAGCTATTGCCGCATGCACCATGACAAACAGTAAATGCCTGATATACATTAACCTGTCTGTGGTACACAAAACAGTTCTGGAGCATCCAAGAAACATATAAATTTATAAAAGGCTCTTCTGGCTTATCAGTTGCACAGGCTCGACCTGTTAGGCATGAGCTCAGCAGAGATACAGCCCTCTACACCTCTGTAGGATTGTACTGCAGCCAATACCGGGAAGAAAATTTCATTCTCGATCCATGTGGAATGGTATACAAAATTGTTTCACAGCTGCTAGAAGCTCGGGATGTCATTCTGGCCACATCAACCGCCACTTGACATCCCGGTGAGACAGTCACCACCTGGTCACCCACTGGTTGATAGCACCCAGTTTCGAATATTGAAGGAGTCAGTGCGGATCACCAGTCTCTGGGAGGATGTCTGATCAGTGCATGCGAGCTGTCTGGAGCTGGGGGCCAATCGGCTTTGCACTGGAATTTCGCCAAGGTGTGGCAACCAATTGGAGAGAGGGGTGACGTCAAGAAGTGGCGTTTTAATTATACAGCTCTGAGCACTCGAAGTTCAGTTGATCCAGGAATCCCCAGGGGTAAGAGCTTCATGTGTTGCACAGTTGAGCTTGGGATCTTGAGAAGTGCAGAGTTTAGTTAGAAACTCCACAAAGTGCAGATCTCTGCACCACGCAGAGTGAGTCCGGGAATGTAAGAAACCATGGGTAAAGCACATACCCTCTTAATGAAAAAGGAGTTATTTTATTCATGGTGATTTGTTGTGTCTGTTTTGCCTACAAAGTTTGTATTGCAGTGTATGCATTCTCAAGTAGATTTATTAGTTTGATGGAGGATTCTTTAAATGTGTATTTAAACATTTAACTTTTAGGTTTTGCATGAAGTGTTACGTCTTTTTGTAATAAAATAAATGATTGACCTCGGCAAGGATTGTCAACATTTATCAATGTTTGGTCTGATGTGCGTGCCTCCATAAACAGTAAATCCTGAGCTGAGCCTGGCAAATCGCTGTCGCTATGATTCATCGCTTGGACTCATCACACAGAGATTCCTTTCTCTGATGCAAAAATCGCCAGATGGGTCGGTAGAATTGAACAACGCTGCAAAGATCCTGGGTGTACAGAAACGACGCATGTACGACATAACAAATGTTCTCCAAGGTGTTCAAATTGTCACGAAGAAGTTCAAAAACACAGTCATGTGGACGTAAGTGCCACATGTTGTGGTTGCATTGTTTGGCCATTGCTTTCAATGCTTCTGTGATTGTTCGTACAAGCACGGTCATCTTTAATTCCTTTTATTGCCATCGATGATATCGTCATTGTGCCATGCATTGTTATTGCCAGTCATTTTGTTCTTATTTTTGAAACAGCTTTGCATATTTTGCATGAGTCCTAACATTTTGTTAATCTGCGTTGAGGTGGATATTAATTACAATGAAATTTTCAGATGCTCTAATTATTTTGTTATCCCTTACTTTCAAACCCGAATACTATAGCATTTGAAGTTAGTTTTAAAAACAGAAATTGGCAATGATTTGAAAGCAGCTTGGACTTGGCTTCGTCATTGCTTGTTGATGAAATATTGGCATATTTGTTAACAGATAGTTTGGAGTGGTATCTTGTACAGTCACTTGTCCTGTAGTGGTTTGTTTTGATTTGTGAGTTATTAGTCCCCTGCCAGTTTCAGCAGAGGTGACTATAGGTTTGCTCTTCGTCTGCCCGTCCCACCTGTGGTTTTCTGCACTTTTTCCCCTTACCCTTTAACATATTCAACTGAAACTTAGTACATGACTTTATTATAAGTTACAGAACAAGTTCGAGTTTCGGGGCGTTTCACAAATTTTCCACAGAGTTTTGCCTTTTTTGGACGGAGATAATATCACATATTATCCATGCGTCAGATTTCCAGAGTTTTTCCCCTTGCCGTTTAACATATTTAACTGACATTTGGTACATGACTTTATCATGAGAAGCCACAGAACAAGTTGGAGTTTCATGCCATTTCAAAAATATCTTCCTTTTTTTTCATAAAATATCAAAAAAAATACCCCGAGGACATACCCAAGAGAGATAGGTGCATACCAGAAGTTTGGTAGGATTTCACAAAAGTTTGAGGGAGTAGTTCAGACACTGCACGTACATGTGTATGTATATGTATATATATATATATATATATATATATATATATATATATATATATATATATATATATATATATATATATGTATATATGTATATATGTATATATATATATATGTATATATATGTATATATATATATATGTATGTATATATATATATATATATATATATATATATATATATATATGTATATATATATACCATATATATATATATATATATATATATACCATATATATATATATATATATACCATATATATATATATATATATATATACCATATATATATATATATATATATATACACCATATATATATATATATATATATATATATACCATATATATATATATATATATACCATATATATATATATATATATATACTATATACTGTATATATATATATATACTGTATATATATATATATATACTATATACTGTATATATATATATATACTGTATATATATATATATATATACTATATATATACTATATATATACTATATATATATATATATATATATACTACAGACTTGGCATTTAATATGGAATATTTCTTTTTTCTTTACTTGGGTTTACTTTCTGAACTCGGTATATCAATCTGGTGAGTTTCTCTTACGCTTCGGTGATTTCTTTGTTAAAAGAACCATGTCACTGATTGTCTGTCGCAGCAAGAAGTCAACAACAGGATTATATCACAGGTGGCGTGACAAAATGTACGGACAGGTACATTTGACGATTGGCTTCACAATCGGGTATATAAGGGTTGTTGCGTTCTGCATTAGTGGAAAACAACTGCTGCACGTCTGCAAAAGTTATTGCCGCTTCCCCTGGAGATGGTCCGTCAACTCGACAATGCTGTTTGTTATTTAGTGGTGGCTTTACGAAATTCCGGCATGAAACAGCGTGCTATTGCTTGGCAGTATGGCATCACTCAAGGTCAGGTGTCAAAGATCCTGAAACGAAATGCTCAGAGGGGTGTCCCTACTCCAATACCGAGGCCAGGACGTCCCCGCAGAACCACAAGGAGGGATGATCGCCAGCTGCACTGGTTCGTCCGCAATGGCCGTACCAAGTCAGCTAATCGGCTTCGGGCTAAGTGGCAGCAACTGACAAATGTGCCTGTATCCAGAAGGCTAGTCAACCAACGACTGGTTCAAGCAGGCTATCGTGCCAGGCGTCCCCTGAGAAAGCCACGTCTGACCAGACAACACCGCCAGCGCCGATTGCAGTGGGCCAGAGATTACCGTCAATGGCAGCCAGGACACTGGAATCACGTGATCTTCAGTGACGAGTCCAGATTTCTGGTCTATCGTCAAGATGGCCACGTCCGAGTGCACAGACAAGTGCATGAAGCCGACAACGAAGATTTGTATAGTTCCAAGAGTCCAAGCTGGAGGTGGTGGGGTGACCATTTGGGCTGCTTTTCATGCAGGGGGCAAAACTGATCTGGTTGTTCTGAATGGAAAGCTGAACCAGTTCAAGCACAGGGCCATTCTGGAAAAAACATTGCTTCCATTTGTTCGTGCAGCCTTTCGAGGAAACTTTGTCTTCCAAGATGACAATGCACGGCCTCATCGTGCTCGCATGATCCAACACTTTCTTGCTGACCATGGTGTAGAGCATATTTAGTGGCCTGTCATGTCCCCGGATATGAATCTGATAGAGAACTTGTGGGCAGAATTAACGCGTCAAATCGACAACTTGGAGCAGCAGCCTGCCTCTGTGCGCGAATTGCAGCAGGCTATTGTAACTGCATGGCAAGCGATTCCTGTCCAAACCTTGGCAAATCTCGTGAACAGCATGCCTCAACGTGTACATGCTCTCCTGAATGCTCGTGGGGGTTACACGAAGTACTGAACTGTAATTTTACTGTCCGTAATCCCAGTCGTAATTTAACTTTTGTTTTTGTTAAAAAAAATTTGGGCTAATGTGCAAAATAAAGAGATACTTCTGGAAAACGCACAGAAGTTTAACACAGTACTGTCCGTGAATTGAGTTCGATATCAGTTTACATCACTTTCAAGGATCAATTTATTTGCTTCGAAATGTCAAATGTGGTTTTTGTTTCTTTTAAAGGTCACATTATCAAAATCTAGAATAATTTCAACATAATTCCAATGAACTTTTGGTTCTAAGTCATCTTGAAAAGTCAGTTCACCCCCACCAAAAAAATATTCCATATTAAATGCCAAGTCTGTGTATATATATATATATATTGTTACAGACGCGGTGGTGGATGTTGGTTCACCGAGCGGTTTGGTATGACCGCGCCTGCACAAGTTACCCGATTATACTCGAACGTTGCCGAGTCGCGCTACGCTAGGTCAATGAAGGAAAAGGACACAACGGCTGGGACTAAAATGACACGACACCAAGGGTTCAGTTCTCAAGACCTACGGAGGAGGTTATATTAGGGCGGAAGGTTAGATTACAGGAATGAGAGGGACAGCATAGAAAGACAGGCACTTAGACACACTTATCTTATTCCCTGACAGACGACAGATAAACAGGACAAAACTGACTCACACGGGGATTGATGGCAAGGAAAGGCAGAATCGATGGCTCCAGGTGCACCTGGGCTCAGGGCAGGATCGACCCGGTCCGGTCTAGAGATGCGGGGAGGTCGCAGCGCTCGGATGTGGTGATTGTCTTCTCAAGCTGGGGGCGCATCTCTCCTCACATCCGGTAAGTCGCCGCGTATATCCGGCGGGGAGTGACACGCCCTCGGCTCGTTAGCTCCGCCCCAGATGGAATCGGCCCGTTGCTTCTCATTGGGTGCGTGCGGGGGGGTTACCGGCTCCGCCCTTGACGAGGGGCCGACAGGCAGCCCCTTCTTGGTAACCCCGTCGGCGCACATGGGTAATGGCGGCTAACCGAGCCGGAGTGAGGACGCACACTCCCCGCACGCCGCGCCCCTCTGTTGTGGTAGTTGTTGTGGTAGTTGTTGTTGTAGTTGTTGTTGTAGTTGTAGTTGTTGTTGTTGTTGTTGTTTGGGGAAGAAGATGGGAGGAGGTATGGGAAGGTCCTAAACTCACTACTGGTGCCATATAATCACATTCTGGTGCAACGAAGAGTCAGAATTAATGGAAACGAGTCCTTAACTGACATAGACTAAGAATAACTAGCAAGATGTCCGAAAGTTGTCTACGTGAGATGCGGTGGACCTGGGCACGACATTTAATGGGGGAAAGAGGGGAAGGTCGGTTCTACAGAGTGTTGTTTACAGACAATGGGACTAGGGAATGGGGGATTGGGGATAGTTGGGGAGTATTGGGGAAATAGGGGAATATTTACAAGCGGATATGGAGGCCAAATTCCATATTCGCAACATTGCACCCTTCTCTACCCTCGGGGCGTCCCGACCCGAT
Organism: Myxine glutinosa; assembly: GCF_964187855.1. Taxonomy (NCBI): domain Eukaryota; kingdom Metazoa; phylum Chordata; class Myxini; order Myxiniformes; family Myxinidae; genus Myxine; species Myxine glutinosa. The sequence continues at coordinate 8,901,565 of NC_136273.1, forward strand.
AAATTTTTACCTATTTTAGTGTGGCACTCAGATGTAGTTCCCTCTACTATTAACTCTACCCTGAGTGCGACAGTTTTACAGATATTCACAAATGAGTAAATATGTCCCCCTGCGACGTTGCACCCTTCTCCTCTCAGAAACACACCCACAGGATAACCGAATTGCGGAAAGAATTCGCAAACTAAACATACAGCCGGTAGGGAGCATTATTTACAAGACTACGCTGCTATTTACACTACGATCCAGGACCTGTTTCTGGAGGAACACATGCAGATGTTATGCATAGAGAGAGCACGCATGCCAGCATCGATACACCAACCCACGAGTGCTCTGTGGCCTACGGCCTTTAATAATGTGCAGAGCACCCCTTCCAAGCATCAAAAGCACCACCCCATCACACAGTGAGCACCATCCGGTGCACCAATAAAGTGTTTATAAATCACCGGTGGTGTCGCAGCCGGCCGATGTTCTGCCGCTGGTCTTGCCTTCATGTGGTGCACTTGGCCTTCTTACTTCTTAAAAAAATCAAGAAAGGCGCCAACCGCGTCCATTTCTGTATTGTGGCCGTCAGGGGCCAACTAAGAGTGGTTCACCTGTTTGGCATAGGTGCCACGTTGACCCATAGGTCCTTCCACGGGTGGTGCTTGGCCGCAAAAGAACTGCGGTCCATTGTGGGTGGCCACAAACATTGCGGTCCATATGGTGTATCGATCCAAGCAGCAAGCAGCGAAAGTGCAGGCCCACAACTGCGGAGCCAGCACCTCTCTCTCCTCTCTCTCTGCCCCAAAGCCAGATCCTCGGAGGTGGGAGACAAAAGAAGCAGACAAGTGAGTAAGGTGGTAAGGGCGCAAAAGTGCACGCAATATAAGATGATGCACACTGGGGGCACATGGGAACCAGGTGAGACAGGTACGTTCCTACCGTACGCCCCCCCCCCCCCCCACCAGGTAACCTACATGGCCCCTCCCTTACCCCTTACTGTATCCACAAAACACAACACTACCCATAAACATCTACTTTACAAATCAACAAACATCCCTACTGTCTTCCCCGTTCCTCCCATATACCAAATTCGTCTTCTCTCCCTCCTAACCAATCAAATTTGCCATTTTCAACTCTCATCAAAATTTGCCATCTCCAATTCATCATCAGTCCCTCCTAGGGAGGGAGAGATGGAATCACCCCAATGTCTCATCCACGTCGTGATGCGTCTCACAAATCCAACAGCAGTCCTTGCTTCCTGCAACAAAACAAAGAAAACACAGGTGTGGAGTCATCATCATCACCACAGGTAAGTGGCTGCGTATGGTGCGACAGGTTCATCAATCCTAACTATTTCCTAAATGACTTTAACAACTTTACACTACCCGGGGTCTTTCTCCGGCCAAACCATTGGCCCTCTTACACTATGGGTTCTAAAAACCAATTCCCATTGGCCAACTGTGGTGCTTTTCAATTTGGGGTCTCACTCCCCCGATTCATCTCCCGGTGCCCTCGCACAATTTCTGGGCTGTGGCGTGTACCTCTCCCAGTGGGTCTACCCACCTGCACACCTCCACCACTGCAGTTGCCTCCGAGCTTACCTGCTCCCTGCCCTAACCTAACTACCTGGGGAAGGCCCTCTGGCGCTCTCCCCACTCGGTGCCCTCTCTGGCACTGGGCTACCCGGGTCCGTCCTCCGGATCCTCGGGCCCCATCCACAACTCTACCGGCTCCCAGAGCCCACCTGCGGCCTCACCTGGCCGACATCCTCACAGTGGTGGAGTGCCCAACCAACTACACACACTAACAGGCTACACGCCCAGCCATTTCCACGACACTAATGCACCCATCCACAATACCATTCTGTCACCCGCACCACAAATGCCAATATCCAACCACAATTTACCTATACCGTCTACCTAACACTTACACTACCCGCCCCGGGTACTCGTGAAAGGGGTCCACTCTTCCCCCATCCACACCTTCGCACCATGCACACCACTCCGTACCACTTACTCCAACTCTCTCCACACACCTGTACTTGCACACCTGTGCTCTCACACCTGGTGCCACCTGCACCCTTCTCTCCCCAAGCGCCTTCGCGCTGATCCACCGCACTCACTACTCATCCATTGCTCCACACACCCGTCCAGTTGCACACCTGTGCAATCACACCTGTTCAATTCTCACACACACGGCATCATCTCAGCTAACTACTCCCTTCTGAAACTTGCGCTTCCCAGTCGTCCCTTTAAACTATTGCGCTCCCTCGTCATTATCATCCACACTAATCTACCTGCGTCCCCACTACAGGTATCAGTCACTAACTAACTTAACGTCACCTAATGTCATCTTCGCTAGATCCCTATCAATATAACCTAACCCACCCGGGCTAGTTTTCACTGCCATCACCCCATAAGCTATTGCTCCTTTGCCCCCACGTTATATGGGAAGGGTGGCAAGGACGCCACCCTTACCCACCGGGCCCATCGCTCACTACCAATTTTGCACATCAAATTTCAACAAATCACAAATTTGCCAATCACTACCCATCATCTGCCAATCACTACTGCCAATCCCTTGCCAATCATCAAATTTTGTTTTTCTCTAATTTTGGGTCCAAAACACTAACCTCATCACCCAGTCTACTCACTAATGCCTCTCGGTGCGCCAATTCCTGTCCAAAGCCAGGCTTCGTAAAGCCAAGCCATGAATGCGGGTTGTTCTGTGCCAGCGGCTGGATGCGTCCGGCACTCGGTGCAGGTACGGGGGCTTACCCGTGCCGAGATCCCACGCACCATCTCGGCACGGAGCCATCCAATGTCCCGATCTCGACCTACCGGACTGCCTCAACAAAAAGTGGTCGCCATGACGACCCTTCCTATCCAGCTGCCCGCTCCGCCTAGTGGAGCACGGACGCGGCCGTTCAAAGCGAGGCCCGGCACGCACCGAGGGCCCGCTTCGGCTAAAAGTCGACCTAACCTCTAACCTGGTTACCGTCGATGCTTCACCTGGATTCTTACACCCCGCAGCCCGTTCCTTGCTCACACATCCAGCCGTTCCCATGCTCCTCGTACCTTTCCTTACACACCCAGGTACCCTCATTCCACTCACAGCCTTGGTCACACACCTGACCACCGAACACTTTGGCACACATTCGTTGGTCGCACACCTCACCAACACACCTCTTCGCGCCCCTTCCTCGGTCACCTCTGTGACAATCACAGGTGTGCTCTCATTCGCACACCCAACCACGTGCCTCACTACCAACTCCAGCGTGCATTCCCACTCACGCTCTACCATTCCAGGTGTGCATCCTGCCATTCCAGGTGTACATCCTCGCTCACCTGTCACACCCAACTCACGCTCCTTGTCACTCTCACTACTCTCACCACCACTCTTGACAACGCACTCACCCTTACTCTTGACAGCGCACTCTTTCCCCATGCACCTGTCTGTTACACACCTTTCTCGCGCACACTCTCCCGTCACACCCTCTGTAACACTTACCACACCGCGCTTCCATGTGCTCCCTCGCACACACGCTACGACCGACTCACTCTCGCCAGCACCCTCACTCCTTGGCACGCACTTTTTCCTCACACACCCCAGAGTCGGACTTCCTCGCACACCTCCTTTTTCGCACACCAGACCTGTCGCACACTTCACCAACGGCCTCTCACGAACATCCGGGTCCATCTCGACCCCCAAGCTTCTTAAATCCCCTGGCGCATCATACGCACGACCATATTGGTCACCACTTACACCGGGTCCTCTTCCTCTTCGCTTCTCCTCCATCACCTGCGAATCCCTCATCCGGTTAATGAGCACATCATCACGATCCAAACACAGACTTTGGACCAATTCTTTTATCTCCTCTTTTATTTCTTTCTTATCCCCTCTCCGTCGCTTCTTAATTTCGCTCATCCCTTCTTCCACTTCTTCTAGTTTCTGCTTCACCTCTTTTATTCCCCGGTACGTCTCCTCCAGCTCGTCCTCCAAGGCTACCTTGACCGTTTCCATGTGCGTCCTCACCTGCCGGTCCTTCGTCTCCATTACCTCTACCACCTCGTCCAACCTCGTTGTCAGTCCCTCACGTACCATCTGACATTCCCTCTTCGTCGCTATCAAGTCATCTTTTAGTTCTTTCTGTGTCGCCTTTAACCCTCCTAATACCGCAGTGTTCCTTTGAACCTGCTCCGTTACTTCTTTTTGTCCCTCTGTCAGCTGTTCCACCTCCTGCGTCAGGACCTCTATGCCCCCTTGTAACTTTACAGTCCCCTTTCTCACCTCCTTCTCCATGTGCTCCTTACAGTGCCTCACCTCCTCGCGCACTCCTCCGACCTCCTCACTCACTCCTCTTCTGATCTCCTCTCCCATCACTTGCATCTCCTGCCCAGATGCCACCCTCATCTGCTCCATTTCCTCCCTGTGAGCATCCAGTTTGGTTTCTACCCCCATTCTGACCCCCTCTATCTGCTGCCCCATTTGGTTAACTTCCCTTTCCGCTTGGTCCCTCATGTCCCTCAATTTGCCTTCCATCCTGTTTTCTAACCCCTCTAACCCCTTTTGCATCCCTTCCATTTGATTCTCTTGAGCGGCCATTCTGTTTTCTACCCCCATTAACCCATTTTTCACTCCCTCTATCTGATTCTCCTGGGCAGCCATTCTATTTTCTACCCCCATTAACCCATTTTTCACCTCTTTTATCCCGTTGTCTAACCCCTCAAATTTGTCGTCTAACTTCCCAAATTTCTTGTCTAAACCCTTAAAATTATTGTCTAACCCCTCACGGGTACCCCTCGCTTCGTCCCTCATTACCCCCATTTGGTTCTCTAATCGCTCACTCATTTGTTCTATAAGGGCCCTCATTTGCAACATAAAAAGGTTCGGATCCACCAGGGGCGCTGCCACGGTCGCGGGCGCGGTGACCAGCGAGGCGCCATTTTGTGCGTCTGCTACCCTCGCTGCTTCGCTCTCCTCACGTCCCTCAATTTGGTCCTGGACCGACCCTGCCTCACTCTCCACTACCGGACCCCAGCCGACTTGGTCTGCCATAGCGCGACTTTCAAAATTCGGGTTTTTATTTCCGTATAACAAAATCAAATTTCGCCGTTATAATTTCGTCGAGCACGGGAAACGCGCCCCGGATCGATTCTACCTCCCCAACACCAATTGTTACCCTAGTGGTACAATTGGTGTTCCAAAATTTGGGCCTAATAAATTTAGTCCCGGGTCCGAATTCCACTCCTCGACACCAATTGTTACAGACGCGGTGGTGGATGTTGGTTCACCGAGCGGTTTGGTATGACCGCGCCTGCACAAGTTACCCGATTATACTCGAACGTTGCCGAGTCGCGCTACGCTAGGTCAATGAAGGAAAAGGACACAACGGCTGGGACTAAAATGACACGACACCAAGGGTTCAGTTCTCAAGACCTCCGGAGGAGGTTATATTAGGGCGGAAGGTTAGATTACAGGAATGAGAGGGACAGCATAGAAAGACAGGCACTTAGACACACTTATCTTATTCCCTGACAGACGACAGATAAACAGGACAAAACTGACTCACACGGGGATTGATGGCAAGGAAAGGCAGAATCGATGGCTCCAGGTGCACCTGGGCTCAGGGCAGGATCGACCCGGTCCGGTCTAGAGATGCGGGGAGGTCGCAGCGCTCGGATGTGGTGATTGTCTTCTCAAGCTGGGGGCGCATCTCTCCTCACATCCGGTAAGTCGCCGCGTATATCCGGCGGGGAGTGACACGCCCTCGGCTCGTTAGCTCCGCCCCAGATGGAATCGGCCCGTTGCTTCTCATTGGGTGCGTGCGGGGGGGTTACCGGCTCCGCCCTTGACGAGGGGCCGACAGGCAGCCCCTTCTTGGTAACCCCGTCGGCACACATGGGTAATGGCGGCTAACCGAGCCGGAGTGAGGACGCACACTCCCCGCACGCCGCGCCCCTCTGTTGTGGTAGTTGTTGTTGTAGTTGTTGTTGTAGTTGTTGTTGTAGTTGTTGTTGTAGTTGTTGTTGTAGTTGTAGTTGTTGTTGTTGTTTGGGGAAGAAGATGGGAGGAGGTATGGGAAGGTCCTAAACTCACTACTGGTGCCATATAATCACATTCTGGTGCAACGAAGAGTCAGAATTAATGGAAACGAGTCCTTAACTGACATAGACTAAGAATAACTAGCAAGATGTCCGAAAGTTGTCTACGTGAGATGCGGTGGACCTGGGCACGACATTTAATGGGGGAAAGAGGGGAAGGTCGGTTCTACAGAGTGTTGTTTACAGACAATGGGACTAGGGAATGGGGGATTGGGGATAGTTGGGGAGTATTGGGGAAATAGGGGAATATTTACAAGCGGATATGGAGGCCAAATTCCATATTCGCAACAATATATATATATATATATATATATATATATATAAAAATATATAAAAAAAAAAATATATATATATATATATATAGTATAGTATATATATAGTATATATATATATATACATATATATATATATATATTGTTACGGATCTCCGACATCGGCTCTCCCCTTATCAAGGGGGGGTTAATCCCCTTGTCCTTTTATCTGGCCAACACGAATCCTGGAAGTTATAACGTCCTTCCCGGCGCGGCGTTAGGTCGGGTTTGTTAGGCCTAGGGATTCGCTACTACCGAAGTACTAACGCCGGCTGGAAACGAGAGAATAACTCCCGCCCGAATCACGGATATTGGTGGAAACGCCGAGCGGATAGCGATCCGCGATCCCAGCTGTTAACAATGTGACTAAACCCGATTGTAGCGGTTCTGAATCGTGCCACGCTTACCCAATTAGAGAAAAGACTGATGCGATCGGATAAGAGGAAACCAGGAAAACAGGAAGAACAGAGCAATTTATTAACAAATGTACAAAGAAGAAGAGGAAACGAAAGGATGTACAAGAAAGAAAGGAAGGAAAAGTACACAGGGCAGTCTTAATTACAGTCTTAACTTATTCCCTGGACAAACGGGCCCGTCTCACATACAGACACTCACACGGGGATTGCAGATGGTAGGGTGAAAGGTCCGGCGATGGGGTCCAGGCTCCAGTCCGGCTCCGGTCCAGCAGACGAAAGCCGGCAGGCAGCTCTTCGTGTAGCGTAATGCGAGCGGACACTTATAATGACGGGGGGAAAAGCTGGTATATAGCGTACGTAATATGCGCACGACTCGCACGAAACGCCCCCTCCCCAATGTCCTTATACTCGCAAGTCCTTCGTAATCACGACAGTCCTCTGTAATACCATCAGCGCTTTTCCACAACGATCAGTCCTTTATCACGCTGCAAATTGTGCCAGTCCTCCGGTAATCAGCGCCAGCGAGTTCTTTCTGCACAGTCCTTTTACCAAGCGCGATTCCTTGCAGTCCTCTCGAGGGCTTTGTGCGCGCGCTTTTATAAGTCAAGCCAGCGATCGCTCCGCAAGCCCCAACCACGCCCTGTCAGGCGATGTCACTCCAGCCCTATTTGGCTGGTTATGGCTTACCGGCCCCGCCCTGACGGCTGGGTGACGTGGCCACACCTCCTCCCTGGCGCTCCGCCCCCTTTTTCCGGGCTTCCCTCGTGGCTTATGGCGGCATTGAGCAAGTTCACGGGCAGCGAAGGCTGCGTCCAAGGAGCGTACCAAATTGGGAGCGGCCATGGAGCACAGACTGGGGAGCGCGCTTAATGGCGTCGCTTGGAGGGGAGGCTGGTAAAATGAACGGATGGGGCCTACTCTTATTTTATTGATGCAACGCAGATTCAACTATTGGAAAATGGCCTTATCTAACACATACTAAGAAATAACTGATGTCCTATGGTGACCTACGTGTTGCTTGTGGCCTATCTATGGGGTGCTACTTTTAACCTTTAATGATGTTATATTTATTTACAAGTGTGGGTTCTCAAAAGCGATTTTTTTTTCATAGCGTCATAGCGATTTTTTTTTCATCGCGTCATAGCGTTCATAGCGTTCATAGCGTTCATAGCATCATATCGTTCATAGCGTCGTCGCGTTTCATAGCGTCATAGCGATTTTTTTTTTCATAGCGTCATAGCGTTTCATAGCGTCATAGCGATTTTTTTTTTCATAGCGTCATAGCGTCATATCGTTCATAGCGTCATATTGTTCATAGCGTCATAGCGTTCATAGCGTCATAGCGTCATCACGTGATCGCTCTGAGCGAATCAGCGCCCACCTGCTCTGATACCGTTGATTCCGTGCGCTGAAATGCGCTGAGGTAAATATGAATAAAAAATATGGATCGTCAAATATTTTGAGTTCAGCCATGTTCGTCCCACGCTCAATGGCCATGTCTATGTCAAATATCAAGCACGTAAGCCTCTCCGTTTAGGAGTCTATCGGTAACATTACACACACACACACACACACACACACACACACACAAACTGTGTTATATATATATATATATATATATATATATATATATATATATATATATATATTGTTGCGGATCTCAACGTCGGCCTGTTTTCCCCTTAAGAAGGGGGGATTAATCCCCTTGTTTGTGACTGACCGACGTGAGTCCTGAAGCTGCTCAGCTCCCTCCGGAGAGGCAGGTGAGCAACCTCGTTCGCGACCGCGGACAAGATGTTAATTGCCGAGCGGATTAGCAGCCGCGGCACGAACCATTAGCAGAAACTAGACCCGTTTCTGAAACGTTGGCCAAATCGTGCCACAGGTATTCAATGAGGGAAAAGACAAGGACGAACGGATGTGAAGGAAAGAAGGCAAGGTAGGAAGAACAGGATTTATTACCAACTATTATGTACAAGACCAAAAGTAACCAAGGAGAAGGAAAGAAACGAAAATAATTTACAGAAGGATGGAAGGACCAGAAGGACAGAGCAATTCTAGCTTACCTATGCAGTCTTACTTAAACCCCAGGACAACACAGAAGACGGGCGACAATCAGACTTACACAATATGGGGAATGAAGGCAGGAACGAATGGCTGGAAGGGGAGGAAGGTTCAGTTGGAGCTTGCTCCCGCACGGGACGTCGGGCTCGACCTCGACGGCCACCGATGCCACCGATCCCACAGCAATTGGTTCCCACGTAGCAGCAGGTCGAAGCTGCGTGTCACAGGGGGGCCGGACTACGGTGGTCTCAAAGCTGCGGTTGGTTCACTCAACTTTCGCAGTGCTCACTCCTCCACTGAACTCGACTTTGTTGCTCCTCCTCCACTGAACTCTCAACAACAACCACGGTGGGTGGCGCCGCGTGACGTGTTTTATAGCGCCACACCCTGGAATGTTCGCGAAACTCCCCGATCGTTCTCTCTCCGCCCTCTCAAGCCAAACCCCTCGTGCTTGGTTGGTTGATCGGCAAGGGCTCACTCCTCCTTCCTATGACGAGATGGAGACACGCCTTTCTTCTCCGAGTTAGAGCACATGGCAATGGCGGCGAATGCAGTTGGCAATAGAGGCTTTGAGGGAATTGAAAGGGGATCTATCTTATTTCAATTCGGTGCAATGCAGAGTCAATTAATGGGAAACACAGCCTTAAACAAATACACATAATAAGGAAATAACTATTTAGAAGGGTATATGGTGGCCTACGTGCATGTATATGGACTAACTAAGGGGACGACCTTTGACCTTTACACACAAAGCTGAGGTATTTACAAGAAATCATTACACAACTTAGAGGGTGAAATTTACACACAAAAAAAACACAGGATTCTCAAATCCGCAACAATATATATATATATATATATATATATATATATATATATATATATATATATATATATATATATATATATACATACATACATACATACAGTCACGTGAAAAAGTAAGTACACCCCATGTAAAGTTTTGACTTTTTCAACATATTTCAACATACAGCTATTTGATCTTCATTTCAACAATATTGATAGATAAAGGTGATATAATATAACAAATATCATGAAACATTTACATATTGTAGTCCATTGTATAATTTAAATAAACATAAATGCAAATTTCGCAGACAAGTTTCTGAAAACAATGTTACGTAAAATCATTCAAATTATGTGTATTCTGATGTTTACTTTGTTTTAATTGTTCTGATAGATTTGTTTTATCGTCTCTGATAGATATTTTATATTTTCTGATGGATGATTAATTTTTTTCCGATAAATGATTTATTGTCAAATTAATACATGAATGTTTAATCTACTGTTTTGTTTTTAATCTTAATTTGACTATATGAATGAACATTGAACAATGAACAATTGAACATACATGTACATTGCACATAATTATTTATTAGTTTACAAACAAAAAACAACAATATCAATAATAAATAATATGAGTAATTGAAAATAGAGAATTATCTATGAATTGATGTATGATGCTAAAAATTCTCTATCTTATTATTCATTAAAATTTGTCAACATTTTGAGCAACCTCTAAATATTGTCCAATCAAGCTCAAATTTTCACCACAAACTACTTTCTTCAATAGGAATTGAAGCTGCAAATTGAAATGTGGAGTGGCTTGTGGAGAAATGAAAATCCAATCTTCAAATTTTTGGACCACCCTAACATATATATATATACACACACACACACACACATCTATATTATAAAAGGAGATGTGTCTGTTTGTCGTGTTATAACTTGAGAACGGATTAACGGATTTCAATAAATCCAACTACAGTGGATTCGGGTAATTCCCAGGTGTGTTTGTGATCCAAATTTTTTTTTTTATGGGTACATGGACACGCGTGTCAAATCTGCCAACACGTGACGATGGTTATGGGTGGTACCCCCATAGATTCGCCATCACAGCAAAAACTGGTATTTATATAGATATTGTTGCGGTTTTGAGAACCCCTCACTTTGTAAATACTTGTAAATAATATTCCATCATTTAAAAGGTTAAAGGTCGCACCCATAGTTAGTTCATATGCAACACGTAGGACACCATAGGACTTTCAGTTATTTCCTTAGTATGTGTTTCAGATAAGGCTGTGTTCCCAATAGTTGAATCTGCGTTGCATTAATCAAATACGATAGGCCCCTTTCGCTTCCTTGCCAACCTCTCTCCCAATTCTATAACGCGCCTTCGCTTGCCAGCAGCGTTCGCTGCGTTGAGCTGAAGTTGCTCGCTCAAACGCCATTAACCACGCGGTCAAGCTCGAGGAAGAAGGGGGCGGAGCGCCGGGAATGAGGCGTGGCCCTGTCAACTCGCCATCAAGGGCGGAGCCGGTGAGCCCTCGCCAACCAACCAGGGCTGAGGTGAGCTCACTGGCGGGCGTGGTTTCGAAAAGCGCGGATTGATCTCAAAGCGCATTATATAAGCGCGCGCGCGCGAAGCCCTTTTACGGACTGCGTGAGGGAGCACATTTTGATACAGACTCGTTGGGAAAGGCGCTTTATGAACTTATTGATCGGGAGGCGCGCTTGTTTCAAAGGACTGCGCGGAGACGCTGATTGCACGAACTGCCTGTGATACGAGCCATTGATCGGGAGAGAGAGAGAGAGCTGGCACGAGCTACGTATTACGTACGCCGCATCCCAGTCCCCCGGATATATGTAACCCCGAGATACGTAAGGTCCGTTCGCGTCCGACGATATGCGCGAAGCTGCCTGCCGAGTTTCGCCCGCGGAACCGGAGCCTGGACTGGAGTGGACCGGAGCCGGATCCCATTGCCTGGACCATCTGCCTGGACCTTCCTCCCCTACCACTACAATCCCGTGTGAGTGTGTCTGTTCGTCCTGGGGTCGTAATAAGTCAAGACTGTTTAGGTAAGCCTGCCCTGTGTCCTTTTGTTTCTTCTTCCTCCTGTATATTCCTTTCGTTTCCTCTTTGGGTTTTTGTACGTAATAAATAAACCCTTATTTGTTCTTCCTACACTCTGGTTTCCTCTTATCCGATCGCCTCCATCCTTTCTTTGAATTGAGTACCTGTGGCACGATTTGGAAACCGCTCAGGATCGGGTTAGTCTTTGTTAATGGCTCGGGCCGCGGATTGCTAACCGCTCGGAAATTTCCATCCTATCCGTGGTTCGAGCGGGAGTTATTTCCGTGCTTTATGGTCGGGTTAGTAAGTAGGTATTTGGGACTTCATTGACCAATCACCCTAGCTAATTCCAACCAGAAGGAGCGTCATAGCTTCCAGGATTGGGGGACGGCCAGCTTAAAAGACAAGGGGATTAACTCCCCCCTTGATAAGGGGAGCGCCGACCCCCGAATCCGTAACAATTGGTGTCTGCGAGTGGGATTGGACCCGAACCAAATTTTATATATCTAAAAAAAAATTTGGTCGAAATTACGAGCGGCCGAAATTTTACTTAAGATCCAAATTGTATCGTGCCATGGATAGTCAAGGCGATCGGATGCCGGTGGGGGAAAATGAAGAGGTAGAGGAAGGGGTAGAGTTAACCCAGGACCCCAGGGAAGAAGTGGGAGAGATGGAGGAGGAAATTAATGAGGATGCAGCAGTAGGGGTTGCAGGCTCACAAAATGGCGGCACCTCGCACATTGCCATGGTAGCCGAGCCCACTGTACCAACGTTTAAAGACATGCAATCATTTATGGCTGAAATGAGGGCCTTGATGGTCAAGCATGATGAAAACATGAAAGAATGGAGGAGCGACAGGGAAAAGGTGAGGGAGGAAGCCAGGTGTGAAATAAAAGCATTGGGGAAGAACATTGATCGCATGTTGTGCGAGGAGGTTGCAATTGTACGCGACGGGGTAACGTGGCTAGAGGAGCGCGGGTTGAGTGAGGGAGCAAAGCACAGTCACGTGGACGGGTGTAGAAATCGCGACCCGGGGTATGGGAAAGCCAACGGCCGCAGAATTAAAAGAAATTTTTTTAAGCGCGCCGGCGGTCGTTGGGCTGGGAAGAGAAATCGAACCAATAGTGGAAATTGGGGTGGAAGAGACCGCTGACTTAGAAAAGCACTCGCGGGAGGAAGGAATGGAATATGCCCAAAGTCTGTATTCGCATCCTGATGCCGTACTTGCTAATCCTTATAAAGATTTTCAGGTGCGTGTGGAGAAGAGGATCCCAAAGGTGAGCCGGGCTGTATATGGTGCTAAAAGATTTTGCGGGAAAGTGTTTAGCACAAAAAGAATTTTCGCGCGCTTGGGATCCCAGCGTACCCCGGGCGTGTGTGGATGGTCCGTGGTGCGCTGTGTGAGTGGAAATGGTGCGCGTGTGCGAGCGGCGCCGGAGCGCGAGTGTGAAAGCGAGGGTGAGTGCACAACAGAGTGTGGAAGTGGGAGTGAGTGTGACCAAGAGTGTGAGATGGATATGGATGAAGAGCGTGTGCGGGAATGCACACCTGGGTTGGTTGAGGAGCGTGTGTGGGAATGCACATTAGAGCGCGTGATTGGGTGTGCGATGAGGGATTGCACACCCGTGGGTAGGTGTGCGCTGAGTGGGTGTGTACCGAGAGTGCACACCCGTGGTGAGTGTTACAGAGGATGTAACTGAGGAGTGCGAGGAGGTGTGCGGTGGTCAAGTGGGTAACGAAGTCTGTGAGCGAAATAAGTGTGCCTGGGTGGTGTGCACGAGAGCGTGCAGTGATCGAATGCATGGGTGGGTTGTATGAGAGGCGTTGGAGCGCCGAGATGTATGAGTATAGAATGGAACGCGTGGTGTGAGAATGCAATCTGAGCATTGACATTGACCGGGGCAGCGGTTAGGCCGACGTTTAGCCGACGCGAGCTCTCGGTGCGCGGTGTTCTTTGTGTGCTGCGGGGGCCGGCCGGGATCGGTGCCGCGTCGCTCCTGCACGGAGCGCCGTGCACGATTCGGGCCGGGCTCCGCCCTGCACGGTCGGTGCCGCGTTTTGTTAGGCAAAGCGATCGGCCCGGTTCGAGGGGAAGGAGAAGGGTTCGGAGCGGCGCCCCCTTGTGGTGGCGGCGCTCCGCCGGGCAAGGCTAGGCAAACGCGCTTGGGAGCGCAAGGCCCTGTGTAGGGATGGTGCTTGGAGCCTTGGCCCGACAAAACCTCCTCCCCTGAATCCGAATGTCGGACGGACCCAACCAGCAGTGGACCAAACCACCCGAATTCATTGCTCGGCTTTGCGAAGCCGAGCTTTGATGATGTAATGATGCACCGAGAGACTCAAGTGTAGTGGACTGTGATGGCGATAGTGATGCAGAGGGATGGTAGCCCTACCATCCCTCACATCATTACTTTGGGCAAAGGAGCTATAGTTTATGGGTTTTGGCTGTACAAACTAGCCTGGGAGGGTTAGGATAATGTATAGGGAACTAGAAATGACTATAGGTGACTTGAGATTTAAGTAGTGACTTTGTACCTGTAGTGGGGACGTCGAGTAGAGTAGGTGGATTATAATGACGAGGGATGTGCATAGTTTAATGGGATGACAGGGAAGCACTAATCTTAGAAGGGCTTATTTATCGTTTATTCTATCGCTAATCGCTAATCGCTATCGCTAATCGTTTATTCGTTCTTATTTGTTAGTTCGTTCTTCGACCACGTTGTTTGTGATCACGTGATCACGTTGTTAAAAAATGTCTAATCTGTCCCCTGAAGACCTCTATTCTGTCATATTCTATAACACCTTCTTCTTCTTCTTCTATAAAAGGATGCTTTCGACTTGCTCACCAAATCTATTCATTCCAAAAAAAAATTCCATCTCTTATAGTGCATCTTTCATTCATTCGCTAAACTCTCCAGCACTCCATCCTCCCTCCAGCGTCCTCAAACGTATTTTTGACTCGAATGTCTCAAGAAACTCATTTTGCAATAAATGTTCGTTTCCCATTAATCGTACACTTTTCAAAATCCCATCACCCCAAAATCCCATTTCCCATCACCCTCCCCTCTAAATCTACCCCCTTGCCCCTCCCCTCCAAATCATCCCCATCACCCATCTCTTTCAAATCTTCCCCCTTGCCCCTCCCCTCCAAATCTTCCCAATCACCCATTCCTTTCAAATCTCCCCCCACACCCCTCCCCTCCGAGACTCTCCCTCGCTCCTCCCCTCCTACTCCTCCTCCTCAAAGCGTCCTCCCCGCTTCTTCCCCCTTCCAACTTTCACCTTCATCTCCCTCAACCTTCTGCCTCGCTCTTCCCCCTCGTCAAATAACACCTCACTGCGCCTCTCCCAATCACCATCAAACCTTTTGTCCGCCCCATTCTTCCCTTTCTCCAAGCTATTCTGTAATCTCCGACACACCTTCAACAGCTCTCCCTACTTCTTCCTCCTCTTCCACATCTTACCCTACCGCTCCCCCCACTGTTCTGTATCCGATGCTCCCCCTTCCTCTTCCTTAACAGTATGGACCTCAAACATCCGGGGCCTTCGCTCAAACTTGTCTGATCTCTCCATACAGGTTGCTTCTGACAAACCAGACGTGATCTGCTTAACAGAAACTTTCCTCCTTCATGATGTCTCTGATTCCTTGGTATCTCTCCCAGGTTACTCCCTCCTCCGGTATGATAGACCTGAGCCTCGTCCTGGAGGTGGGGTTGCTATCTTTATAAAAAACTCTCTTCCTCGCTCGCCCTGCACTGCCCTCTCTCCACCTCACCCCCAGGAATACCTTTGGCTACGGCTTCCTCTTCGCTCCCACCTTTTGTTCATATGTGTGTTGTACCGTCCACCAAACAGTGATGACTCCATCTACATGTCGCTGTCTGAGAATATGGACCAACTTCTATCTACCCATCCCAACTCTCTCTTCCTCATATGTGGTGATTTCAACTGTCACCATGCCAGTTGGCTGGGTGTGGGTACCTCTCTCACCAGCCATGGCTCTTCAGCAAAGGACTTCTGTGACTCACTGGGACTGATACAATCTGTCAATTTCCCGACCCGGATTTCAGTCAACGGAGCATCTTCTCTTCTGGACTTGGTCATGACTAACTTCCCTGAAAATGTCTGCTGCTCTTCTTCTGCTCCAATCGGCTCTTCTGATCATGTGCTTGTTAAAGTGGACATCTCTCTGACCATTCTCAGAGAGCCTCCTCAGCGTCCTCGAGTCTGGCATTTCACTCAGGCCAACTGGCACGGTCTTCAAGCAGCCATCAATCATCTGGACTGGTCTCCCATCTCTACTGCCTCTGACATAAATTCTTCCTGGGAATTCTTCCAAAGCAAACTGCTCTCTCTCATGCACAGATTTATCCCATCTCGTCTTCTGTTGTCATACCCTTCCTCCCGTCCATGGTACACGGAATCTTGTGGTGAGGCTATTGCCCAGAAACAACTTGCTTTCGTCTCCTGGAAAGCAAATCCAACAGAAGGAAATCTCATTTCCTTTCACAAAGCCCGAAACAAGTGTGTGTCCACCCTCAGGAGAGCCAGGAAACAATATCTCTCCGTTCTCAGGACCGAACTCTCTTATCTGTCTCCCTCTTCCAAATCCTGGTGGCGTCTGGTCAAATCTGTTTCTGGTGTTTGTTCCCCCTCCATCCCCTCCCTCACCTCAAATGGCCACACGGCTGACTCCGCACGTGAAAAAGCTGAATGCCTCAACTCTGTGTTTGCCTCTAAATCTTGTGTCCCAAACCCATCCCTCTCTGTACCCACCGTACCCAGTTGTACCCAGCTGCTCCTGGACTCTGTGTCCTTTCCTCCTGACAAGGTGGAAAAGTTTCTGTCAACCCTCGACTCGGATTCTGCAACTGGACCTGACGGCATCAGCCCACGGGTCTTAAAATCCTGTTCTTCCGCTCTTTCACTCCCTCTCTCTGTTCTCTTCACCCTCTCTTTTGCTCAAGGTCATCTTCCATCTGCTTGGAAATCTGCCAACATCACCACTTTGCACAAAAAAGGTGCAAAAACAGATCCCAGCAACTACAGACCAATCAGCCTTCTCCCAATTATCAGCAAAGTCATGGAATCCATTATTGCTTCAGATATGAAATCTTTCCTCTTCTCCAATGGCTTGATCTCTGATCATCAATTTGGTTTCAGACCTGGACACTCTACTCTGGACATGCTGCTTCTGCTTTCTCAACAATGGATGGAGGTCCTCAATGCCAAACAGGAAATTAGAGCAGTCTCCCTTGACATATCACGTGGCTTCGATACGGTCTGGCACCCGCTCTGCTCACCAAACTCTCCTCTTTTGGTATCCATGGAAATCTCCACGCATGGCTGGCGGACTTCCTCTCTAGTCGTAGTCAACGTGTGGCCCTGAATGGGTTTCTCTCATCTCCTCCTCCTGTTCAGGCTGGAGTTCCACAAGGCAGTGTTCTGGCCCTGTGCTTTTTCTGGTCTTCATCAATGATCTCTCTGACTCTCTTGAAAATCCTCTGTATCTCTTTGCTGATGACTCTACTCTCTGTCGCTCCATTCTTCATCCCTCAGATCGGCAGTCTGCAGCCTCCTCACTCTCTGCAGACCTGGACAAAATCACAGACTGGGCAAACAAGTGGAACATGTCTTTCAAACCTGACAAATCTCACACTCTTACGATGTCTCTCTGAAAAGACCGACTGGACAACCCTCCCATCCACTTTCTGAATAATCCTCTCCAAGAAGTTCTGTCACTCAAGCTTTTGGGTCTCACTATCTGCCATGATCTTTCCTGGGAAAACCACATTTCAAATCTGGCCTCCAAAGCCAGTCGCCGACTGGGCATCCTCCGTCGTGCGAAGTCCTTCCTTGGCACACCTGAGCTCCTCAGCACATACAAGGCTTTCATCTGCAGCTCAATGGAATACTGCTCTCCCCTCTGGGCTGGTGCTCCTGCCTCACACCTAGCTCGTCTTCACGCTGTTGAAACCAAAGCATTCAGAATCATTGGAATCTCCCGCGATGAAGCTAACTCCAAGGGCCTCTCACTCACTCACCGCAGGCAGGTTGGTGGTCTTTCCTTCTTCTACCGACTCCTCTCTGGCCTTGCCCCCCCAGCTCTCTCTGGACTCTGTCCCGCAAATATTCCTACAGGTCGCACAAGATCTGCCTGCAACCCTCTTATGGTCAAACTGCCAAAATCAAGACTCTCTGCTCACCTTCACTCCTTCATTCCTCTTTTCTCCCGCCTCTGGAACAAACTCCCTCACTCTCTTCAATCCCACTCCACCCTCCAGGTCTTTAAAACAGCTGTTCACCACCATCTCTTATCTTCCCCCATCCAAAACCTTGATCTTTTCTACCCCCGCTAATTTCGGTCCCCTTGTGTTTTATACCTCTCCCCCCCCCCCCCCCCCTTCCCATGCCTCCTGCCCCCAAGCCCTCTCCCTCCCACACTTCTCCCTGCTTTCAAATGTTGTGGTTTGTGTGCTTCCCCTTCTCTCCCCATCTTGTTTTCCGCTCCCTCTTTTTGTGTGTTTTGTTTGTCTGGTTGATTTGTTTGTGAAATAAATGTTAGCTGTTAGGATGTCGACTAACCTTCACGGCCCCGCGCGCAGGCGTCTTCAACCTGAAAATCTATTCAACCCGAGACGGATGTACAATGTACATAAGGAATATTTATTAAACAGAACCCGATTACAAAGAACGTGACAGTAAAAACTAAACCCCTATATCGGGATGTCCCCACACCTCACTTCAAATACAAGACAAATGGAAGGATGAATAAAATAAACGTTGTGGTTCTGCGTGCTGCGTCTTATCTGTCTGGATGTGGTCGGTCAGGCTCCATCCGACTCGGCTCTGGTCGACCCGAACCGGCCTCCCCACACCCCTGTTCACCAGGCCAACGTGCACTGGTGCGTGGCAAGCCTTGCCCGCACGCTCGGTCCCGCCCTCAAACGCAGGCAAGGAGGACCGTCGACGCTCCACTGTCCGCCGGCGCCCAACAAGGCCAAGGTCCAAGCGGGAAGAGGTCCAACGCACGGAAACGAAGGGAAGAGGAAGAGTACGTCCAGGGCAAATAGGAGCTCCAAGCGCTAGATACAGCTCCAACGAGAGGGAAGAGGGATAGAGAGCAAAATGCCGGCGAGCGAGTCGTTTTACCGATCGTGTCGTGACGTCGGCTCCCTTCCCCTCCAACCGGTGCGTCGTTTCTTGGTCGTCTTTCACGCCCTCTTCACGTCACCGGCGCTCCTCCTCCAATCAGCGCGTTGCTTCTTGTGGTTCTTTCGCACCCTCCTCACTGATTGGCTGAGCGCCTCGTGCCTTTGGTGTTGGCGTCATCGGTCGGTGGCCAATCAGTGTGGCACGTCCTTCATCTTCCTTACTCTCCAATCGGCGACTTGGTTGTTACTCGCCCCTCCCCTGGCCAATCACAGTCTTTCTGGGCGTCGCTATTTCCTGCCTGTTCAATGTCTGTTGCCATGCCGGTGTTGTCAGCCCAAGTGCGTGGTCGCTTCCTGTTTGTTCTTCCGGTCAGTCATTATGAGGGGGGAGTATTTAATTAATGTGGTGCGCTATTGGGCCTAACTAATGTATATGAGTGCATTGCCATATGGGACACCGGGATGATCACAGGTTTCACACACACGGGAATTAGCATAATCCCTACAACTATTTATCACCCGATCATACTTGTATGATCACAGGTATACTCTTAATCCGACAAATCGGGCGAGACAGGTCCCTGACTTACTTACATTGAGATGGTTCTTCTTCTTCACGACACCGGAGCACCTACATAATTATGCAGATCTACCTAAATTTATATATGCCCCTACCCAAAATTCATAACAATATGTATGTATATATTAACGACATATATATATATATATATATATATATATATATATATATATATATATATATATATATATATATATATATATATATATATATATATACATATATATATATATATATATACTACTGTGTTCAAAAAGTATCCGACCTTTATTTTTCGTGCGTAAAAAAAAAGAAGCTAGGGAAGCGTTGATTGGTGCACGTATGTAGGCGATCCTAATGCACACGCGTGAATTTTTTCCCACCTGCAGAAGCTGTCATTCGACGGCAGACCGCCGATGAGTGAGGACATGTAAGCGAGCGCCGTCGGATTTTCGTTTTTGACAAAATGACGGAAAAACTTGAACAACGCTACTGCATCCTACAAAGCCCTCCATAACCTGGCCCCATCCTACCTGGCTGACCTCCTCTCCAGACACACTCCCACCCGCAACCTCCGCTCTGCTGGTACCAACCTCCTGACCCCCCCCATCCGGACCAAATTTAGATCCTGGGGGGACAGGGCCTTCTCCATCGCTGCTCCCACCCTCTGGAACTCGCTACCTCACACCATCAGAGACTCCTCCTCACTCACCACATTCAAAACATCACTCAAGACCCACCTGTTCAACACTGCATTCAACATTTAACCCACAGCATCTAACCCCTGACTATCTCCTCTCCTTCTCCCTCCTTTGTGCTTTGAATATTTCCCTATTGATTCTTCTTTTTTTGCAATTGTTTTTATGTTTTGCTATGCATTATGTTTTTTTTTTTTGTTTTTTTTGTATACAATATCGAGGCTCGTGAAAGAGCGAACATTAATCACACAGAAAGACAAACCGACACATAAAACATATAACATAGGGAGCGGTAGACAAGATGGGGAGAGAGGGGGAAGGACACAAACACAACATTTGAGAGCAGGGACCGAGAGACATGGAGACATCGAGAGATCTGAGAGAGGGCGAGGGCTTTGGGGGGGGGGGGGGGCGTGGGAAGGGGGCAGTGGGAGAGGTATAAAACATATGGACACTGCCAGGACTTCCAGGAAAGAAGTTGGAATTTCAAACAAGGTGGATCTGCATTCTGTTTTGCATTCTGTCAAAGCGTCTTTGGGCTTCCTGAAAAGCGCTATATAAAATAAATGCATTATTATTATTATTATTATAATATATATATATATATATATATATATATATATATATATATATATATATATATATATATATATTATATATATATTTATATATATATATATATATATATATATATATATATATATATATATATATATATATATATATATATATATATATATATACATACATACATACACACACACACACACACACACACACACATACATGCATGCCGGAAGATTTGCAGCTCTGGATTCATATTGGTAAAATAAAAAAATAGCACAGTGAGCAGTAAAATCATTTAAATTCTGTATTAAAAGCCTGATCATTTTGAGAACAAACTAGTTCACTTCCTCAAAGGTGTTGAGAGTAGTGTGGTGGTGTCACCATTAAGTTCCGTTGGGGCCTGCTCGCGTATAATATAATGTGTGTGTGTGTGTGTGTATATATATATATATATATATATATATGTGTGTGTGTGTGTGTGTGTGTGTGTGTGTGTGTGTGTGTGTGTGTGTGTGTGTTTGTCACGCTACCAGATTCTTGTACCAGATGCGCTAAACATCTACTGGGTATAAACGCCGTTGAAAGGCGGCGCCACGTGTTTCAACGTTTTCGCTTCCGGATTGATCGTTTATCAGCAATAAACTTCCGTAAATATACCTTTATTGGACACAGTTTCGTCTTATATTTCACCCATCGACGGAAAAATATACGATCTTTCGTTCTATGACAGTGGCATTACCTGTTATGACCGTTGAAGCCTGAATTTTGCTTCGGACTCGACGGTCATTTTCCACGATTCCGCGGCAACAGTCGCCCGGTGGCGCGCTAGTCGCTACACGTGTTTGTTTAGATAATGATTAATGATACTGATAATGAATAATACTGATACGTGACTGATAATTATCATTGAGTCATTATCTTGTGAGCCTAATTCACAAAGTACATACAAGTACAGCATTGTTCAGTAAACGATATTCTTTGTCCAGTATATGAATAAAATATCATGCACACTGGATGCACAGCACTGAGCAGCATGTACAGGTCTTATCAATGGCACAAACTATGATGAATGTCTCAATCATGATAATGACTGAGACATTCACAAAGTAAATACAAGTACAGCATTGTTCAACAACAACGCAACATGCATCAAATAAAATACACCACTTCTCATTGAGTCACGAATAAATACACCGTCGTCAAGGCTGAGCCAAGCGAGAGACATAACTTCTTAATTACGGCCCAGACGGATGCTGTCTTACTAAATCCATCAGCCTGACACCAAGCATCTGGCATTCAGCCTGTTACCTGCGGACATCAGATGGAGTCAGATATACAAGTTTTGTTGTTCAAATGAGATCAGCGAGGCAATGGGATGGGTTGAGTGCTGGACACTGGGATGGCATGCACATCCATATAGGCCTTGCCTAGCACTAGACATGATGCCGTAATGACGTTCCAGTGAAAAGAGCGTGACAGACATAAGGACAGACAGAGAAATCTGGCTACTTTAATATACTAGTGGGCCTGTTTTCCAATGTACCAAATGTTCATTGGTCTTCACTGCCTTGTAGCATACATGCCTGCCAGACTTGGTAGGAGGGAGATGGGGAGGTTGTCTTTTAGGTACTCGGAATCTTTTGGATCCTCTGAGTCTTTTGGGTCTTTTGGGTCCTCAGGGACTTTTAGGTCCTCGGGGCCTTTTGGGTCTTTTAGGTCCTCAGTCCTTGGGATCCTCGGAAAGTCTTGCCAGGCTTGTTTGTAAACAAGACCAAAAGTCTAGCCGGACTTGTTTGATACTTTAGTTGAAGAGGATAGTATGACCTGGGGGGTGATACCAGTTGGCAAATAATGTAAGTTTTACAATTTTTGAAGTGCTGTTAGTCTCTAAGCTGTCTGTCATCATGGAGGTGAAGAAATTGCATTGAGGCACTGGTTTATTCTATATGTTTTGAGTCAACAATGAAACATACACCTCCGCTTCAATCCAGTGACTTTGTAGTCACGACAAAGTGATTGCATTGTTATGATTATATTTGCAATATTATTATTATTATTATTATTATTGGTACGTTTGTGGGGGGTAGGTATGAAATACCTTTAAAAAGTTCAGAATGTGTAGATTAGCATGCTTCGTATGCCTCAAAGAACCCATCTCAATGTACATAAGTAGGCCGCCTGTCCGGGTAAGAGTGTTTGCATGTCGCCATAAGGAGGGTGGTTTTTGCTCATTGATTATATGGTCTATAAGGTTAAATTCCCCTGTACGTGATTGCTTCCCTGTGATTTTTCTCTAATGTTATTACATTTGGCCAGCCAGGAAATCGAGGGCTCAGTAAAACAACAACAACTATAATAAATGGACTCATTCGCTCACAGCGCTGCCAGGGCCGACAGAAACAGCATTTGCTGATCGGCACGTAAATCCCGCCCCACAACCGCCGACGTCATCTGAACGACTAGACTCTGCCCCCCTCCCCCCTCCCCCGGACGACTCGTAACGGGGAGGCCACGCCCTGGCCTTCGTGATTGAGTAGCGCTTGATGATTGGACAGAGGGTGACTTCAGCATGGAATATTCGAGAGCTGAAGAAAGAAAAGAGAAGCTGTCTCGCCATTTTGGTCTTTTTTTCCTGGCGCTTGTTGGAGGCAGTCACATTTCTCTCTTGTCCCGAGTTTGGTTGCGGGCGGCAGCATCTCACTATCTTCCTCTTGTTTTGTCGTGGTTGTGCTGCGTCCTTTCGTGAAGCCTTCGATAGTAATGCATAAGTCACACATAGGCGGATATTTTGGCGACTGCCGGTGATCAAGATTTTTCGGCGACTACTGGCGATTTCGGGCGGTCAAATATGGTCAGGCGGCAGTATGGCGACTGCAGGCGGCCACATTGCGACTGCATTGCGACGACGCCCCGAGTGGGATGGCGACTGTTGAAGATCGACGACGACTGCATTGCGGATGCACGGCGGCAGCGTGGCGACAGTCTGGCGGCTAGATTACGACCGATGGCGGATCGCGGCGACTGCATTGGGGCCGGGTGGCGGTTTACTCCGACGTCCGCAAGACTGCAATAAGACCGCCGGCGATTGGAGACGATTCACACAACTTTTAAAATCTTTATTTCTCTATTTTACATTTCACTTTATTCATTTCAATGATGTATGACATGAAGCATAAAGATGTTTGATGTACAATAAGAAAGTTAATAAAGATGTATCATTGTAATGTAATAATCAAACTTTCTGCAGGGAGAGAGAATGGAAATAAAGTCCAACAAATTATTTCCACTGGTCCCAAGTCCCATAAATAAAGTTTCCAAAGGACCAAAGTCCCAAAAATAAAGTTCCCAAAACGCCCAAGTCCAAACAATAAAGCCATATCCTTGTCGGCACCACAGGACCTCACTCCACGGAGACCCTCACACCATCCTGTCTTGCCATGGAATCGTGGTATGCCGTAATGCAGTCGCCAGGCAGTCGTATCTCTGTCGCCAATGGCCGTAACTCGGCCGCCACTAGTCCTACTGCTGTCGTCGTCAGTCTCCCATAGCCGCAGGGGAGACGTGGCAGTTCTTCTGTAGTCGATATGCAGCCGCAACAGTGTCGGCCCGTAGTCGGGAAGATGCCGCAGGAAGGCCGTATGGCATTCGCATCTCTGCCGTGCTAGCTGGTGGGGCAATGCTGGGGCGATTGCGGAAGACTATGAGCGACTGGGTTGCGGCCGCTTTATGGTCTTATTACGGATACCGACGACAGCATGGCGGTTCCATCACGACAGCATGGCGGATTTTTTTTGAGGATGACTGAGCGCGCCGTTTTTAAACATTTAAAAAAATATTTTGCCCCTTTGCGGCTCTTGCCGACTGCAGCCGACCTGGGGAGGATAACCACGACTACAGAAGACCGTCCATTACGGTTGCATTACGATTGTAGGCGGGTGGTGGCGATTTTTCCAGTCGCCAGTAGTCGCCGACAAATCCGCCTATGTGTGACCTAGGCATAACGGAGGAAGAAGAAGCTGTCCCGTCGCTCTCTTTGTCTCGATGCCTTGGTGGAAGGCGGGCGTGGGTCGTGCTGGTGCGTTTTGGTCGAGTGTGCGCCTGTGAGGAGGAGGGATACGGCAGCGGTTTGAGGAACTCTTGGCACGTCAAATGGAGGGAGACAAAAGCGAAAGGGGACCGGCCACACAAAATCACCTCACGTTCATCGCAACTCGAAGAGGAGCTTCGTGCCATTTGGCGATTTTGTGTGTTCTGGCGACGCAACGGGGGTATAAGGTTTTTGTTATCGCAGTAACTTAAGAACAGCTGAATAGTGTAGCAGCATAGCAAACCTGTTGTGCATTTTGTGATACAAGCACCAAATTTGGTACACTAGTAGACTATCATATTATGCAAAGATCTGGATATTGGGCCATCTCAGATTCAGAGATTTGATTTTTGCAAGATTTCGATTCGATTGGGATCGAAGAGAACACCTTCTTCGTCTTCTGTACAGTGAAGTTGCCAGCCCTGAATTCTCTGGCTACATCTGGGTGCTTCATTGGGAGTGCAACCGTGTCCCTCAGGTGAACAGGGACCCACCTGGTATAGTGTGTGTGGTCTAAGGCATGGAACCATGGGACCAGTTCCGTCAGGGCATCAAGGTACGTCGTGAATGAAGCCTGCCGCAGAGAACGCACGTAGACCAGTACCAACATCTCTAGTTCCAGCACAGTTGCCCAGTACTGAAAGTTGGGAATGTCTTCTCCTCTCTGGTGACACCAGTCTTCGAACTCAGGCAGGTCTTCTGCATCATCAGCATATGTCATACAGTGGCGTTCATACGCACGGTGTTGCAGGATGTGCAGTGTCGCTGCAGTGATTTGATGAGCTCTTCTTGTGCGGGTGACGTGGGCAGCTCGTAGGAAGGAGTCGGCCGTCCCTGGCGTTGCAATCTCAGCTTGCAAAATCTGCAAATCTTGCAAAAATCAAATCTCTGAATCTGAGATGGCCCAATATCCAGATCTTTTCATAATATGATAGTCTACTAGTGTGCCAAATTTGGTGCTTGTATCACAAAATGCACAATTCTTTTGAATATTTGGGCTAAGCCGCCCCACTAGAAGGGATCCAAGTCAAACTTGGTATAAGTATGTATAATGATGTAAAGATAAACTGATTTGATTATCGGATCAAGAGGGCAAAGGTCAGAAGTCCCGTTAAGTAAAAATTATGTTACCGTGATAACTTGTGAACGAGTGATGGGATTTTGACCAAACTTGGTAGAAGTATATATTATGATGTGGAGATGGCGTCTGATTACATTTTGGTATCAAGCGGTCATTTCAGATAAAAATGTGATACTTGAGAACAGCTGAAGGGATTTAAATCAAACTTGGTACAAGTTTGTATATTGATGTAATAATGTGGTAGGAGGGGTATCATCCAAGATCACCATTCTAGTATTCATTGATGTCTTGCACCTGGAACTTTTTTTTAATTTCTTTTTTGTATACAAGATCGAGGCTGGTGTAAGAGCTAACATCAATCACAACAAAAAAAAACGGACACACAAAAAAATACAATAAAGGGAGCGGGAGACAAGATGGGGACAGAGAGGGAAGCACACAAGAACAACAGCAGAGCACAGGGACAACGGAATATCTGTGGGAGGGAGAGGGCTTGGGGGAAGGAGGCATGGGAAGGAGGCATGGGAAGGAGGGGGGGGAGGGGGATGTGGGAAAGGTATAAAACACATGGACACTGCTAGGACTTCCAGGAAAGAAGTCGGAATTTCCAAAAAAAAAAGTGGATTTGGTTGGGGTGAATTAAAGGGAGTAGAACAGATCAAGGTTTTGGATGGGGGAAGATAAGAGATGGTGGTGAACAGCTGTTGTAAAGACCTGGAGGGAGAAGTGGGATTGAAGAGAGTGAGGGAGTTTGTTCCAGAGGCGGGAGAATAGAGGAATGAAGGAGTGAAGGTGAGCAGAGAGTCTTGATTTTGACTGTTTCACGATAAGAGGGTTGCTGGTAGATCTTGTACGACCTGTAGGAATATTTGGGGGACAGAGCACAGAGAGAGCTGGGGGAGCAAGGCCGGATAGGAGTCAGTGGAAGACAGAAAGACCACCAACCTGCCTGCGGTGAGTGAGTGAAAGGCCCTCGGAGTTAGCTTCATCGTGGGAGATTCCAATGATTCTGAAAGCTTTGGTCTCAACGGCGTGAAGACGAGCTAGGTGTGAGGCAGGAGCACCAGCCCATAGGGGAGAACAGTATTCCATTGAGCTCCAGATGAAAGCGTTGTGTGTGGTGAGGAGCTCAGGTGTGCCAAGGAAGGACTTCGCATGACGGAAGATGCCCAGTCGGCGACTGGCTTTGGAGGCCAGCTTGGAAATGTGGTTATGATAAAGACGATTCTTTAAGAATTTCACATCTTGAATAGATGGTGGAAGACCATCACTGTCAAAATCATACTTGTGTTCCTTATTATAAATACAAGCCAATGAGAACCATTCCCAATGTTATCTTTTTAATTAATATAATTGCATTTTCAAAGTTATATATGAGATTTATTATATTGGAAGTATGTTTCAGATCTTGTTTTATTTTATTCAGATCTTGTATCTTGTTGGACAATGCATCCTCTTCCGATTAAACAATTTCTACTATGAACTGCATGGTGCTGCAGTATCTGCTTGTACATCTCTTTTGGTGGTGTCCCATTGATTCTAACAAGTTTTCCGATACCAAAAGCTGAGATACAACACCAGACAGCACCTGTGTTTAACAGTAGTCTGGAAAGATTGGGGGTCATGAGGTTCTACAGGTCTTTGGCGTACGAACTGGTGTCTCTTCGATCCAAAAAATTCAAACTTCAATTCATGAGACGAGAATGCCCTAAAATGATTCGGCTTCATCATCAGCCACAATCTCTCTTGGACAAAATACTCATACATATCTAAGTTGGCCCGCAAAGACAGCCGCCGACCGATGATCCTCCGTCATGCAAAGTCTTTTCTTGGCAAATATGAACTTCAAAGAATGTGTAAGGCCCCGGGCCCCCTCCTCAGCTCGATTGAGTGTGGCTTTCTCTTTGGGCTGGTATCCCCACCTCACACTTTCATATATTGATGCCATGGAGAGTGGAGACCAACAGCCTCAAAATCATTGGAGTCTCCCACAATGAAGCTGAATCTCAAGCCTGTTACTCCTGCATCGCACCTCCACCCGTTCTACCCGTTCATTATGTGACCTCCACCCATTATTGCATTGTTTGAGGTTGGATATAGCTTGTTCACCCTGTGACCTCCACCCATTATTGCATTGTTTGAGGTTGTATACAGCTTGTTCACCCTGTGACCTCCACCCATTATTGCATTGTTTGAGCTTGTATATAGCTTGTTCACCCTGTGACCTCCACCCATTATTGCATTGTTTGAGCTAGTATATAGCTTGTTCACCCTGTGACCTCCACCCATTTTTGCTTTGTTTGAGCTTGTATATAGCTTGTTCACCCTGTGACCTCCACCCATTATTGCTTTGTTTGAGCTTGTATATAGCTTGTTCACCCTGTGACCTGCACCCATTATTGCTTTGTTTGAGCTTGTATATAGCTTGTTCACCCTGTGACCTCCACCCATTATTGCATTGTTTGAGCTTGTATATAGCTTGTTCACCCTGTGACCTCCACCCATTATTGCATTGTTTGAGCTAGTATATAGCTTGTTCACCCTGTGACCTCCACCCATTTTTGCTTTGTTTGAGCTTGTATATAGCTTGTTCACCCTGTGACCTCCACCCATTATTGCATTGTTTGAGCTTGTATATAGCTTGTTCACCCTGTGACCTCCACCCATTATTGCTTTTTTGAGCTTGTATATAGCTTGTTCACCCTGTGACCTCCACCCATTATTTCATTGTTTGAGCTTGTATATAGCTTGTTCACCCTGTGACCTCCACCCATTTTTGCTTTGTTTGAGCTTGTATATAGCTTGTTCACCCTGTGACCTCCACCCATTATTGCATTGTTTGAGCTAGTATATAGCTTGTTCACCCTGTGACCTCCACCCATTTTTGCTTTGTTTGAGCTTTTATATAGCTTGTTCACCCTGTGACCTGCACCCATTATTGCTTTGTTTGAACTAGTATATAGCTTGTTCACCCTGTGACCTCCACCCATTATTGCATTGTTTGAGCTTGTATATAGCTTGTTCACCCTGTGACCTCCACCCATTATTGCATTGTTTGAGCTTGTATATAGCTTGTTCACCCTGTGACCTCCACCCATTATTGCTTTGTTTGAGCTTGTATATAGCTTGTTCACCCTGTGACCTCCACCCATTATTGCATTGTTTGAGGTTGTATATAGCTTGTTCACCCTGTGACCTCCACCCATTATTGCTTTGTTTGAGCTTGTATATAGCTTGTTCACCCTGTGACCTGCACCCATTATTGCTTTGTTTGAGGTTGTATATAGCTTGTTTACCCTGTGACCTCCACCCATTATTGCTTTGTTTGAGCTTGTATATAGCTTGTTCACCCTGTGACCTCCACCCATTTTTGCTTTGTTTGAGCTTGTATATAGCTTGTTCGCCCTGTGACCTCCACCCATTATTGCTTTGTTTGAGCTTGTATATAGCTTGTTCACCCTGTGACCTCCACCCATTATTGCATTGTTTGAGCTAGTATATCGCTTGTTCACCCTGTGACCTCCACCCATTATTGCTTTGTTTGAGCTTGTATATAGCTTGTTCACCCTGTGACCTCCACCCATTATTGCTTTGTTTGAGCTAGTATATTGCTTGTTCACCCTGTGACCTCCACCCATTATTGCATTGTTTGAGCTTGTATATAGCTTGTTCACCCTGTGACCTCCACCCATTATTGCATTGTTTGAGCTTGTATATAGCTTGTTCACCCTGTGATCTCCACCCATTATTGCTTTGTTTGAGCTTGTATATAGCTTGTTCACCCTGTGACCTCCACCCATTATTTCATTGTTTGAGCTTGTATATAGCTTGTTCACCCTGTGACCTCCACCCATTTTTGCTTTGTTTGAGGTTGTATATAGCTTGTTCACCCTGTGACCTCTACCCATTATTGCTTTGTTTGAGCTTGTATATAGCTTGTTCACCCTATGACCTGCACCCATTATTGCTTTGTTTGAGCTTGTATATAGCTTGTTCACCCTGTGACCTCCACCCATTATTGCATTGTTTGAGCTTGTATATAGCTTGTTCACCCTGTGACCTCCACCCATTATTGCTTTGTTTGAGCTAGTATATAGCTTGTTCACCCTGTGACCTCCACCCATTATTGCATTGTTTGAGCTTGTATATAGCTTGTTCACCCTGTGACCTCCACCCATTTTTGCTTTGTTTGAGCTTGTATATAGCTTGTTCACCCTGTGACCTCCACCCATTATTGCTTTGTTTGAGCTTGTATATAGCTTGTTCACCCTGTGACCTCCACCCATTATTGCATTGTTTGAGGTTGTATATAGCTTGTTCACCCTGTGACCTGCACCCATTATTGCTTTGTTTGAGGTTGTATATAGCTTGTTTACCCTGTGACCTCCACCCATTTTTGCTTTGTTTGAGCTTGTATATAGCTTGTTCACCCTGTGACCTCCACCCATTATTGCTTTGTTTGAGCTTGTATATAGCTTGTTCACCCTGTGACCTCCACCCATTATTGCATTGTTTGAGCTAGTATATAGCTTGTTCACCCTGTGACCTCCACCCATTATTGCTTTGTTTGAGCTTGTATATAGCTTGTTCACCCTGTGACCTCCACCCATTTTTCTTTGTTTGAGCTTGTATATAGCTTGTTCACCCTGTGACCTCCACCCATTATTGCATTGTTTGAGGTTGTATATAGCTTGTTCACCCTGTGACCTCCACCCATTATTGCTTTGTTTGAGCTTGTATATAGCTTGTTCACCCTGTCACCTCCACCCATTATTGCATTGTTTGAGCTTGTATATAGCTTGTTCACCCTGTCACCTCCACCCATTTTTGCATTGTTTGAGGTTGTATATAGCTTGTTCACCCTGTGACCTCCACCCATTATTGCTTTGTTTGAGCTTGTATATAACTTGTTCACCCTGTGACCTCCACCCATTATTGCATTGTTTGAGCTTGTATATAGCTTGTTCACACTGTGACCTCCACCCATTATTGCATTGTTTGAGGTTGTATATAGCTTGTTCACCCTGTGACCTCCACCCATTATTGCATTGTTTGAGCTTGTATATAGCTTGTTCACCCTGTCACCTCCACCCATTATTGCATTGTTTGAGCTTGTATATAGCTTGTTCACCCTGTGACCTCCACCCATTATTGCATTGTTTGAGCTTGTATATCGCTTGTTCACCCTGTGACCTCCACCCATTATTGCTTTGTTTGAGCTTGTATATAGCTTGTTCACCCTGTGACCTCCACCCATTATGGCATTGTTTGAGGTTGTATATAGCTTGTTCACCCTGTGACCTCCACCCATTATTGCTTTGTTTGAGCTTGTATATAGCTTGTTCACCCTGTGACCTCCACCCATTATTGCTTTGTTTGAGCTTGTATATAGCTTGTTCACCCTGTCACCTCCACCCATTATTGCATTGTTTGAGCTTGTATATAGCTTGTTCACCCTGTCACCTCCACCCATTATTGCATTGTTTGAGCTTGTATATAGCTTGTTCACCCTGTCACCTCCACCCATTATTGCATTGTTTGAGCTTGTATATAGCTTGTTCACCCTGTCACCTCCACCCATTATTGCTTTGTTTGAGCTTGTCTAGAGTGTTCAGCCTGTTGTTGAAACACCGGGATGACAGTTTTTAGCTGGGTTGGGATCTGCGCCCGGCTATACGTCTCGGAGGCGAGTGTGCGTACTTGTCGGCAATCCTGCCAGCTCTTTGTGTTGCAATCATCACCGTTTTTCTACTGTACTACATCTCACATCGACTGTAGTACAAGCTGTTCACCAACAATCCTCATATTCCAGATTTCTTTGGCAGAGGAATGTCACGTGTTGGTGAGCTATTCCGAATAGCGAAAACGTTCCCCTCACTGAGTGTTTGTTATATCTGCAACCCTTCTGCCCACTGTATGCCTCCTCCGATTGGTGTGACAGATACTCATGTGACAGGGTATTTCCTAATTCCCACAATGTGTGTTTTTGATGCAGGATGATGAGTAAATCCCAAAATTTCAATAATCGTGTTCAATACTTTAATTCTTAGCCCATTCAACAATATGACTCTCATTTTGGTGAGTAGTCTATTTGGCTGTGCAGAAAGTCAAACAATTGAAACATACATCTTTGCTCATCACCATGATAGTGTCAGTCAGGTTCACTATGTCAATAAATTATACTTCGTTCAAAATCATGGTAGATTAGCAAACCTATACATTTTTGGAAAGGTTATAGCATAAGGAAACTAAAAATCAATGTTTACATTTGGAGAGATACCTGTATGGCGGCCATTTTGGATTTTCAAAATGGCCACTGTAAAATACATATTTTGTTCTATTTCTGCCTCTAATTACCCTAAAAACTTTTAAAAATATACTAAACCTATATTTTCAGGGACAAGGAATCCAATGAAAGTATCAAATTAGTGCTATGGGGAATGGTAAGACACGAATCAAAGGTTTTGAATTGCAAAATACTGTCTTTATATTCGCGATAAGTTGCATAATCAAATACATGTTATCATTTTGTACAGGCAGTTAATAACATCAAAATGTGTCACAATAATTCATATCACCAAACATACACAGGCAGTCAGCAAAATCATATATACACATGCAGTCAGTATAACTTCACATCTACACGGGCAGTCAATGACAAAATATACACAGGCAGTCAATGGCATCAAACATACACGATTACAGAATATGCCATTTAGAGTTCGTCATCACCGTCCTGTGTGTCGTATCCGACAATATAGTCCGCATCGTTTTCACAGTCCGTTCCACACAAGCAAAGGTCGGTCAAATTGATTGGCAAATCGAATTGGTCGAATGGTCGATCGAATCGAATTCGATGAATCGAATTGAATCGAATCGATCGAATTGGTCGAATGGTCGATCGAAGCGATTGGTCGAATGGTCGAATGGAATTGGTCGATTGGTCGAATTGGTCGAATGGAATTGGTCGGAATTGGCAAATGTAAACATTGATTTTCAGATTTTCCATGTAATAACGTTTCCAAAAATGTATAGGTTTGCTAATCTACCATGATTTTGAACGAAAAAACATAGTGAACCTGACTATGTGTTTCATTTATTTTTGGTGAAGGACGGGATCTTGTGACATGATACAACATCCTCTCCTGCGAGATCAAATGATATGTTTATTTTTTTTATAATCTCTCCAGAAATTGTGGATGCACTGTACGAGTGTACGTACACTGAGATTGTTGTCCTGTTTGTCGTGTTTTAGGACACAGTTTAATAAGAAGGATGCTACGAAGAAGTTGTGTCATGAAATAAAATGTTTATCGAAGAAGGAAGAGGCCCTGGACGTGCTGCTTAAATATCAACGACCTCAGCTCACCTGGCTCATGAAGAACAAGTATTACCAAAGATATCCTTCACTGAACAACGCAAACCAATGCACAACATTAATTAATTACTTCATTTCTTCAACATTTCATTCACACTGAATGACACGTTTTCCCAAATTGTGCAGGTTTTTAAAAATTATTATTATTTATTTTTTTGTATACAAGATTGAGGCTCGTGCATGAGCTAAATATTGTAATTATTGTTGTAATTGTAATTAATGATTATAAATTAATGAAAATTGTAATTAATGTAAACTAAAAATTGTAAAAATCGTGTAAGAGCTAATTACTGTTGTTGTTATTGTTATTGTTGTTGTTATTGTGGTGATGGTGGTGGTGGCAGCTACTCACACATTACCATAGCATTTGTTGGGCTTTTCATTCAGCTTTCATTTTCTGAGTTTCATTTCCAGAGACTGAAACCATCATCATCTAATACAATCTAAACAGGGGAAACCGCAAAATGAAGCAGACGTTTCTTCAGATGGTACATTAAGCTGGCCTTCTCTGAAATGTGAATAGACAATCCATGTTATCAGTCGTAATAATTCTATAGAGACTGTGTCTTTGGAGTTTCAAAAGTTTCCAAGCTGAGGGAGTTTGTTCCAGAGGTGGGAGAAAAGAGGAATGAAAGAGTGAAGGTGAGCAGAGAGTCTTGATTTTGGCAGTTTCACCATAAAGAGGGTTGCTGGCAGATGTGCGACCTGAAGGAATATTTGGAGGACAGAGCACAGACAGAGCTCGGGGAGCAAGGCCGGAGAGGAGTCGATAGAAGACAGAAAGACCGCCAACCTGCCTGCGGTGAGTGAGTGAAAGGCCCTCGGAGTTAGCTTCATCGCAGGAGATTCCAATGATTCTGAAAGCTTTGGTGTAAACAGCGTGAAGCCGAGCTTGGGGGAGAGCAGTATTCTACCCCAGAGGGGAGAGCAGTATTCTACCCCAGAGGGGAGAGCAGTATTCTACCCCAGAGGGGAGAGCAGTATTCTACCCCAGAGGGGAGAGCAGTATTCTACCCCAGAGGGGAGAGCAGTATTCTACCCCCAGAGGGGAGAGCAGTATTCTACCCCAGAGGGGAGAGCAGTATTCTACCCCAGAGGGGAGAGCAGTATTCTACCCCAGAGGGGAGAGCAGTATTCTACCCCAGAGGGGAGAGCAGTATTCTACCCCAGAGGGGAGAGCAGTATTCTAACCCAGAGGGGAGAGCAGTATTCTACCCCAGAGGGGAGAGCAGTATTCCATTGAGCTGCGGATGAAAGCCTCGTATGTGGTGAGGAGCTCAGGTGTGCCAAGGAAGGACTTCGCACGACGGAGGATGCCCAGTCGGCGACTGGCTTTGCAGGCCAGCTTGGAAATGTGGTTTTCCCATGAAAGATCATGGCAGATAGTGAGACCCAAAAGCTTCAGTGACAGAACTTCTTGGAGAGGATTGTTGAGAAAGTAGATGGGAGGGTTGTCCAGTCGGTCTTTTCGGAGAGACATCGTAAGAGTGTGAGATTTGTCAGAATTGAAAGACATGTTCCACTTGTTTGCCCAGTCTGTGATTTTGTCCAGGTCTGCAGAGAGCGAGGAGGCTGCAGACTGCCGATCTGAGGGATGAGGAATGGAGCGGCAGAGAGTAGTCATCAGCAAAGAGATAGAGAGGATTTTCCAGAGAGTCGGAGAGATAATTGATGAAGACCAGAAAAAGCACAGGGCCCAGAACACTGCCTTGGGGAACTCCAGCCTGAACAGGAAGAGGAGATGAGAGAAACCCATTCAGGGGGGCCACACGTTGACTACGACCAGAAAGGAAGTCCGCAAGCCTTCCGTGGAGGTTTCCATGGAGACCATACGAGGAGAGTTTGGTGAGCAGGGCAGGGTGCCAACTAACTTCTCCTGTATATTTGTCGGTACCTGTGTATACGTGTGTGTACCTGTGTATACCTGTATGTGTGTACTGTGTTTTTCCATATCTGTTCAAACAACCTTATTTTTTCTGCTTTGCAAAGGTGTGAAGCCATTTTGGGTGTTACTGTTCTGGTATTTTAATGAGTTTCCTCCAATGGCATTCTCATTAAAAGCAAACATCCCATCCACTCGCGCACGACAGTAGTTCTGCTGTCAAAGCCATTTTCCTTCTTCCCCAGTTCAACTGGCAGGAAGGAGCCGTGTACATTGCCTGAAACCCGCTCTTAAATTGCTTTCTAATTGTGGTGCTTCCCTTCCCTGATGGCACTCTCGCCATCTCAGATACTGTCACGAGTTACATTTTGATGTGTGTCAAGTGCGTGTATATTTTAACCTTCAGTTTTGTCATTCATTTTGGATCCATGTGCTATGCTTGAGACAGTAAGGATAAGGGAATAAAGTGCAATCGCATTTTGATGAGGCAAACTTTACAAACACAGCAATGATGGAAATTCCACATATTTACTGCACTCCTTTTGTTATTGCTTGCACATTTGCCTTGATTCCATCAGCACACTGGCATATGTGACTTATGGAGACCTATTGCACCTGTGGGATCAGACTAGCTTTACGGTGATAGCCATTCGTTCTCCACCAAACACCTGCCTTGAGGTTTACGACTCGCATTGCCTAACGGTAAGAATCCCACTAACGTCCACCAGGTGTGAGTGAACCTAGATCAGTACCTTGAACATTGTCAGATAAACTTTAGCATTTCTTTCTAATGAGTATTTTTTTTTTTTGCAGCAATTCCACATGATGCTAAGGAGTAAGGAAGGACCAATACACGCCTTACTTTGTACAGATGGTGATTTGGGAGATGACCAATCTCAAGAGGCCGAAAGGCTTTTTGACATCGGCAAGCCCGTGGCAGCTTTGGAAAGCAGAGGTGGACACGTTTGTTATCTATTCTCAAATATTCCTATTAATATTCACTCCAAATTTTTTAACTACGGATTTGTTGTAATTTTTTGTGTGCGTGGCCTTGTTTAAAAAAAAAAAAAAAACCTTTTCTTTAGGTTTCTACCATTTGAATATTGTGCCATGTCAATGATATTTATCATGTGCAGCGAAAAGGGCGGTTGAGCAATTGGTTTCCTTCTCTCCTGTCTGGCCTTCTGTTTACAAACGTCAGCGTATGATGGAGGAACAACTTAATTTCAATTGAATGTTATATTTTGAACAAAAATCAGAACATGAATTAGAAAACGAACCCGTAGTTTAACAGTACTTTGGCTCTGAATCTTCATCTGTGGTTGCTCATACAGGAGAGAGATCATTTTTTTACTCTGCCTGCCTGGCAAGGAAACAAAATCATTCCAAACAGGAGACTTACTGTTTTGAAGGACATTATGAAGGACACAAACAACAGGCACGAAACAACTAATATACTGTGTTGATGTTGCTCGTGTTGGTGTTGTTGTATACGGTCATGTGAAAAACTAAGTACACCCCATGTAAAGTTTTGACTTTTTCAACATATTTCAACATACAGCTATTTGATCTTCATTTCAACAATATTGATAGATAAAGGTGATATAATATAACAAATATCATGAAACATTTACATTTTGTAGTCCATTGTATAATTTAAATAAACATAAATGCAAATTTCGCATGTGGAAAAGGTAAGTACACCCTTGGCTCTAATAGGTGGTATTGCCCCCTTTGGCAGAAACAACCTCAAGTAGGCGTTTCTTATAACTGTCTACCAGTCTCTGACATCGACTGGGAGAAATTTTTGCCCACTCCTCCATGCAGAATTATTTCAGCTGTGCGATGTTTGAGGGGTTTCTTGCATGCACAGCTCGTTTCAAATCCCCCCACAACATCTCGATGGGATTTAGATCCGGGCTTTGACTTGGCCATTCCAGAACCCTCCATTTCTTTCTTTTCAGCCATTCCTTGGTGGATTTACTGGTATGTTTAGGGTCATTGTCTTGTTGCAAGGTCCACCTTCGGTTGAGCTTCAACTTTCCGACAGATGGCCTCACATTATCTTCAAGCACCCTCTGGTACAATGAAGAATTCATAGTGATTCTATGATGGTGAGCTGCCCAGGCCCTGAGCAAAGCTGCCCCAAACCAAAATATTTCCACCACCATGCTTTACAGTTGGTATCAGGTTCTTGTGGTCAAATGCTGTCTTTGGTTTTCACCAAACATGTCTTCTGGTACTTTGGCCAAATAGCTCTACCTTTGACTCGTCTGTCCAGAGCACATTGTTCCAGAAGTGCTGGTCTTTGCCTCGGTGTTCATTGGCAAACTTTAGTCTTGCCCTGATGTTCTTTCTGGACAGCAAAGGTTTCGTCCTGGCACGCCTCCCATGTGGATCAAATTTGTGCAGCCTCTTTCTAATGGTAGACTCATGCACTTTGACATCAACAGTGGCAAGAGCTACCTGTAGGTCCCGTGATGACATTCTGGGGTTCTTAGAGACTTCTTTCAGCATCTTGCGGTCTGCTCTCGGGTTGAACTTGCTGGGGCGGCCTGGCCTGAACAAGTTGGCAGTTGTTGGAATCTTCTCCACTTGTAGATGATCTTCCGGACAGTCGAATGATTGATTTCAAATTGTTTGGAGATCTTTTTAAATCCCTTCCCAGACTCGTCGGCATCTATAACCTTCTTTCTGAAGGCCTCAGAGAGCTCTTTTGATCTCGGCATGGTGACGCCGCACACTTCAACAACAAAGAGCAAACCAAACTAAATGTCTGAGGTTTAAATAAGACAGGTTCCTCCAAGATCCTCTCTTACGATGTTCTAATCATTTGCACCTGAGCTGGTGCACCTGATTCTAATTTTAGGTATTTGAAGTAGTGATAAATATGGGGGTGTACTTACTTTTTCCACATGCGAAATTTGCATTTATGTTTATTTAAATTATACAATGGACTACAAAATGTCAGTTTCATGATATTTGTTATATTATATCACCTTTATCTGTCAATATTGTTGAAATGAAGATCAAATAGCTGTATGTTGAAATATGTTGAAAAAGTCAAAACTTTACATGGGGTGTACTTACTTTTCCACGTGACTGTAGCTCCGGACAGTTCTCTCAAACAAGCCTGCGGCACGGAGACAGCCGATCGAACTCGCAGGACCGACCCAGAGATGCCCCACATCCAGGATGGTGTACCCCCACCATCACAAAGTCAGGGCCAGAGAGTTAGAGAGAGAGAGAGAAATTGAAAGAAACTAAGAAAAGAGACATGAGGCCAGTCCATGAGGACCGATCAGCACTCTGACCGTGATCGCGCTGCCCTGACGAATCCAGGCAGCAGGGAAGAATGGGGAAGATTTTGCCCCTGACTTGCATTGGCTCCTGACATTTAGTAGTACTTGGACAAAATATTACAGCATATTATGTCATCTCAACCAATCAAATTTACCGCTCATAGACCCCGCCCATGTCCTTGTTTCTCAAGACTGTGCAGGGGGAGGTATTCTATGAACTCTCTAGTTTGACAAATGTTTTCATTTCAATTTTTTTTAAATTTACGAAGCATAGTATGATTTTATTGATTCATTTAATTAGTCCGTGGGCTGAGTGGGGTTTACATGCACCCCCCCCCCCCCCACAACTTATCTTCCCGGGTATGTCCATGTACCCCCCACCCTAGGGGTTAGGAAAAACCATGTTAACAGAAAAAAAACTCATTCCCAAGGTAACTCCCACGCATATTTTGATGTTACCTCCCCCTGTGTCAGTGATTTCCGAAAATTAGGGGTAGGCGAAATTCGAATGGCCATAACTTTTTACCTAGTCATCCTATGGTTGCATATGACCCCTCAAAATGTTTGTCCTGGGACACTCTTTACAATGATATGTGTTATATGCAAATGAGGTCACCAGAGGTCAAACTATGAGGGAATGAGTTTTTTTTCTGTTAACATGGTTTTCCTAACCCCTAGGGTGGGGGGTACATGGACATACCCGGGAAGTTAAGTTGTGGGGGGGTGGGGGGGGGTGCATATAAACCCTACTCAGTCCACGGACTTAATGGTATTCATCATCATTATACAGTGTTCTTCATTAGCATCTAAATCTCTATAACTGTGTGTAGACTGAGTTATATGCCTTTCTTTGATGATGAAGTGAAAATGAAGTTATTAGAAACTTAATTTACTTTTTTTTGCCACAGCCAGCATTTCATATCGTGAAGATTATACCAGTTAATCAGAAACGCCACTAATATGTATTTTGTGTTATCACTATGGCAGTGAAATTGAACCAAAATTACTCTTGTATTTTCTTGGTGTGCCATAAAATGACGTCCCATCATGGGGTGCGGTTGAAGTCATTCCAAGGCAAATCAACCAGTGATGTTCTCAACCTCCTCTGAATTTGATGAAATTTGACTGGATATTTTGAAATATGAGATGTAGCATGTAGGTGAAATATGAGAACATTGCAACCTGTGGGTTTTTTAATTTTTGTACACGATGTCAAGGCTCATGGAAGAGCATTTTATATATAGATACTTTATTCACACAAAGATGAAAAGTTATTCCTCACCATCTACCATTTGCTGTAGCTTCTCCCCTTCCCTCTATTATTTTTAGCTCACCTGGAACGAAGTTCATGGGAGCTTATGCGATGGCGCGTCGTCAGTCCGTCTGTAAACACTTGCAACTTCTTCCCCGAAACCGCTGAAGGGATTGTGACCAAACTTGGCACAAATGATATTTGTTGTGTTGCGACTAAAATTTGTTCACGGCATTAAAAAAATCGGGGTCTAAGGGGGTTTACCGGGGTCAAAGTGGATCCAGGTTTGACCCCCCCTCCCCCCCCCCCCCCCCCCCACCACCAAAATAAGTATTTGCTTTCTTCCCAGAAACTGCACACACTAATTAGATGAAACTTCACCACAACCTTCATCACCCGTGATGTACCGAAGTTTGTCCAAGGCATTATAAAAATTAAGTTCTGACGAGGTATATGGGGTTGAGGGAGTAGGGGACAGGGTTGCCCCCCAAAATAGCTATTTTTTGGGTTTGTTTGTTTAAAGTCTTATGATTATGTTATTATGATTCTACATGCTGCCCTGTCTTCTAGCAAGCATTGAAATTGGTTTAAAACACCTTTAGTCAGTGTAGTGTACTGTGTATTCTACCAGGTGAGCGCCCAGGGGTATTTATTGCCCCTATGTTTGTATATCATGTCGAGGTGTTCCGAACGCTTCTCTATGGTTGCGCTTGTCATTTGAATATTAGAATATCTATATACAGTAGCACAAGCGTAATAAGTGATATGACTAACCCCGAATAATGCAGGAAAAGGTTATCGCTGTATGGCTGGGAAAATGATTTGCTTTTTCAGGTGCCTGATGATACTTCTCTGCTGTCTCCACACTCTTTATTCCCACGGCCTGTCACGATTAGTAACCCAGTTGTTTTTACCTCTTGACATTTACTGGTAGATTCATAGCCCCAACTCTGATTCTTGCCTTACCTTTCGATTGCCTGTGATAAGATTTCTTTATTATTTTTGCAGGGACTAGCAATACTCTGGGCACCTTGGTTGTAGAACAGCTCTTTTCAAAAACAATATGACAATTGCAAAAGCACCAATGTTGTTTGGAATGTGTTCAAGTTATTTATGATCAATGTCTCATAGTCATAAAATAATTCTCAGAGGAATGTAAGTGAAAACGCTTGACCTTTGCCTTGAGATAATTCGATTTTTCATAACCATTTAAATGGAAACAGGTGCAAGTGGAGACAGTTTGTCCATCATGTAAATTCCATATAAACATGACACCCCAGAATTCCTAATTGATTGCATGTCATGCTAATTCCACAGTTAACCACAAGCAGGGAATTTGTCCATAGGCTAGCCTGGTGTTGGGCTAGCGGCTAGGGTGCCAGCTTAGGATCCTAGGATCCTGGGTTCGAATCCCGGTCGATCGCTGAATTAACGCCAGGGGGGTTGACTCAGCCTGTCATACCTTCCGAGGTCGGCTAATTGAGTACCAGTTCACTGGTAATTCCCTGTTTGTCGTAAAAAGGTGACAAAAAGGGTTGGCGGCAGGAAGGGCATCCGGCCGTAAAACATTGATTCAAAAAGGGGACCAAAAAAACAACAACAACCACGGTCCCCGAAAAAGGCCAACCCCCGCTTGCGGGGAAAAATGGCCTCTCAAGGTGGTTTTTTTTTTTTTATAGAGCAGACTTATGCAGTCTTTTCAAAAGATCCCATGAGAACTATCACATCCACAACCAAAATGTAAATGAATGTAGAATGAAGAACTTGTCTTGGTGTGAAGGCTTGTGTCGATCTGCATCTGCAGACAGGTAGAATAATGGATGAAATCAACGGGCGTTGATTGAGGTATGCTAACTGCCGTGGAAAGCAAGGAGAAGCTGACGTTTTGGGTGTTAACCCCTCTTTTGCCCCAACGAAGGGTTAATGCTTGAAATGTCAGCTTCTCCTTGCTTCCG
Source organism: Myxine glutinosa (assembly GCF_964187855.1). Lineage (NCBI taxonomy): Eukaryota > Metazoa > Chordata > Myxini > Myxiniformes > Myxinidae > Myxine > Myxine glutinosa. Next base: position 8,943,226 of record NC_136273.1, read on the forward strand.
ACTGTGGTTAGCATACCTCAATCGATGTACTAAACCTCACCTGAAGGGTTAGATTTAGCTTGGTCTGCTCCCTAACGGCTCGGTCTTCAGTGATACAACACCCATACTGGCATCACCAGGAAGTTATTACCTGCAGTAAAATCTAACCCCATCAAGAATGAAACCCACACGAGACAGGCCCAGTGGTTCTGGTTCCAGTGTCGCAATGATGCATCTCGGCCGGCAGCCAGGTCCCTCTCAGGGTCCCAATTGTGCTGTTTCATGATGACACCTGGGGGTGATCAGCTGCTATTAGTCCAATAATAGACTCCACTCTTTTTACTTGCGACGTGTCGTGTCACAGATCTTCAAGAGCTCTTGTTGGGGGTTCGATTTTTATAATGTGCACCCTTTGATTGGACAACTGCCAGACCCCATCCACATTTGTCACTTGACTCCACCCACCATGGCACCCAGACAAAATAATATGGCTGCCATCTTAGTTTTCTGGTGGGCCTAAGACATCAGGCCTGTAGGACTCTGCTAATTATACACTGCCCGGGTTTGTTGCGTCAGATTTCCATTGGCATTGTTTGGGTTGAGTGTTACTCCTGATGAGGGACCCCGAAAAATCTAACCAATGTCGAATAAAAAGTATTAGTAAAGTTTAAACAAGCCCGACCACATGCACAGTATTCACCTCCCTAAAAATTGGCGTTTCATCATTTTTGAACAGTCCCAAATTGGGATTAAACAATCCGTGAGGAATCGGCTCATTCTGATATAACCGTGAGGAGAGTGACATGGATGAGAGGTGTCGAGTTAATTTTTTAATAGCGCATCAAATGTGTTTCCCAATCATGCTGTTCATCTTTTAAGAGTGCTTTAAATGCATGTTTCCCAATCTGCTCGTTTCCGTATTTTGTCGCAGGTTGTGACCACAGTGCGGCCATTCTTGTTTCATTTTGCATAGATGTTTGTGATACAAACACCCCTTTTTTGATCCATGGTCCGCCATTTTATCTTCAAAACACACCATTTCTCTGTGAAAATGGAGACATGGATGTGTACCCGATTTTGTATGAGAGTTATTGAATTATGATGCCTGTAATTACACACATAACATTGCACTTCGCCAGTTGCACAATATATTGCTGATTTTGAATGCCGGTCTTGAATTTATAGTGAACATGTTTATCTGCAGCAGCTATGACTGTAACTGGAGGTTCAGTTTTGCAGACAATCTCCTGAGGCTTATACTCAAGGATGTCAGCTGGGACTAGCCACATCCATATACCACAACGCATTGATTCCATAACAGTAACTTATACTAATATGTGCGTAACTTAGTACGCACTTATTCTTAGTAACCCAATCGGAACTGAGTATGTATATGATGAATATATCTTCAGCACTGATTCGCTGTTCTAGCACATGATGTGATCATTTGTGCAGAAATGTACAGACTGAATGTCTCCCTTTGTGTCCTTGTCTGGCTTCTTAAAGGACAAATTAAGCTGTGTGTTGGCAGCACTTGATGAAAGATGCAAAGAAGCAGCACAAAGATGCAGAAAATCTCCCTCCATGTTATGAAACAAATCATTTGATGGGAAAACAGATCCGATTTCTTACCTCTGCCCAATGAAGGTGGAAGGAAATGTTTTCCTGCAGGTGTTTGATTTTGTTTATTTGTTAGCAGGGTATCTCAAAAATTTGACGGATTTGGACCAAACTTGCTGGATTGATAGCTTATGGGGCAAGGACCAAGTGATTAAATGGTGGTGAAGATCGGGATCTTAAAAAAGAAAGAAGGGGAAACAGCCGCTGATGCCAATCTCACCATCATGGATGATGCACATTGTTTTTCATCATGGATGAAAAGACAAATTGAATAGTTTTATCAAGTTTCCTTTGCTAAATGACAAAATTATGCCTAGAGAGAACCAAGAAAAGTTGCCCGATTTAGGCATGTAACACACGTAACAAATTTCTGTTACACACGTAACGCAACGTTCCAGTGATTTCAAGCGTTTAATATTCTAAACATTGAAAACTTATTAGCTCATAAGCTTTAGTGATTAACAAATAATTTTAAAATATCATATTTTATAATAGTAACTGACACACTTCACAGAACATTTGACAGCTTTGAAAAACAATTCGAAACAGGCTTATCATCTGATTGAAACACATGTAACACACTAAAATGCGATGGCTCATAAAATTATTGGTAGACAGGTCTAATTTTCTGACATTAATTTGGAGGATAGTTAATGAGGATTATAAATAATGCAAAATTGTTCATGATAGTTACTTTAACAACCCTAAATATTCAAGTTTATACCTGAAAATTGAGTTTTAAGTGTAACATGCGTAACATGGAATTGCCTATACTAGGACGTGCCCGTACGTGGGTGCCCCGTTCCTTGCCAAAAAAAAAAAAAAAATGTCTTCGCCCATGCATGCATGGGCGTGCCCATGGGCCCATGGGCGTGCCCGTAAGTGCGTGATGTGACCGTACAATGAATGTATCGTCCCGACGCCGCAGCTCGGATGGCGCTGCAGTTAATCGGGCCTGTATCGGCAGAGTTATTATAAACGTGTACTACAATCGATCGTACCTTACAGCGTCTGCTCGCCACGTTCAGCATCAGTACGTCGTCACTATGACTATCCGTAAGTCCGGAAGTGACGTCCTCATTTGACTGTCCGGAAGGTCGCATATCGCAGTTACGATGAATCGCAAATTAGTTTTAATTAGTTTTAAAACATAGTTTAACGCCAACATAGTTTGCCAACGTGAAATAAATGAATACGCTCTCAAATGTGCCGTCCGAGGCAGAGTCTGTTCGCCACGTTCGGCACACGTGATAGCTCGCTGCTCTCTGATTGGTTGAATCGTTTTTTGGACATAGCTCGGTAACTACTTCTCCGATTAATATGAAACCTTGAAAAGGCACATCCTCAGGTCCCCAGCAATATACCTGGCAAGTTTAAAGTATATCGGACCCGTGGTTGTCGAGAAACAGCGGTCACAGACACACAGACATACACACAGACATACAGAGATTACTGGAATTATAGATAGATGGGGGACGGGAAGAAGAGACAGACAGGGAATCCTACTATACTCACGATTCTGGTTGATGCTAATTGGGGTTTACAAACACTTGTGCTGCACCCTCATTAGAATACAACTCCTGAATAATTAACCTCCGTCATTTTCATAACAATATACTGTATATATATATAGTTGTTTTTTATTATGAAGTTATTGCACTTTTCCAGCAGGTGTTGTGACTCGGCCTTTTTGCTCTCATCCAGTGTGCACAGTCTGACTGAGGAAACATCTACTTTTGAAGAGATGCAGCAAGCCTGACCACCAAGAGGCCTGGGTATAATCTCGCAAGCGTACATCTTCGTGTACATCTGTCATATCCAACCTCAGCAACGCTGCCTCATATTCCAATGTTGTATTTGTGATTTTTGATCAGTCTTTGAGTGCAAAATGCCTGCTTGTGATATTTTTAAATCAGCTATGTTGTCTTAATTTTTTATATACAGTAAATCTCACATTCTCCACTAACTGGGAGATAATGGGGGATTTATTGTAAAAAAAAAAAATTTCCCCCTGTTCATGTGACACTTGCTCTGGGAATGCAATGGTTAGAACAGCATCAAAAAGGTAATGGCATCATGGTGAGTGTAACCTACATATGGAATACACTCGCAATGTTCCAGACTAATTGCATTAAATCAAAGACAGCACTGAACAATTAATCAGCCAAAGGGATATCCCGTTAAAGTGGAATGAATTTGAAGTTAAGTCAACACGATATCCTTGTGTGCTTTGCTCAAGTTGTTTTTATTTATTAGTCTTCCAAGGCTGTATCCTGGAAGCCCATTCTTCTTGCTCAGGTGTTTACATTGTGCTTATAACACCATATTTTGTGATGACAGTTCTTTTTTCTCGAAGACCACGACACGGATGAACGTTGTTGTTACAAGTCCTGTAGATCTCGCGCTTGTCGTCCAGCAAAGCTGGTCCTGGGCCTTCATGGATTCCCATTTTATTTCCAATGAATTCAAAGATCTTCATAACTGGAGAACAGCTTGCTCCAAAACATAACATCATCGTCCTTCAACGGCATTGATGGATTGGGGAAGGTGTGGTGGAAGTTTTTTTTTTTTTTTTTTGTATACAAAATTTTGAAGTTTGAGAAGAAGTATCGTTAAAGTAAAATGGCCAGCTTGAACCAATCAAAATTTACCATTTTTCATCACCGGGATGTTGATGGATCTTGATGGTGGGGAATTGGTGTGTATAATTTATAGCGACGATGCTGTAAACATTTGTGATGATATTCTTTCTTCGCAACAAAGAAAAACAACTTTTCATATGTTTATAGTAATGCAGGTTTCGAAAATTGCAAAATTTAAGGTGTCTCATGGTTCCTTCTTTCAATTCGACCCGTTACTGTTTGGAAGTCTTGATAAGATTTTTTTTTTTTTTTTACAAGATCGAGGCTCGTGTGAGAGCTGACATTAATCACAAAAAACAAACTGACACATAAAACATATGATCAAGGGAGTGGGAGACGAGAAGCACACAAGTACAACAGTAGAGAACAGGGACATCGGGAGATCTGTGGGAGGGAGAGGGCTTGGGGGGAGGAGGTATGGGAAGGGGCGGGGATGCTATAACTCCAGTTTTTATATCGATGCCTTGTTCGCTGGAATTAGGGAAGGAAATCGCAGGTTTAAAGTGAAGTTTGAGATTTAGAGAGCAGATGAACGAACACCTTTTCAGGAGAGCAAAGCTAATGAAAAGATCTTTGCACAAAAGAAGCAATGTTTGTTTACGAGTCTGCTCGGCGTTAATATTCCAAAACAACGCATTTTTTTTATCACGATACAACACCAGTAATTGGGCAAGTGTGGACGAAGGTTCGTTAGGTAAAATTTCCAGCTCACTTCATCTCCTAACCAAAAGGTCAGAGTGAGTTCTATTGAATGGTCTTTGTGACTCGACAGATGATTTCTGAGATCATCGACGTTGCCACAAAGCAGGAAACATGAATCGTCTCTGCTGTAATTTGTGCAACAGCAGACGTTTAAGAAAAAAAAAATTTGTTAACCTTGTACAGAGATATTCATAAGTATGATGTTTATATAATTATGTTTGAAAAAAAGTTTTGTTGAATTTGTTTTGCTGTATACTCGTAATGAGTATAATTATCTTGTTTTGTGGAAGTTTAACACGGTTGGTCGTAAGGTTGCAGGAACTGTCTCGTCTTGGTGAATGCGTGATGCATCGAGTCATGAAGGAGGGTCCATCGGAAGCAACGTGTTTGGAAAACGATTTAATGGCGTGCTTGCTGTGTGCAAATGACACCACGGATGTAACACTTTTTATTGCGAACTCCGGTACAAACATGCACAACGTCTTGATACGATTGCCGTCGCCTCCACCACTCATGGTCGACAGAGTTTTTCGCGAATCCACGTAAGTAGCACAAGATTATCAATGCAGTTACAAGATGAGCAGAAAAGATGGAAAGCGTTACAGCACATGCAATGTATATGTTTATATATATTTTTGTTTGTTTGTTTGTTTTGTATTGCACTTCTCTTGATCCCGCCTCATTCTGTGCATGCACTGGTGAACACTTTTTGAGATAATAAAAACATATAATTACACAATTCCTTATCTCATCCTTTTAATCACAATCTTTTGTCATTTGTGGAACCTCTCTGCACGTGAGTAAGTTAACATGCAACCTTGTACAATCTAAAACAATGGCTAAGACTCTCTAAACACAGTATTTCCTATTATATTGCTTTTGCTTTCTTTTCAACAAGCAAGGCAGTCGTAAAATCTCCACGAATGTCTTTGTGATCCCTGCTGGGTTTTCATGATGCCGACTGTGCACTGGTTCTTCTTCTTTAACTAATCTCCCAAACTTCTTCTTCTTTAACTAATTGGTGCAGATGAAAGTGTCGAACACTGATTCTCATGCTCTTGCTCTCTCTCTCTCTCTCTCTCTCTCTCTCTCTCTCTCTCTCTCTCTCTCTCTCTCGCTCTCTCGCTCTCTCTCCCTCTCTCGCTCGCTCTCGCTCTCGCTCTCTCTCTCTCTCGCTCTCTCGCTCTCTCTCCCTCTCTCGCTCTCTCGCTCTCTCTCCCTCTCTCGCTCTCTCTCTCTCTCTCTCTCGCTCTCTCTCTCTCTCTCTCTCTCGCTCTCGCTCTCTCTCCCTCTCTCGCTCTCTCTCCCTCTCTTGCTCTCTCGTCGCTCTCGCTCTCTCTCCCTCTCGCTCTCTCTCCCTCTCGCTCTCTCTCTCTCTCTCTCTCTCTCTCTCTCTCGCTCTCTCTCGCTCTCTCTCCCTCTCTCGCTCTCTCTCCCTCTCTTGCTCTCTCGCTCTCTCGCTCTCTCTCGCTCTCGCTCTCTCTCCCTCTCGCTCTCTCTCTCTCTCTCTCTTTCGCTCTCTCTCTCTCTCTCTCGCTCTCTCTCTCTCTCTCTCTCTCTCGCTCTCTCTCTCTCTCTCGCTCTCTCTCTCGCTCTCGCTCTCGCTCTCTCTCTCTCCTTTAAGCCTGTTTTCAACTGCTACAGGAATGTGTTGAACATAACTGCAAATTGCACAATCTTGAAATAAGCACATGCCACAAAACCCCAGTAAAAGGGTTCCAATTGCAAAGCATTGTATTACACATCATAATTTAACAACGGCAAACCACTTTAAGCCTTTTAGAGATTTCCCCCAAACTTGAGCATGGTGAATTGAAGAAGGCAGCATCCGAGCGTGTTTCAAACATGACACTTCGGCCTCGTGCATTTTGCGAACACCCATACCCTCGTACACCCTGTACAAAGTCAGACATTTGACACATTTCTCAGACTCCATAGATACAGTGGGATTGTTTTTTTTTTATCAGAACGGGTGTCACTGTGGCAGACCGCCTGTGCATGCAAGATTGAAATAAGACCATTCACAAAATGCACGGACACAGCACACGTCACAGACATCTTCACACTGCACATGGTCCAGACAGTTTTGTCATTTAAAAATTTGTGGTAACATCACCAACATTTTCTTGCACTGCAGAAATCATTTGAGGCACCGATTATACATCTTTTTGTTTTTTTGATATTTTGCAAAAAGGTTCAATTGAAATTACAACAAATGAAATAAAACACGTGGACCGGACAAGAGGGCAAAAAGGCATGTGACTATGCACACCTGTTCTTACCTGGCCTGTCAAATGTATAAGAAAAACATCTTATTGAAGGGCAGCAGTGAAAAAACGTATGATTACTATTTTATTTATTTACTGTTTTTTGGGGGATTTTTTAAAACAGCAAAACACTATTTTCTGCCCCTCTCTCCCCCTCTTCACATGTGAAGGTGGATCAGACTCGGCAACGGTTGCTCGAGTGAGATGTGCATGGAAGAAGTTTCGGGAACTGAGTGGCGTGCTGATGATGAGGGGAGGGTCGTTGAAGCTGAAGGGAAAGGTGTATGCTGCATGTGTGAGAAGTGTTATGATTTATGGGAGAGAGACATGGGTCATGAATGTAGAGCAGCAACGAAGGTTGGAAAGGGTGGAAATGCGAATGGGTCGATGGATGTGCGGAGTATCGTTGAGAGAGAGGAAGACAAGTGATGAATTGCGAAAGATGATGGGAATAGAGCCTGTGATGGATTCTGTGAAGAGACACAGGTTGAGATGGTTTGGTCATGTGTTGAGGAAGGATGAAAGTGACTAGTTGAGAAGAGTGATGGAAATGAATGTAGAAGGAAGTAGAGGACAGGGAAGTAGAAGACTTGGCTAAATATGGTGGAAGAAGAAATGCGGGCAAGGTGGTTAACAAGGGGAGATGCAGAAAATAGGGCAAAATGGAGAAGATTGTCATGGGACCCGCAAGGCTAACCCCCGCTCTAGCAGGGAAAATGGCCCTAAAATGCCTGTTGTTGTTTGTTGTCCCCCCCCCCCCCCACCTCTTCACATGCCCCATGTATGTCTTGCAAAATTTCTTGAACTCTTGCATACAAAACTTGTCCATGATGGGTCTCACAGACCTGGAGTGTGACACTAAACCCACAGCTCCCAAAACCTTTTATTTATTTGTTTGTTTTTGTACGGCCAACTATTTCGGCATCTCACACTGAAGTAACAGCACAATGGAAGGGTCGCTCCGGGCAGCCTCCTTAAACTCCTCGAGCGATATGAGATCATCATTGTCCTTGTCCATCTTGCCAAATATCTTATCGACGCGCTGCTCAGGCGTGAGGCCATCTTCGTTCATTTTCATCATTATCACTGTTCCCACCATCTTGTAGATTGCCTTTGGGAAGGTTGCATGGAGACAAAGAAAGACTAATAACCCTCATGTATTAATTCATAGTCGTACCTTTTGCACATGTTTGTGTTGTCTTTAGTGCCAATTTTTTCCTAAGGGGATGTTTTTGCCACAATTTCTTTTTAAAATAGAGAATTATACATCCTTTAAGTCATGAAATTTCTGTCTCAGCTGCAATTTCCTAACATTATTTTTTTAAACCTTTGGAACAATAACTTGTCTTAATTCATGGGGTCAAGAGTTTACATTTGAAAAAGCTGTGAAGTCCTAACTTCAATCTTTAATGCAGGCTTTGATGGGCCTAATGTCGTCTGGCATCAAGGTTCCTTGTAAGGAAACTCATACCATATATACATTTTCCATTAATTTCATCAACATTTGTGGTCTTCGAATCTTTCCTCTGTTGAACATCATCTAGCAAGTACCTCTCCTAATATCTTGCTTCTCTCAGAAACCCAATTGTCATATGATGTTCTTGTTAACTCCTTTAACATTTCAAACTTACAACCGTCACTCACGAATCCGCTTCAAAGGAGGAGTCTGTATCTACTCCAACATCAGCACGCCTGCTGTGTAGGCCTTGTGGACCTCAAATTGATGTCATCTAGCTTACGATTTGTCTCCCGACCATCACCATTTTCTGTTTCATTTACTGCTCTCCCAATTCTACAAACTCTATAGCTTTATTTGACTACCTTAATTCCTGCCATGAGGCCATGACATCAGAACACCCGCAAGCAGAATTCCTCTATTTAGGAGACTTTAATGTACACCACAGGGAGTGGTTGAAATCTTCCCACACGGATGTTGGGGGAGTTGAAGCTCTTACATTTTCCTTTCCCAATGATTTGGAACAAGTAATCACTCACCCTACCCATATCCCAGATCATCGTGACCACTCTTCCAATACTTTGGATTTGTTCTTCACCTCCAACCCATTGCGTTACACCTGCACAATTTCACCTCCAATTGGTTCTTCTGAGCACAATATTGTGAACATCACTTTACTTACCACCACTCCTTCTCCTCCAACTGCTCTGAATAAACGCCAGTATTGGCATTTCAATAGCACTGACTGGACCAGTTTACAAAACTTATTTTCTGACTTTCCTTGGAAAGACGACTGCCTCACCTCGGCCGATGCCTCTATCTCTGCTGAACGTAGAGCTGAAGTTATTGTTGCAGGAATGGAGGCTTATATCCCCTTCTCTTTCAAGTCTATCTCTCTTACCAACGCTTGGTTCAATCATTCCTGCTCTGCAGCCATTCGTGCAAGGGATGAGGCATATCAGACATGGAAAAACTCTTCTTCCTCCGACTCACATTCAGCGTTCATATCTGCCAGAAATCATTTCAAGCATGTTATACGTGAGGCGAAGCATTCCTTTATCCAAAAGAATTGTGATCTCGCATCTTCTTCCACTAATAGATCTTTCTGGTCCTTAGCTAAAAGTATCTCCAACAATTTCTGTCGCTCTACCTTTCCTTCGCTTTTCTGTTCCGGTGATACTATCGCTGTCTCTCCGACTGATAAAGCAACTCTTTTTGGTTCTCTTTTCTCCTCTAATTGCACACTGGATGACTCGAACATTCATCTCCCTCTGAAGCACCCCTTACCAATCCTGCACCCCTCCCTATAATCTCTTTCCATGCAGTCAAAAAGTACTCCTCTCTCTGGACACAAGCAAGACGTACTGACAAGATGCCATTCGTTCTCGTTTCTTGAAGGAGTGTGCTTCAGAACTTGTACCCGTGCTTGCTCGTCTGTTTCGTTTTTGTTTAAAAACCCAAACTTTTCCTCTTTCCTGGAAACACGCCTTGGTACAGCGTATTCTAAAGAAGGTGATCGTTCAAACCCTTCCAACTTCCATCCTATCGCTCTAGCTTCTACTATTTCCAAAGTCTTTGAATGCCTTCTCAATTCCCATTTCCTCAAGCATCTTGAATCTCACAGTCTTCTATCTGACCATAAATATGGCTTTCGCAAGGCAAGATCTACCGGTGATATCGTTTCTTACATTACGTCTGTCTAGGCCTCTTCTCTGAGAGACTTTGGGAATCCTTTGTTGTCGGCCTTGATATCTCAAAAGCCTTTGACAGAGTTTGGCATCAGGGTCCTGATATCCAAACTTCCATCTTTCGGCTTTCCTCCTTCACTCTTCTCTCTCATATTGAGCTTTCTCTCCGACCGCTCTATCTCCATAATTGTTGATGGTTCAACATCTTACTCCTTCCCTATCAACAGAGGAGTCCCTCAGGGTTCTGTCCTGTCTCCAACACTCTTCCTTCTTTTTATCAATGACCTTTCTTCTACAAATAACCAAATACACTCGTATGCTGGTTTCTCGACATTACATTCCTCCATGTTTTTCCCATCTGCCCCATCTTCCCTCAGTCGATCTATATCTCGTTTCATCACAGTCACCTCTTTAAATTCGGATTTGGACAAGATTTTCCAGTGGGGCAAATGTATCAGGTTGAGTTTAATGTTTTGAAAACGCAATTTCTTCCCACCTCTCTCTCTCTCTCTAAAACTCCTCTCACCTCTCCAATCACCTTTGAAAGCTCCACAATTACACCATGTGATAGAATAAACCTACTAGGTATTACCCTAACATCAAATTTATCCTGGAATCCACACATTACACAAATAGCTACGTCTGCCTCGAAGAAACTAGGAGTCCTGGCCTGTTCAGATGTCGAAGATTCTTCTCCTCTGAACAGTTGCTTCAACTATATAAGCGATTGATTCGTCCTTGTATAGAGTACTGCTCTCACATCTGGGGAGGTTCTAGCTCCGCATACTTACTGGACAGAATTGAATCCAAAATAATCCGACTCATTAACTCTCCCAATCTGACCTCAAAACTCGATCCGATCCATGTTAGGCCAAAGCACTCGAATTACGCCGCAAAGTTGGCTCTCTTTCTCTTTTCTACAGATATTACTTCGGTTTCTGCTCCCATGAACTTGCTGCTTGTGTACCTCCGCCATTAGCGATAACACGGAATACTCGACAAGCCTCGACATCACATGATTATTGTGTGGCCATTGGCATCTCAAGGGTGGGCCGTTACGATGCTTGTTTCTTCCCCACCACTGCCAAACTATGGAACTCTTTACCTTCCCATGTATTTCCAAACACTTTACAACCTTACCCTTTTCAAAAAGCAGATTTTTTTTACTTCCTCAAAAACTCTTAGACTATTCTCTCTTTCTTCACTTTTCTATCATTACAGCTCTTTTATTTACGGTCTGGCCTCGATGAGGACAATTTTTTTTTTTTTTGGGGGGGGGGATACAGAATCGAGGCTTGTGAAAGAGCTAACATTTATTTCACAAACAAATCAAACAGACAAACAAAATATATAAAAGGAGGGAGCGGTAGACAAGATGGGGAGAGAAAGGGAAGCACACAAACACAACATTTGAGAGCAGGGACATCGGGAGATGTGTGGGAGGGAGAGGGCTTGGGGGGAGGAGGTGTGGGAAGGGGGGGTGGGGGGGGGTGTGAGAAGTATAAAACACAAGGACACCAAGGACTTCCAGGACCGAAGTTGGTATTTCAAAAAGTGGATTTGGGGTGAAATTAGCGGGGGTAGAAAAGATCAAGGTTTTGGATGGGGGAAGATAAGAGATGGTGGTGAACAGCTGTTTTAAAGACCTGGAGGGAGGAGTGGGATTGAAGAGAGTGAAGGAGTTTGTTCCAGAGGCGGAAGAAAAGAGGAGTGAAGGTGAGCAGAGAGTCTTGATTTTGGCAGTTTAACCATAAGAGGGTTGCAGGCAGATCTTGTGCGACCTGTAGGAATATTTGGGGGACAGCCCAGAGAGAGCTGGGGGGGGGGGGGGCAAGGCCGGAGAGGAGTCGGTAGAAGACGGAAAGACCACCAACCTGCCTGTGGTGAGTGAGTGAAAGGCCCTTGGAGTTAGCTTCATCGCAGGAGATTCCAATGATTCTGAACGCTTTGGTTTCAACAGCGTGAAGACGAGCTCGGTGTGAGGCAGGAGCACCATCCCAGAGAGGAGAGCAGTATTCCATTGAGCTGCGGATGAAAGCCTTGTATGTGGTGAGGAGCTCAGGTGTGCCAAGGAAGGAGTTCGCACGACAGAGGATGCCCAGTCGGCGACTGGCTTTTGAGGCCAGATTTGAAATGTGGTTTTCCCAGGAAAGATCATGGCAGATAGTGAGACCCAAAAGCTTGAGTGACAGAACTTCTTGGAGAGGATTATTCAGAAAGTGGATGGGAGGGTTGTCCAGTCGGTCTTTTCGGAGAGACATCGTAAGAGTGTGAGATTTGTCAGGATTGAAAGACATGTTCCACTTGTTTGCCCAGTCTGTGATTTTGTCCAGGTCTGCAGAGAGTGAGGAGGCTGCAGACTGCCGATCTGAGGGATGAGGAATGGAGCGGCAGAGAGTGGAGTCATCAGCAAAGAGATAGAGAGGATTTTCAAGAGAGTCAGAGAGATCATTGATGAAGACCAGAAAAAGCACATGGCCCAGAACACTGCCTTGGGGAACTCCAGCCTGAACAGGAAAAGGAGATGAGAGAAACCCATTCAGGGCCACACGTTGACTACGACTAGAGAGGAAGTATGACTACGACTATACATTCCATGACTGGATCCTTCAACATAAAATATGCAGAGGCGCATTTAGAGGGGGGGCGCAAGCGGCGCACGCCCCCCCCCCTCTTATTTTGATTTTAGAAAGTGCCGTTTTTCCCAGCTGCCTCAGCTTTGATGTCGGTGCTGCGCTTAACCAATAGGATTTCAGAAGATAACGCACTGCGTGATAGAATAGTTTTAGAAATTGTCAACATGTGGAGATTGGCCATGGCTGTTTCGTCTCGAAATATGTCGTCGATCGCTGTAAAAATCGTCCAGTGGAGATTTGACTTAACATCATGTCAGAGAAACGCACGATGACTGAGCGTGAGCACTTCTGCTAAATAAATCTTAAAGTTTTATCACTTACACAAGTACTTTTTCTGTCTGACTGTGCATGTTTTCCGTCTAATTTCGAATGCTGTTTTTCAAAATCAATCCCCAAAATCAAAAGATACGGGGATAAAATGCCTAAAATTGAGACATGAATATTTCTCCCCAGATTGCAGGAAAACGCATCCAGTGCAGTATAATTTTCAAATTTTCCTGTGAGAAGACCCCCTGACCCCCCCCCCCCCCCGCTACTTCGGGCCTTTGGCCCTCGCGTTAGAGCTTCGCCCTTGTCAGTTACGCCCCCCCCCCCTTTTTGGAAATCCTAGATCCACCCCTGATATGTATATATATGTACAGTCACGTGAAAAAGTAAGTACACCCCATGTAAAGTTTTGACTTTTTCAACATATTTCAACATACAGCTATTTGATCTTCATTTCAACAATATTGATAGATAACGGTGATATAATATAATAAATATAATGAAACATTTACACTTTGTAGTCCATTGTATAATTTAAATAAACATAAATGCAAATTTCGCATGTGGAAAAAGTAAGTACACCCCAACATTTATCACGACTTCAAATACCTAAAATTAGAATCAGGTGCACTTGCTCAGGTGCAAATGATTAGAACATCGTAAGAGAGGATCTTGGAGGAACCTGACTTATTTAAACCTTAGACATTTCGTTTGGTTTGTTCTTTGTTGTTGAAGTGTGCGGCATCACCATGCCGAGATCAAAAGAGCTCTCTGAGGCCTTCAGAAAGAAGGTTATAGATGCCTACCAGTCTGGGAAGGGATTTAAAAAGATCTCCAAACAATTTGAAATCAATCATTCGACTGTCCGGAAGATCATCTACAAGTGGAGAAGATTCCAAACAACTGCCAACTTGTTCAGGCCAGGCCACCCCAGCAAGTTCAGCCCAAGAGCAGACCGCAAGATGCTAAAAGAAGTCTCTAAGAACCCCAGAATGTCATCACGGGACCTACAGGTAGCTCTTGCCACTGTTCATGTCAAAGTGCACGAGTCTACCATTAGAAAGAGGCTGCACAAATTTGATCTACATGGGAAGTGTGCCAGGAGGAAATCTTTGCTGTCCAGAAAGAACATCAGGACAAGAACATCAGGGCAAGACGAAAGTTTGCCAATGAACACCTAGGCAAAGATCAGCACTTCTGGAACAATGTGCTCTGGACAGATGAGTCAAAGGTAGAGCTATTTGGCCACAGTACCAGAAGACATGTTTGGCGGAAACCAAAGACAGCATTTGACCACAAGAACCTGATACCAACTGTAAAGCATGGTATTATGGTTTGGGGCAGCTTTGCTGCATCAGGGCCTGGGCAGCTCACCATCATAGAATCCACGATGAATTCTTCATCATACCAGAGGGTGCTTGAGGATAATGTGAGGCCATCTGTCGGACAGTTGAAACTCAACCGAAGGTGGACCTTGCAACATGACAATGACCCTAAACATACCAGTAAATCCACCAAGGAATGGCTGAAAAGAAAGAAATGGGGGGTTCTGGAATGGCCAAGTCAAAGCCCGGATCTAAATCCCATCGAGATTTTGTGGGGGGATTTGAAACGAGCTGTGCATGCAAGAAACCCCTCAAACATCGCACAGCTGAAAGAATTCTGCAAGGAGGAGTGGGCAAAAATTTCTCCCAGTTGATGTCAGAGACTGGTAGACAGTTATAAGAAACACCTACTTGAGGTTGTTAAAGCCAAAGGGGGCAATACCACCTATTAGAGCCAAGGGTGTACTTACTTTTTCCACATGCGAAATTTGCATTTATGTTTATTTAAATTATACAATGGACTACAAAATGTAAATGTTTCATGATATTTGTAATATTATATTGAAGGAGCTGTGCTCCAACGCGAGTCGAAAGGATTGACGCGACCAAAGACGGAAATTCGTCCGAGTTGCTTTATTGCACGTATCAAACTCGGGTACTCTGAAAAGCCCGTTTATCGGGCAGCAATATATATACACACTTATGCCGGAGCGTTTGCCTGGGAAAAGCGAGACCGGGCATGCCCGGGTGTTAAGGGCGAGTCCTGGAAAGGCGAGTCTGGACCTGCCCGGGCATCCTGGGCGAGCCCTGGAAAGGCGAGAGCGGGCATGCCCGGACGCTCTGGGCGAGCCCTGGAAAGGCGAGAGCAGGCATGCCCAGGACGCTCTGGGCGAGCCCTGGAAAGGCGAGAACGGGCATGCCCGGGCGTTCTGGGCGAGCCCTGGAAAGGCGAGAGCGGGCATGCCCGGGAAAGACGAGACCGGGCGTGCCCGGGAGGTTCGGGCGAGCCCGGGAACAGCGAGTCCGGGCATGCCCAGGAGAGGCGCGTCTGGGCCCGTCCGGACGAGCCCGGCATGGCGATTGCACCCTGGCCATGTCCTGGCAGGTGCAAGGCGATTGTGTACACCCAGCGGTAACCGCTACACACACGCCCCTCCAGAATCGACCTGCACCGGCAGGGTCAATTTAAGGGGGGTCCGGATGACCCAGCCGAAGCGACCCCTGGAGGGTCGTGGGGGGGGGGGGGGTCCGATGTGGTGGTGGGTGGTCGAGCGGGGGGAACTGTGGACGGGGGGCGGCCTCGCCGCGGAGGAAGGGCCAACCGTGGTGGTCGGTCGACGTCCACGTGCGCCGGTTTGAGGCGGTCCACAGAAATCCGGTCCGACCGGCCGCCGAAGTCGACGACGAATGACTTGTCGCCCCGTCGCAGGACCCGGAAGGGCCCGTCGTACGGCGGCCGGAGTGGCCCCCGGTGTGCGTCATGACGCACAAAGACGTACTCCGCTGTGCGAAGCGCCGGGGGGACGTAGGACTGGGGGCCACCGTGGCGGGACGTTGGCACGGGGGCAAATCGTCGGGCGGCCTCCTGGAGGTCCGAGCGCTGGCGAGCGGCGGACCAGGGACTGGTAGCGTCGGGCACGAACTCGCCCGGGACGCAGAGCGGCTGGCCGAAGACAAGCTCGGTGGCGGACGCCCGGAGGTCCTCCTTGGGGGCCGTGCTGAGGCCCAAAAGGACCCACGGCAGCCGGTCGGTCCAACCGTCGTCCTGAAGGCCGGCCATGAGTGCGGCCTTCATGGAGCGGTGAAACCGCTCGCACAACCCATTGGCTTGGGGGTGGTAGGCCGTGGTGCAGTGCAGAGTGACTCCCAACGAGCGGGCGACCGTGCCCCAAAGTTCGGACGTGAACTGTGGGCCGCGGTCGGACGAGATGTCCGCCGGTGCGCCGAAGCGCGCGACCCAGGTGGCGATGAACGCCTGCGCCACGTCGGCGGTGGTGGTGGAGGTGAGGGGCACGGCCTCCGGCCACCTGGTGGTCCTATCCACCATGGTGAGCAGGTGGGTGAACCCACGCGATGGGGGCAGGGGACCCACCAGGTCCACGTGGACGTGGTTGAAACGCCGTTCAGGCACGGTGAAAGGTGCCAGCGGGGCCTGGGTGTGGCGGTGGACCTTGGCCCGCTGGCAGGCCGTGCAGGCGTTGGCCCAGTCGCGGACGTCACGTCGAAGGCCGTGCCAGACGAAACGCGCCGACACCAGCTTCTGAGAAGCTTTCCGGCCCGGGTGAGAAAGGCCGTGGATGGAGGCGAAGATGCGGCGCTGCCAGGTAACGGGCACGATGGGGCGAGGCTGGCCCTGGGAGATGTCGCAGAGCAGGACAGTGTCCGCGAAGGGGATGTCGGCCAGGCGGAGGCCCGTGTCTGCCGCCCGGAGGGCCTGCACCGTGGTGTCGGTGGTCTGGTCAGCCGCCATGAGCGCGAAGTCCACGCCGAGGTGGACCGCGTTCGCGCTGGCCCGAGAAAGACAGTCGGCCACGGCGTTGTCTTTGCCAGCGACGTGCCGGATGTCCGTGGTAAATTCCGACACGGCGGAGAGGTGGCGCTGCTGGCGGGCCGACCACGGCTCCGTGACTTTGGCCATTGCGTAAACCAATGGCTTGTGGTCGACGAAAGCCGTGAACGGGCGGCCCTCCAGGAGGTGGCGGAAATGGCGAACGGCCAGGAATAGACCGAGGAGCTCGCGGTCGAACGTGCTGTATTTTAACTCGTTCGACCGGAGTTGCCGGCTGAAAAAAGCGAGTGGCTGCCAAACCCCGTCCACCCATTGTTCATGGACGGCACCCACCGCCTAGTTGGAGGCGTCCGTAGTGAGGGCGATGGGCGTGCTGAGCACCGGGTGAGCCAGCAGCGTTGCGTCGGCGAGGGCCCGCTTTGCGTTCGTGAATGCCGCGTCCATGGCCGCGGACCAGAGGATGTCATGCTTGGCCGGCTTGCCCCGGAGGGCCTCGTAAAGGGGCCGCATGAGCTGAGCAGCGCGGGGCACGAATCGGTGATAAAAATTCACCATGCCGAGGAACTCTTCATCAATGATCTCTCTGACTCTCTTGAAAATCCTCTCTATCTCTTTGCTGACGACTCTACTCTCTGTCGCTCCATTCCTCATCCCTCAGATCGGCAGTCTGCAGCCTCCTCACTCTCTGCAGACCTGGACAAAATCACAGACTGGTCAAACAAGTGGAACATGTCTTTCAATCCTGACAAATCTCACACTCTTACAATGTCTCTCCGAAAGGACCGACTGGACAACCCTCCCATCTACTTTCTCAACAATCCTCTCCAAGAAGTTCTGTCGCTCAAGCTTTTGGGTCTCACTATCTGCCATGATCTTTCTTGGGAAAACCACATTTCCAAGCTGGCCTCCAAAGCCAGTCGCCGACTGGGCATCCTCCGTCGTGCGAAGTCCTTCCTTGGCACACCTGAGCTCCTCACCACATACAAGGCTTTCATCCGCAGCTCAATGGAATACTGTTCCCCCCTCTGGGCTGGTGCTCCTGCCTCACACCTTGCTCGGCTTCACGCTGTTGAGGCCAAAGCTTTCAGAATCATTGGAATCTCCTGCGATGTAGTCAACGCCGAGGGCCTTTCACTCACTCACCGCAGGCAGGTTGGTGGTCTTTCTGTCTTCTACCGACTCCTCTCCGGCCTTGCTCCCCCAGCTCTCTCTGTGCTCTGTCCCCCCAATATTCCTTCAGGTCGCACAAGATCTGCCTGCAACCCTCTTATGGTTAAACTGCCAAAGTCTAGGCTCTCTGCTCACCTTCACTCTTTCATTCCCCTTTTCTCCCGCCTCTGGAACAAACTCCCCCACTCCCTTCAATCCCACTCCTCCCTCCAGGTCTTTAAAACAGCTGTTCACCACCATCTCTTATCGTCCCCCATCGAAAACCTTGATCTTTTCTACCCCCGGTAATTCACCCCAGAGTCCTTGCAGTGTTCATATGTTTTAATCCTCTCCCACCTCCCCCCAAGTCCTCCCGATGTCCCTGCTCTCAAATGTTGTGTTTGTGTCCTTCCTCTCTTTTGTGTCCTTCCCCCTCTCTCCCCATCTTGTCTGCCGCTCCCCTTGTTTTTTGTGTGTCGGTTTGTCTTTTTGTGTGATTAATGTTAGCTCTTTCACGAGCCTCGATCTTGTATACAAAAAAAAAAAAAAAAAAAAAAAAAAAAACTCTTGTAGGGCCTTGATGGAGCAGGGACGCGGGAACGTGGTGATGGCCTCGACCTTGGTCGGCAGCGGCACGGCCCCGGTCTTGGTGATGCGGTGGCCCAAAAAGTCAACGGTCGTCGTGCTGAAGTGGCATTTGGCCGGGTTGACAATTAAGCCGTGCTCGCTGAGGCGACCGAACAGTGTTCGGAGGTGGAGGAGGTGCTCGGCGCGGGACGTGCTGGCGACGAGAATGTCGTCCAGATAGACGAAAAGAAATGCAGGTCGCGCAGCACGCCGTCCATCAAGCGTTGGAACGCCTGGGCCGCGTTCTTGAGGCCAAACGGCATCCTCAAAAATTCGAACAGGCCGAACGGTGTGATGACGGCCGTCTTCGGGACGTCGGCCGGCCGGACAGGTACCTGGTGGTAAAACCGTATCAGGTCAATTTTTGAAAATATGACCCGTCCCGCCAAACGGGCGGAAAAGTCCTGGATGTGCGGGATCGGGTACCTGTCGGGGGTGGTAGCGTCGTTGAGGCGGCGGTAGTCTCCACACGGGCGCCATCCGCCCCCCGGCTTTGGCACGATGTGCAGTGGTGAGGCCCATGCGCTATCGGAGCGCCGCACGATGCCGAGGCGCTCCAACGCGTCGAACTCGGCCTTTGCCACGGCGAGCTTGGCCGGGTCGAGGCGGCGGGTCCTGGCGTAGACCGGCGGGCCCGTAGTGGGTATGTGGTGCTCGATCCCATGTCGCACTGCGACGGCCGAAAACGTCGGCCGCGTGAGGGCCGGGAATTCCGCGAGCAGGCGAGCGAACTCGTTCGCCGTCGGGAGGGCGCATGCCAGTTCAGTCGGCGCGGAGCTGCTCATCGTACACGCCAGGGAGCTGAAGGTCTCGGCGTTGACAAGGCGACGTCGTTTGACGTCGACCAGCAGCCCGTGCGCGCAGAGGAAGTCGGCGCCCAGCAAAGCCATGGGGACGCTGGCGGTCACAAAGGTCCACTGAAAGCGCTGGCTGCCGAAGCAGAGGGTGACGTTGCGCGGGCCGAAAGTGCGTATGGCCGATCCATTAGCAGCGACCAAAGAGGGGCCGCAAACGGCGTTCCGCCTGTCCTGCTCAGAGGCGGGTATGACGCTCAGTTGGGCGCCGGTGTCACAAAGGAAACGCCGCCCGGACGCTTTGTCCTTAATAAAAAGCAAGTTGCCCGAGTGGCCGGCGCTCATGGCTGGTAATGAATGCCGGCCCGGCCGTTTCCCGACTTGCCGAAAGTGCATGGGGGTCGGCATGTCCGAGCCTTGTGTCCGAACCTGGCGTGGTAATAACACCACGCCTGGTCAGGTGGAGGCCCCGGCCGTCGTGTTGGAAGCGATCGGCGCGGCGTGGCGGCCGCTAGTTGCACCGGCAAGTCGGCCTCCAATCGCGCAGGGCGCTCGGGCGTCGTGGGCGTCGCCTCGGACGGCGGCGGGCTCCAGGTAGCCGCTCCGATGTGCTGGCCTGCCGAGGAGATCTTGTCGGCTTCCCTGGCGAGGGCGCGGGGATCCGTGATCGACGTGCCCGCCAGGGTGAGGCGTACCTACCTGGTTAGGCAGCTGGCGGAAGAACAGCTCTCGGAACAGAAAATCCGGAGAGTGCTCGCCGAGCAACGAGAGCATGTAGTCCATTCGCTCGGACGGGCGCGTGTCGCCGAGCTCGGGCAGGTCGAGCAGGCGTCGTGCGCGTTCCGCCGGTGAGAGGGCGAAAGCGTCGAGGAGGAGCGCCTTAATCGCGTCATACTTGTCAGCAGCTGGCGGGCGTTCGAGGAGGCTCAGGGCGCGGGCCGCGGAGGCGGAGCCGAGCGCTGCCACGACATGGTGGAAGCGGGTGTCGTCGGCGGTGATGCCTCGCAGGGCGAACTGGGAGTCCGCCTGGGCGAACCAAACAGCCACGTGAGCCTCCCAGAAGGTAGGCAGTTTAAGAGCCACTGCCGTGTCCATGTTCGGGGTCACCAATGAAGGAGCTGTGCTCCAACGTGAGTCGAAAGGATTGACGTGACCAAAGACGGAAATTCGTCCGAGTTGCTTTATTGCACGTATCAAACTCGGGTACTCTGAAAAGCCCGTTTATCGGGCAGCAATATATATATACACATTTATGCCGGAGCGTTTGCCCGGGAAAAGCGAGGCCGGGCATGCCCGGGTGTTAAGGGCGAGTCCTGGAAAGGCGATTCTGGACCTGCCCGGGCATCCTGGGCGAGCCTTGGAAAGGCGAGGCTGGGCGTGCCCGGGCGCTCTGGGCGATCCCTGGAAAGGCGAGAGCGGGCATGCCCGGACGCTCTGGGCGAGCCCTGGAAAGGCGAGAGCGGGCATGCCCGGACGCTCTGGGCGAGCCCTGGAAAGGCGAGAGCGGGCATGCCCGGGCGTTCTGGGCGAGCCCTGGAAAGGCGAGAGCGGGCATGCCCGGACGCTCTGGGCGAGCCCTGGAAAGGCGAGAGCGGGCATGCCCGGGCGTTCTGGGCGATCCCTGGAAAGGCGAGAGCGGGCATGCCCGGGAAAGACGAGACCGGGCGTGCCCGGGAGGTTCGGGCGAGCCCGGGAACAGCCAGTCCGGGCATGCCCGGGAGAGGCGCGTCTGGGCCCGTCCGGACGAGCCCGGCATGGCGATTGCGCCCTGGCCGCGTCCTGGCAGGTGCAAGGCGATTGTGTACACCCAGCGGTAACCGCTACAATATGACCTTTATCTCTCAATATTGTTGAAATGAAGTTCAAATAGCTGTATGTTGAAAAAGTCAAAACTTTACATGGGGTGTACTTACTTTTTCACGTGACTGTATATATATATATATATATATGTATATACACACACACACACACACACACACACACACACACACACACACACACACACACACACACACACACACACACACACACAGACACACACACACACACACACACACACACACACACACACACAAACACACACACACACACACAAGTATATATCATTATAATGGAGCAAACTTATATGGTTATGTATGTATGAATATTTGTGACCAAAACGTCTTCTTCAAATATCTATAAAACGGAAAAATACTGTCTGTAAGGCGGTGAAGCCATGTGACTATATATCTAAAATTACGTACAGTTTGAACGTTGGTTGCATCCTGCCTGTTAATTACGTACGTTTATTATGTACTGTTGGGATATACCTTGAGACCCTGAAGATCCCAAATGCCTTGAAGACCCAAAAGATCTCGAAGACTCCCAAAGATGCTTAAAGACCCAGGAAACCCCGATTACCCAAAAGATCCTGACGGACGAAAAGACCACTTCAACACCCAGATGATCCAAAATACCCAGAGGACCCTAAAGAACGACAGACCCCAAAAGACACGAAGACCCTTAAGAAGACCCTCAAGTGATCCTTCACCATTGAGAGATGGGGCCAAAAACGAGATATAGCACGATATCTCAAAAAGCTGTAGACGGATTATGACAAAACTTGGTGGATGGGTTGGTTAGGTGATAAAAACAAGCCGATTCGATTTTGGTTCAGGTCCGTCGTCCAGATCCAGCCTGTCAGTGGATACAAAACGTAAATGTTCAGTTTGCTGGCAGAGGGATGCGCTCTACCTTGTGCTATTCTAGTCAGACGATGTGTTGCTCGGTCCTGATGTTGATTTGTTTTTCTCTTCTCATGTTGTCTAAGACTCGGTCACTGTATGCATTCATCGCATGCAGGACAAGGACATTACGACACACCGGAGGTGAGAAATGGGAACAACGATTGTCTTTCGCTGTCGATTGCTTTTTTTGCTGCAATCGAATTCCAAGCATTAGTATCGTATTTTCACCATTTTTATTTCCAAGTCAACTGAAGAGTAATGTATATAATAAATGCTTTAACGTTATTGAACATTACTCTATACTGGCTGTGATTCAAACCTTCGAGTTACTGAGGCATGTTTCGCAGTTATTGGACATCCATCAAGAAAAAGCGGATATTCAATGGGGGGATTGTGGTGCCTTTCACATGAATGCATCGCAGGGCACTGCATAGTAAGAGCAAAAGGATAAAGAAGAGCAAAATAATAAAATATTGATCTGCATTTTGACCTCACATTAAAATGTTTTAAACTGATGTAAAAAGTGGTGCGGGAACAAAATATATATTGGAGCAACCTTGGGACATCATTAAGAGCATTAAGAGTCTGGAACTTAATTGCATTATTTATTTATTGCCGTCATTCATTTGCCTTGTGGTTTTTATACAGTATATATTTAGCCTGTCCTATGCGCAGCAGGAGACTAGGATTTGCAATCGCGCGTGTGTGTGTGTGTGTGTGTGTGTGTGTGTGTGTGTGTGTGTGTGTGTGTGTGTGTGTGTGTGTGTGTGTGTTACCGGGCCGTAACTTTTTTTTGACAATTTGAGCTATTTTCATCATAATTTTGTCAAAAGGTTAAAGGTCAGCATCACATAAAATCGTCAATTTTCAATCGACCTGAAATTTCAATTTACCAATTGAGTTTTGGCATCAAATTTTCAACAAAGCTTTATTATGAGAATATGGAGAGGACAAATTAATAATTTTGTCAAAAGGTCAAAGGTCAGTGTCACCTAAAATCGTTAATTTTCATCCGATTATCAAAAGGCAGGAGTCGAATGTTTTTTTAGATCAAAATGTCAAGGATGCATAAAATTGTCAATTTTCGTCCAATTGACCTGAAATTTTAAGAATTTGCATATTGGGTCACTGAATTGGTTCACTAATCAAAAGCTAGAAGCTGATTTTTTTTTTTTTGTATCTAAAGCTCAAAGGTCAAGGCTGCATAAAATCATCGATTTTCATTTTGTATTTTCAAACTGTTTTCGTTATTTTGAGCATACGGAAGAACAAGATGTCTGAATACATGTGGACGCAGACGGGCATTGCATTTTCAGATGCTTTCTAGTTTGGTAATTGGTATGGAGGAACCCAACCAGACAAAGATAGTCATCAGGTGGAATCCAACCAGACAAAGATAGTCATCAGGTGGAATCCAACCAGACAAAGATAGAGTCATCAGGTGGAATCCAACCAGACAAAGATAGAGTCATCAGGAGGAGCCCAACCAGACAAAGATGGAGTCATTAGGTGGAATCCAACCAGACAAAGATGGAGTCATCAGGAGTAACCCAACTCTTTGTCACCCATCTCCCCCACCAAACCCCCTACACAAGACATCATTGGGGGGACAATGCTTCAGAAAATGACACCTGTCGTACTTGTGCTCAGCACCTGTTGTACTGTATGACCTTTTAAAATTAATTGTGAAATTGAGCACTGCTAAATGCAAAGCACATGGCTTCTCATGCAAGTTATTAACTATTGCAACATCCGTCATGTTTTAACCTTCCTCACCCTATGAACGCAAACCCATATTTATTCTACCTGCAGACATACCTCGATAATCTCCAGCATCTCCAAGCGGGAAATGTATCCGTCACCATCCAAATCGTACATGTTGAAAGCCCAGTTCAGCTTCTGCTCAAAGTTTCCACGAGAGGTCACGGACAGCGCACAGATGAACTCCCTGAAGTCGATGGTGCCGTCACCGTTCTTGTCAAAAGTTCGGAAAGCATGTTCAGCGAACTTTGAAGCATCGCCATATGGAAAGAACTGAAAGAGAGTAGTATAATGAAGCCATGTTAGTAAAACTGGCACGTGAGCAACTCGGCAGTTCTGTGTAAAACACATCACCAGCATGCTTTGCTTAAGGTTTTGATTTTCCTGTGATCGATTTTCTCCCGCGAAGGCTTTTGATCTCTGTAACATGATGCTGTGGTCATTGCATGCCGGACTAATTACTAAGTGTCTCGAGGCTTAAGAGGGTAAGGGATATGTACACATTTTGGTGGAAGAGGATACAGTAATCCAAATTCGTGCACTTTGGTTCTCTCTTCCAAATCTTTAAAACTCCAGCAGAAAAGGACCACGTGCCAACATTGGATGATAAATACAATGAAATAGCTGACCAAATACAGCATTGCAGTACCAGAAAGAACCCAAACAGACAAAGATGGAGTCAGCAGGAGGAACCCAACCAGAAAAAGATGGAGTCATCAGGAGGACCCCAACCAGACAAAGATGGGGTCATCAGGAGGAACCCAACCAGACAAAGATGGAGTCATCAGGAGGAGCCCAACCAGAAAAAGATGTAGTCATCAGGAGGACCCCAACCAGACAAAGATGGGGTCATCAGGAGGAACCCAACCAGACAAAGATGGAGTCATCAGAAATAACCCAAACGGACAAAGATGGAGTCATCAGAAAGAACCCAAACAGACAACGATGGGGTCATCAGAAAGAACCCAAACAGACAACGATGGGGTCATCAGGAGGAACCCGAACAGACAAAGATGGAGTCATCAGAAATAACCCAAACAGACAAAGATGGAGTCATCAGGAGGAGCCCAACCAGACAAAGATGGGGTCATCAGGAGGAACCCAACCAGACAAAGATGGAGTCATCAGAAATAACCCAAACAGACAAAGATGGAGTCAGCAGGAGGAACCCAAACAGACAACGATGGGGTCATCAGGAGGAACCCGAACAGACAAAGATGGAGTCATCAGAAATAACCCAAACAGACAAAGATGGAGTCATCAGGAGGAGCCCAACCAGACAAAGATGGGGTCATCAGGAGGAACCCAACCAGACAAAGATGGAGTCATCAGAAATAACCCAAACAGACAAAGATGGAGTCAGCAGGAGGAACTCAAACAGACAAAGATGGAGTCATCAGGAGGAGTCCAACCAGACAAAGATGAAGTCATCAGGAGGAGCCCAACCAGACAAAGATAGAGTCATCAGGAGGAGCCCAACCAGACAAAGATTGAGTCATCAGAAGGAACCAAACCAGACAAAGATGGGGTCATCAGGAGGAACCCAACCAGACAAAGATGGAGTCATCAGAAAGAACCCAGACAGACAAAGATGGAGTCATCAGGAGGAACCCACCCAGACAAAGATGGAGTCATCAGAAAGAACCTAAACAGACAAAGATGGAGTCATCAGAAAGAACCCAAACAGCAAAGATGGAGTCATCAGGAGGAGCCCAATCAGACAAAGATGGAGTCATCAGGTGGAACCCAGCCAGACAAAGATGGAGTCATCAGGTGGAACCCAACCAGACAAAGATGGGGTCATCAGGAGGAACCCAACCAGACAAAGATGGAGTCATCAGAAAGAACCCAACCAGACAAAGATGGAGTCATCAGAAAGAACCCGAACAGACAAAGATGGAGTCATCAGAAAGAACACAAACAGACAAAGAGGGAGTCAGCAGGAGGAACCCAAACAGACAAAGATGGAGTCATCAGGAGGAGCCCAACCAGACAAAGATGGAGTCATCGGGAGGAGCCCAACCAGACAAAGATAGAGTCATCAGGTGGAACCCAACCAGACAAAGATGGGGTCGTTAGGAGGAGCCCAACCAGACAAAGATGGAGTCATCAGGAGGAGCCCAACCAGACAAAGATGGAGTTATCAGGAGGAGCTCAACCAGACAAAGATGGGGTCATCAGGAGGAGCCCAACCAGACAAAGATGGGGTCATCAGGAGGAACCCAACCAGACAAAGATGGAGTCATCAGAAAGAACCCAAACAGACAAAGATGGAGACATCAGGAGGAGCCCAACCACACAAAGATGGAGTCATTAGGAGGAACCCAACCAGACAAAGATGGACTCATCAGAAAGAACCCAACCAGACAAAGATGGGGTCATCAGGAGGAGCCCAACCAGACAAAGATCGAGTCATCAGGAGGAGCCCAACCAGACAACGATGGAGTCATCAGGAGGAGCCCAACCAGACAAAGATCGAGTCATCAGGAGGAACCTGGATAGGATTCGGGTTTCAACTGCTGCTCCTCTCCCATCAAACCCATCCAGTCGCAGTCAGGTGTACATTACAAACACTTTTTGCATGAGTTCACCCCTTCATAGACAAAGAAAAAGAAAGGGAGGAGATGGAGGAGAAGTAGGGATCTTGCCGAAAGATCTTGCTGTATGTGCATGTCCACAAGACAGCATTCAACATGCATGTCTGCAAGACAGCATTTAACATGTATGTGCACAAGCCAGCATTTAACATGCATGCCCACAAGACAGCATTCAACATGCATGTGCACAAGATAGCATTACCCTGCATGTGCACAAAACAGCATTTAACATGTATGTGCACACGAGAGCATTTAACAATACAGATCCTCACGCAGCTGTTAGTAATGGATGTGAGTTGGAGAAATAAAAGACAAAGGGCGAGTATGTGAATGGGGAAGATTAAACTGTGGAATCTGATAGGAAAAATTCTGGTCCTCTTCAAAGAGGAATTCCAGAGAGAGTTACACGATGATGTAGGAGTAGAAGGAATATTAAAGAAACGTGATCATGGTGGCTGAAAAGATGTTTGGGAAAATGAACGAAGGGAGTAACACCCAAAGAAAATTAGACATTGAGGTGAAATGAAGAAGTACAACATGTGATTGAAAGGAAGAAGTTGACATATTTAAAGAATGGAAAACTACAGGAGCAGACCAAAAAGCGAGAGTGGTGTAAGACTATAAATGGTGAGGCAGAGGTGGGTGGGAAGGAGCACAAGAATGGTTTGATAATTTAGAAACACCAGAGAGAGAGAGAGAGAAAAGTATTTATAGAATATCAAGAGTGAAGATGAAGCAAAAGCAGGACTTGGGGGAGTGTGTGCAGTAAAAGATGATGCTGCTCAGGTACTACATGGAAAAGAGGAAATCAAAAGAAGCTGAAAAGAGCATTTGGAAAGATTACTCATTGTGGAAGAGAGAGAGAGAGAGGCATCTTGCAAAGGCACGGAAAACTGAGGGTCTTGTGAGGGAGATGGAAGAAGACGAGGAAGTTGGAAAAGCAAAAATATTCCTTTTATTTTTTTTTTAAAGGTTTGATCACTACCGTGCGAAGCAAAGATGTGATCACCGCCATGGTAAGCATCGTAAAGGTAACGTCTCGGGTGAAGCACTTCGTCAGAGTGAGAGGGACCTTGCTCTGACTAAATGCACAAAAAGATTTCTTCCTTCAGTCCAAGACCCGGAAACATTTTCATCATCTATCTATAATTCCAGTAATCTCTGTACGTCTGTACGTTTGTCTGTGACCGCTGTTTCTCGACAACTACCGGTCCGATATACTTGAAACTTGCCAGGTATATTGCTGGGGACCCGAGGATGTGCCTTTTCAAGGTTTGAAATTAATCGGACAAGTACTTACCGAGCTATGGCGATTTAGCCGTTCGCCGTTCGCTTTGGCGTTGCGAATGGACCAAACCATTCATGTAAATAGAGGGGGGGGGGGTTCTGTGGTCGTTCGCTTTGGCTTTGCGAATGGACCAAACCATTCATGTAAATAGAGGGGGGGGGGGGTTCTGTGGTCGTTCGCTTTGGCTTTGCGAATGGACCAAACCATTCATGTAAATAGAGGGGGGGGGGGGGTTCTGTGGTCGTTGCGAATGGACCAAACCATTGTTTTTTTTTTGCAGTTTTTTTTTTTTTTGCAGTTTTTTTTTTTTTTGCAGTTTTTTTTTTTTTGCAAGGAACGGGCACCCACGTACGGGCACGTCCTAGCTTATATATAGTACGGGCATGCCCTAGTTTACTTTCAACTAGCAGAGTACCCACCCTCCGGCGATCTTGTACCAAGCATGCAGCAGTTATTCTGACGTATAACTTTTATTTGGCGCTGTAAAGGCAACTGACAACTCGCTCCCGAAAAATAACCAGGGTTACATGCATGAAGTAAAAACATGCCTCCTGCTCATCATTCAAAACACCTCGCTGCTCCGGAAAACGTGGGGACAACAATACTGTTCCGTAAAGGGTGGGCACTTGTAATACCCTCTCCCACCTGGAGGTGGTGCTACACCATTTAGCGAAGGTACACACTAAGGTAGAGGGGACTTGTAATACCCTCTCCCACCTGGAGGTGGTGTTACACCATTTAGCGAAGGTACACACTTATGTAGAGGGGACTTGTAATACCCTCTCCCACCTGGAGGTGGTGCTACACCATTTAGCAAAGGTACACACTTATGTAGAGGGGACTTGTAATACCCTCTCTCACCTGGAGGTGGTGCTACACCATTTAGCGAAGGTACACACTTATGCAGAGGGGACTTGTAATACCCTCTCCCACCTAGAGGTGGTGCTACACCATTTAGCGAAGGTACACACTAATGTAGAGGGGACTTGTAATACCCTCTCCCACCTGGAGGTGGTGCTACACCATTTAGCGAAGGTACACACTTATGCAGAGGAGACTTGTAATACCCTCTCTCACCTGGAGATGGTGATACACCATTTAGCGAAGGTACACACTTATGTAGAGAATTTGCATCGTTCCCCCTGAACCTCTAAGACCACGGACAAAGATAAGAACATCCCTCTACACTCATTTGGGTCATGCTGATCCTATGCAGCAAGTCTGGATGTAATCGGGCCAGAACTGTAGGAAGAGTAGTGTCACAAACAAACAAACACAGGTCCGTGAATTATAATAAGGATACAAAAGCATATATACTATGATTAAGAAGAAAACATTTTCACTCTAGTTATTTATCGTGTTTTCAGATATAAAAATCTGAGCATTCTGACTTGCGAGTCTGACTTGCGAGCGAGTACTGTATTTAATTTGTAGAAACGTCCACGTACGCCCCTCATATTGTTACGTTCCATGTTACTGGATGAGACGGTGACACGATGATTAATGGTTGTGCATTGTACGAATACCTGCATGATCCTTTATGAGTATTAAAGGCATCAGGTTCCTCCATTTGAATGCGCAGTTAAAATTGCTACTTTCTCACGTCTGTGTCAGCCCCGATTGTGTGAAGACAGAGGTCTGACGGTCCATCCAGTGGGAATGTGAGTTGTAACACAATCGGTTGGCCATCGTGGGCAGGTTGATTGGTTCGCTCTCTCGGTGAAGGCTTGCAGCTCATAATAATTTAGCAACTAGGGAACACTTTTGGGCCAAACAGGCTGGCCAGGCCTGATTGCTGGCTGGTCTACAGTAGGCTTAACGTCCGTATGAGGGAGGGCATGTGCATTGACGCCTCGTCCTGCATGCAAAATATATACGACTTGTATACATCGCTACATAATGGAGGGAAAGTATGTTGTATTTTATTTTTTGTGTAAAGTATATTCTATTTTATTCTTATTTTTGTGTGCATTAGCCAACACCATATATTCATGTATTTTATTTTTTGTGTAAAGTATATTCTATTTTATTCTTATTTTTGTGTGCATTAGCCAACACCATATATTCATGTATTTTATTTTTTGTGTAAAGTACATTCTATTTTATTCTTATTTTGTGTGCATTAGCCAACACCATATATTCATGTATATTATTTTTTGTGTAAAGTATATTCTATTTTATTCTTATTTTTGTGTGCATTAGCCAACACCATATATTCATGTATATTATTTTTTGTGTAAAGTACATTCTATTTTATTCTTATTTTTGTGTGCATTAGCCAACACCATATATTCATGTATATTATTTTTTGTGTAAAGTATATTCTATTTTATTCTTATTTTTGTGTGCATTAGCCAACACCATATATTCATGTATTTTATTTTTTGTGTAAAGTATATTCTATTTTATTCTTATTTTTGTGTGCATTAGCCAACACCATATATTCATGTATTTTATTTTTTGTGTAAAGTATATTCTATTTTATTCTTATTTTTGTGTGCATTAGACAACACCATATGTTCATGTATATTATTTTTTGTGTAAAGTATATTCTATTTTATTCTTATTTTTGTGTGCATTAGCCAACACCATATATTCATGTATATTATTTTTTGTGTAAAGTACATTCTATTTTATTCTTATTTTTGTGTGCATTAGCCAACACCATATATTCATGTATTTTATTTTTTGTGTAAAGTATATTCTATTTTATTCTTATTTTTGTGTGCATTAGCCAACACCATATATTCATGTATTTTATTTTTTGTGTAAAGTATATTCTATTTTATTCTTATTTTTGTGTGCATTAGACAACACCATATGTTCATGTATATTATTTTTTGTGTAAAGTATATTCTATTTTATTCTTATTTTTGTGTGCATTAGCCAACACCATATATACATGTATATTATTTTTTGTGTAAAGTATATTCTATTTTATTCGTATTTTTGTGTGCATTAGGCAACACCATATATTCATGTATATTATTTTTTGTGTAAAGTATATTCTATTTTATTCTTATTTTTGTGTGCATTAGCCAACACCATATATTCATGTATATTATTTTTTGTGTAAAGTATATTCTATTTTATTCTTATTTTTGTGTGCATTAGCCAACACCATATATTCATGTATATTATTTTTTGTGTAAAGTATATTCTATTTTATTCTTATTTTTGTGTGCATTAGCCAACACCATATATTCATGTATATTATTTTTTGTGTAAAGTATATTCTATTTTATTCTTATTTTTGTGTGCATTAGCCAACACCATATATTCATGTATATTATTTTTTGTGTGAAGTATGTTTTATAATCCAGGCTCGTGGAAGAGAACACAGACAGATCAGGACACCACATACCAGAACACATACCAGATCACGACACAACATATCAGAACACATACCAGATCAGGACGCAACATACCAGAACACATACCAGATCAGGACACAACATACCAGAACACAGACCAGATCAGGACACAACATACCAGAACACAGACCAGATCAGGACACAACATACCAGAACACATACCAGATCAGGA
Source organism: Myxine glutinosa (assembly GCF_964187855.1). Classification (NCBI taxonomy): domain Eukaryota; kingdom Metazoa; phylum Chordata; class Myxini; order Myxiniformes; family Myxinidae; genus Myxine; species Myxine glutinosa. Next base: position 8,974,805 of record NC_136273.1, read on the forward strand.
CACCACATACCAGAACACATACCAGATCACGACACAACATATCAAAACACATACCAGATCAGGACGCAACATACCAGAACACATACCAGATCAGGACACAACATACCAGAACACAGACCAGATCAGGACACAACATACCAGAACACAGACCAGATCAGGACACAACATACCAGAACACATACCAGATCAGGACACAACATACTAGAACACAGACCAGATCAGGACACAACATACCAGAACACAGACCAGATCCGGACACAACATACCAGAACACAGATCAGATCAGGAGGCCATTCAGCCCATCATGCCTGCACTACAGCAACCCCAGTTGCCATGAACCATCCACACACAGCTACCTACAATTCTGCCATCATCCCCATACCCATCTATCTCCAATGCATCTAGGTATCTGTTTAATTCCAAAACTTATCCACCCCTCTCCTGCCACTACATTTCCAGGGAGATCAATCCATGCATCAACTACTCTCAGACTGAAAAACCCCTGCCCTATTACCGTCTTAAGTCTCAGTCTTTCCAATTTGGCTATGTCCCCTGGTCCGATCACTGTCTATTCCACCGAATAATTCATGTGCACCTATCTTGTCCACATCCTTCATTATCTGAAGTATCTCTATCATATCCCCTTTCTCTATCATATTTCCTTTCTAATGTGTAAAGTCCTGTTTCCTTCAGCCGCTCCTCATAGTCTAGCTAGGCACAGAATCAATATAATCACTCTACGCCATACTCTATGGAAGAGATGTTCGTCTTCAGATGTGGTGATCAAAACTGTACACAATAGTCTAGATGAGGGTTCTCTAAATTCCTACATGTATCGGTGTTAATAACACCTCTTTGATTTAATAAAATATTTCCCCCTATGAATACAATATAAAACCATGTTAGCTTTACAAATATCTACCTGGCACTGTGTTGTCTGCTTACGCCTTCCTCCATCCCCCTTCACCTCTGTTGCTACTCCCAGATCTTTCTCCCATGTGACACGTTCCAAGACTGCCCCTTGCATTAGGTAATCCCATTTTTCATTATTCTTACCCATCCCCAGCCATGTGTACGTTTCATAACTGAATTTAACAGGATTTCACCAGACCAGCAATGGAGACTCCTCTCTGTGCATAATTATAGATCATTTGCACATCAAATACACTTGGATTCTAAGTCTCATTAACTCATTTTGCATAAAGCAGCCATCAGCCTTGGTTACCTTAACCTCAATCACGATTTGGTTCAACATATCTTTTCACAGCTTTAGAACAGCTGTGTAAATACTTTGCACTGGAAGCATTCTGGTAGCTAGAATTATGTGTGAAGCTATTTTTTGTGAAGCAATCTGCAGGAATCCTGTGATAAATTGTATGGGATAAAAATAAAATTGTACATCTGCCAGACGTTGCATCGACATCTACAACGCCTTCAGAAAGCATTCACACCCCTTGACCTTTTCACTTTTTGTTGTGTTACAGCCTGAATTCAAAATGGATTAAATTGAGATTTTTTTTTTGTCACTTATCTACACAAAACACCCCATAATGTCAAAGTGGAATTTTTGTTTAACAAGTATTTGTAAAATAATTAAAAATGAAATAAAGAAATATCTCATTTACGTTAAGGATTCAACCCCCTGAATCAATACTTCATAGAAGCTCATTTGGCAGCAATTACAGCTTCGAGTCTTCTTGGGTATGACTGTATCAGCTTTGCACATCACGTTTTTTTGGGGGTTTTTTTGTATACAAGATAGAGGCTCGTGAAAGAGCTAAAATTGGGGAGTTTCTCCCATTCTTCCTTGCAGATTTGCTCAAGCTCTGTCAAGTTGGATAGGGAGCGTCGATGATCAGTAATCTCCAAGTATTTCCACAGATTCTTAAAGAGATTGAAGGTCTGGGTTTTGGCTGGCCTACTCAAGGGCTTTCACATTCATGTTCTGCAACCATTCCAGTGTTGCTTTGTCTCCATGCTTTGGGTCATTGTCCTGTTGGAACGTAAATCTTTGCTGCAGTCTAAGGTGTTTTTTTTTTTTTTTTTTTTTTTTTTTTTTTTTTTTTGTATACAATATCGAGGCTCGTGAAAGAGCGAACATTAATCACACAGAAAGACAAACCGACACATAAAACATATAACATAGGGAGCGGTAGACAAGATGGGGAGAGAGGGGGAAGGACACAAACACAACATTTGAGAGCAGGGACCGAGAGACATGGTGACATCGAGAGATCTGAGAGAGGGCGAGGGCTTTGGGGGGGGGGGCGTGGGAAGGGGGCAGTGGGAGAGGTATAAAACATATGGACACTGCCAGGACTTCCAGGAAAGAAGTTGGAATTTCAAACAAGGTGGATCTGGGGTGAATTAGCGGGGGTAGAAAAGATCAAGGTTTTGGATGGGGGAAGATAAGAGATGGTGGTGAACAGCTGTTTTAAAGACCTGGAGGGAGGAGTGGGATTGAAGGGAGTGAGGGAGTTTGTTCCAGAGGCGGGAGAAAAGAGGAATGAAAGAGTGAAGGTGAGCGGAGAGCCGAGATTTCGGCAGTTTAACCATCAGAGGGTTGCTGGCAGATCTTGTGCGACCTGTAGGAATATTTGGGGGACAGAGCACAGAGAGAGCTGGGGGTGCAAGGCCGGAGAGGAGTCGGTAGAAGACAGAAAGACCACCTACCTGCCTGCGGTGAGTGAGTGAAAGGCCCTCAGAGATAGCTTCATCGCGGGAGATTCCAATAATTCTGAAAGCTTTGGTTTCAACAGCGTGAAGCTGAGCTAGGTGTGAGGCAGGAGCACCGGCCCATAGGGGAGAACAGTATTCCATTGAGCTGCGGATGAAAGCCTTGTATGTGGTGAGGAGCTCAGGTGTGCCGAGGAAGGACTTCGCACGACGGAGGATGCCCAGTCGGCGACTGGCTTTGGAGGCCAGCTTGGAAATGTGGTTTTCCCAAGAAAGATCATGGCAGATAGTGAGACCCAAAATCTTGAGCGACAGAACTTCTTGGAGAGGATTGTTGAGAAAGTAGATGGGAGGGTTATCCAGTCGATCTTTTCGGAGAGACATAGTAAGAGTGTGAGATTTGTCAGGATTGAAAGACATGTTCCACTTGTTTGACCAGTCTGTGATTTTGTCCAGGTCTTCAGAGAGTGAGGAGGCAGCAGACTGCCGATCTGAGGGAAGAGGAATGGAGCGGCAGAGAGTGGAGTCATCAGCAAAGAGATAGAGAGGATTTTCGAGAGAGTCAGAGAGATCATTGATGAAGACCAGAAAAAGCACGGGGCCCAGAACACTGCCTTGGGGAACTCCAGCCTGAACAGGAAGAGGAGATGAGAGAAACCCATTCAGGGCCACACGTTGACGACGACTAGAGAGGAAGTCCGCCAGCCATGCGTGGAGATTTCCATGGATACCAAAGGAGGAGAGTTTGGTGAGCAGAGCGGGGTGCCAGACCGTGTCGAAGGCACGTGATATGTCGAGGGAGACAGCTCTAATTTCCTGTTTGGCATTGAGGACCTCCATCCATTGTTGAGACAGCAGAAGCAGCATGTCCAGAGTAGAGTGACCTGGTCTGAAACCAAATTGATGATCAGAGATCAAGCCATTGGAGAAGAGGAAAGATTTCATATCAGAAGCAATGATGGATTCCATGACTTTGCTGATAATTGGGAGAAGGCTGATTGGTCTGTAGTTGCTAGGATCTGTTTTTGCACCTTTTTTGTGCAAAGCGGTGATGTTGGCTGATTTCCAAGCAGATGGCAGTTGACCTTGAGCAAAAGAGAGGGTGAAGAGAACAGAGAGAGGGTGAGATAGAGCAGCAGAGCAGGATTTTAGGACCCGTGGGCTGATGCCGTCGGGTCCAGTTGCAGAATCAGAGTCGAGGGTTGACAGAAACTTTTCCACCTTGTCAGGGGGAAAGGACACGGAGTCCAGGAGCAGCAGGGTACGACTGGGTATGGTGGGTACAGAGAGGGATGGGTTTGGGACACAAGATTTAGAGGCAAACACAGAGTTGAGGCATTCAGCTTTTTCACGTGCGGAGTCAGCTGTGTAGCCGTTTGAGGTAAGGGAGGGGATGGAGGGGGAACAAACACCAGAAACGGATTTGACCAGACGCCACCAGGATTTGGAAGAGGGAGACAGATAAGAGAGTTCGGTCTTGAGAACGGAGAGATATTGTTTCCTGGCTCTCCTGAGGGTGGACACACACTTGTTTCGGGCTTTGTGAAAGGAAATGAGATTTCCTTCCGTTGGATTTGCTTTCCAGGAGACGAAGGCAAGTTGTTTCTGGGCAACAGCCTCACCACAAGATTCCGTGTACCATGGACGGGAGGAAGGGTATGACAACTGAAGACGAGATGGGATAAATCTGTGCATGAGAGAGAGCAATTTACTTTGGAAGAATTCCCAGGATGAGTTGATGTCAGAGGTGGTAGAGATGGGAGACCAGTCCAGATGATTGATGGCTGCTTGAAGACCGTGCCAGTTGGCCTGAGTGAAATGCCAGACTCGTCGACGCTGAGCAGGCTCCCTGAGGATGGTCAGAGAGATGTCCACTTTAACAAGGACATGATCAGATGATCCGATCGGAGCAGAAGAAGAGCAGCAGACATTTTCAGGGAAGTTAGTCATAACCAAGTCCAGAAGAGAAGATGTTCCGTTGACTGAGATCCGGGTCGGGAAATTGACAGATTGTGTCAGTCCCAGTGAGTCGCAGAAGTCCTTTGCTGAGGAGCCATGGCTGGTGAGAAAGGTACCCACACCCAGCCAACTGGCATGATGACAGTTGAAATCACCACATATGAGGAAGAGAGAGTTGGGATGAGTAGATAGAAGTTGGTCCATATCATCAGACAGTGAGATGTAGATGGAGTCATCACTGTTTGGTGGACGGTACAACACACATATGAACAAGAGGTGGGAGCGAAGGGGAAGCCGTAGCCAGAGGTATTCCTGGGGGTGAGGTGGAGAGAGTGCAGTGCAGGGCGAGTGAGGAAGAGAGTTTTTGATAAAGATAGCAACCCCGCCTCCAGGACGAGGCTCAGGTCTATCATACCGGAGGAGGGAGTAGCCCGGGAGAGATACTATGGAATCAGAGACATCATAAAGGAGGAAAGTTTCTGTTAAGCAGATCACGTCTGGTTTGACAGAAGCAACCTGTATGGAGAGATCAGTTAAGTTTGAACGAAGGCCCCTGATGTTTGAGGTCCATACCGTTAATGAAGAGGAAGGGGGAGCATCAGATACAGAACAGGGGGGAGGAGGGGTAGGGTAAGATGTGGAAGAGGTGGAAGAGGTAGGGAGAGCTGTTGAAGGTGTGTCAGAGATTTCAGAATAGCTCAGAGAAAGGGAAGGATGGGGCGGACAAAAGGTTTGATGGTGATTGGGTGAGCCACAATGAGGTGTTATTTGAGGAGGGGGAAGAGCGAGGCAGAAGGTTGGGGGAGATGGAGGTGAGAGTTTGAAGGGGGAAGAAGCGGGGAGGACGCTTTGAGGAGGGGGAGTGAGCGGGGGGAAATTGAGAAGCAATGAGGGTGGGGAGATTTGAAGGGGAGGGGTGAGGGGGGAGTTTGGGAGGGAAGGGACAAGGGGAGGGATTTGAAAGGGATGGGATATGGGGGAGATTTGGAGGGGAGGGGTGAGGCAGGAGTCTAGGAGGGGAGGGGCGAGGGGGCGTCTTGGCGGGGAGGGGTGAGGGGGTAGTTTAGGAGGGAGGGGGCAAGGGGGGAGATTTGAAAGGGATGGGTGATGGGGAAGATTTGGAGGGGAGGGGTGATGGGGAAGATTTGGAGGGGAGGGGTTATGTGGAAGATTTGGAGGGGAGGGGTGAGATTGGATTTTTGAAAGTGTACGATTTATGGGAAACGAACATTTATTGCAAAATGAGTTTCTTGTGACCTTCGAGTTAAAAATACGTTTAAGGACGCTGGATGGAGGATGGAGTGCAGGAGAGTTTAGGGAATGTAGAAAAAAGGCACTATAGGAGATGGATATTTTTTTTGGGATGAATTGATTTGGTGAGCAAGTCGAAAGCAGCCTTTTAAAGAAGAAGAAGAAAAAGGTGTTATAAAATATGACGGAATACATAACTTGAGGGGAAAGTGTAAACATTGAAGGTTAATGAGTGAAAACTATCTGGGGAAATGGGGGAGAAACACGTGGTCGAAGAACGAACGAACGAATAAGAATGAATAAACGAATGAGAACAGAGAAGGAAATGTTTTTTTTTTTTTGTTTTTTTTTTGAGTTGAGATTTACACAAGGAAGTAGGCTATGGGTGAAAAGACTGGGAATACAGAGAACGAAAGTTATTGGATCACAAACGACGGACCACTGAGAGAAAAACAAAGCCTCAAGGTTGTACAGTGCACACTGTACAAGGCCTTGCTCGCGACACGGCAAACAGACGATCAATTTATGAAAGATAAACACCGAGAAACAACCAAAGTTGCACACAATAACTTCACACACCGAAAGATAAATACAGTTTCGACAAAATACAATTGTGAACAGACTTAACTTCGAAAAACGTGGAGACCGTGTGGAGCTTCGAAAATCCCTGCCGCCGTCTCCAAGATCTCGCGAGATCTCGCGAGTTTTGCACTCTGAAGCAGGTTCTCCTCCAGGATTTTGCCTGCATTTGGCTCCATTCATTGTTCCCTCTATCCTTACAAGTCTCCAGTCCCTGCTGCTGAAAAGCATCTCCATAGCATGATGCTGCCACCACCATGCTTCACTGTAGGGATGGTGTTAGATGGATGATGAGCTGTGCCCGGTTTCTGCCAGATGTAGTGCTTTGCATTCAGGCCAAATAATAAAATTTTCGTCTCATCAGACCACAGAATCCTTTTGCTCCATGCTCTCAGGCTGCAACATGCCTTTTTCTCAGGAGTGGCTTCTGTCTGGCAACTCTCCCATAACGCATAGATTTGTGAAGTGCTGCAGAGACTGTTGTCCTTCTGGAAGGGTCTCCCATCTCAGCCAAGGAACTACATAGTTCTGTCAGAGTGGTCATTTAATTATTGGTCACCTCCATGACCGAGGTCCGTCTTGCCCGGTTGCTCAGTTTGGTCGAACGGCCAGCTCTAGAAAGAGTCTGGGTAGTTAGTTTCATATTCTTTCCTGTTCCAAATGATGGAGCTCACTATGCTCTTGGGAACTTTCAACACTCTAGAAATTGTCTTATACCCTTCCCCAGATCAATACCTCCTCACAATTCTATCTCGGAGTTCTACGGAGAGTTCTTTGGACTTCATATTAGAGTTTCTGCTCTGACATGGACTGTCAACTGTGGGACCTTGTATTATAAGTTGAAAGGTGCATTTATTCTAAATCATGTTCAATCAACTGAATTGGCCACAGTTGGACTCCAATCAACTTGTATGGACATCTCAAGGATGATCAAAGGTACTGTATATGTATATATATTTCTGAGACACTGTTGTATATATATTTCTGAGGCACTGTATATATATATATATATATATATATATATATACACATACATACATACATACATACATACATACATACATACATACACTACATGACCAAAAGTATGTGGACACCCGAACATGACACATCTCACTCCAAAATCATGGGCATTAATATGGAGTTGGTCCCCCCCCCCCCCCCCTTGCTGCTATAACAGCCTCCACTTTTCTGGGAAGGTTTTTCACGAGATGTTGGAACATTGCTGTGGGGATTTGTTTCCATTCAGCCACAAGAGCATAAGTGAGGTCGGGCACTGATGTTGGGCAATTAGGCCTGGCTCGCAGTTGGCATTCCAATTGATCCCAAGGGTGTTCAATGGGGTTGAGATCATGGCTCTCTGCAGGCCAGTCAAGTTCTTCCACACCGATCTCGACAAACCATTTCTGTATGGACCTCGTTTTGTGCACGCGGGCATTGTCATGCTGAAACAGGAAAGGGCCTTCCCCAAACTGTTATCACAAAGTTGGAAGCACACAATTGTCTAGAATGTCATTGTGTGCTGTTGCGTTAAGATTTTCCTTCACTAGAACTAAGGGGCCTAGCCCGAACCATGAAAAACAGGCCCAGACCATTATTCCTCCTCCACCAAACTTTACAGGTGGCACTATGCATTCTGGCAGGTAGCATTCTCCTGGCATCCACCAAACCCAGATTTGTCCGTCGGACTGCCAGATGATGAAGCATGATTCATCACTCCAGAGAACGTATTTTCACTGTTACAGAGTCCAATGGCGGCGAGCTTTACACAACTCCAGCCGATGCTTGGCATTGCGCATGGTGATCTTAGGCTTGTGTGTGGCTGCTCGGCCATGGAAACCATTTCATGAAGCTTTCTACGAACAGTTGTTGTGCTGACGTTTCTGCCAGAGGAAGTTTGGAACTTGTTGTGAGTGTTGCAAACTGAGGACACGATTTTTACATGCTTCAGCCCTCAGTGATCCCGTTCTGTGAGCTTGTGTGGCCTACCACTTCGCTGCTGGGGCTGTTGTTGCTCCTAGTCGTTTCCACTTCGCAATAACAGCACTTACAGTTGAACGGGACAGCTCTAGCAGGGCAGAAATGTGATGAACTGACTTGTTGGAAAGGTGGCATCCTATGATGGTGCCACGTTGAAGGTCACTGAGCTCTTCAGTATGGTCCATTCTCCTGCCAATGTTTGTCTATGGAGATTGCATGGCTGTGTGCTTGATTATATTTACCTGTCAGCAATTGGGTGTGGCTGAAATATCCGAATCCACTAATTAGAAGAGGTGTCTGCATACTTTTGGTCATGGAGTGTATATATATATATACTGGCAGGAGTAGCTCGGCATTGCTAGGGGGGGGGGGGGAGGGGGGAGGGAGGAGAAGGAGGGGTGAGGAAGGAGGGTGGGGTGTGAGAGGAGAGGGAGGGGTAAGATATACTACATATACATATTTCTGGGGGGGAGGGGATTTTGACAGGCCCCCCCCGTTTTGGGGGAGGGGGGGATGAGAAGGAGAAAATCTTTACCCGTGCAAAGAGTGCTTTAACCTCAGTGTTGCTCAGGTAAAAAAAAGGAAATTGCAATACCCTCTTACCTCTGTTGCCCAGGTAAAAAAGAAAATTGTAATACCCTCTGCCACCATCACCAGGTGGCGCTACATGGTACACATTTACATAAGAGAATTTACGCCCCTCTTCCGGTCCCCCACACCCCCGAATGAGGCCGCGGCCATAGGACTTAGGCTATGTGGCTGCGGACATAGGACATAGGCTATGAGGCCGCGGCCACATAGCCTATGTTCCTCCCCCAGACAAAGTTGTATTTGTACCCAGAGTAAAGTATGAAAGCGTTTATAGCTGGAGCACCCGGCGTTGTTCAAGTGAAAAAGAAACATTGACATATTTGAAATGACGGCAAATATAATGGAAAAGCAATTACATCCAAATCAGAATCCATCACAAATGTCAAATCATCATTTTACCTTTTCGTTGAAAATATGCTGGTGAATGTGCCGTTCATCACGTTTCTGAGTTAAGTATGATGACGTTCAGGAAGAAGAAGAAGCCTTACCACCAACTTCGACCACTTCAGGAATTGTTTTTTTATTATTTGTGTTCAAATGTCTGGTATTTGTTTTGTATTTATTTATGCGAATGTGTACTTGTATATAACTGTCATTAATCAAAAAGGCTTCGGCACTATCAAGTGATTTTTTTTTTTAATCCAAAAAAACGAACTTAAAAAATAGAAAAGTTTTTTTGCCTAAAACACTCCCAGGCACTCACTGATGAACCGCTGAAAGTTTGATGAAGATACGTTCAGCCATCTGAGAAAAATGTCGACACACACACAGACCAACGGCTCTCTTGTATAGACCACCACCACCTTTCGAGGCCATTTTTCCCCGCAGAGTAGGGGTTGGCCTTTTATTTTGGCACCGTGGGTCCCCTTTGTTTGGAGCAATGTTTTACGGCCAAATGCCCTTCCTGCCGCCAGCCCTGTTATTTAAACCTCAGACATTTAGTTTGGTTTGCTCTTTGTTGTTGAAGTGTGCGGTGTCACCATGCCTAGATCAAAAGAGCTCTCTGAGGCCTTCAGAAAGAAGGTTATAGATGCCTACGAGTCTGGGAAGGAATTTTAAAAGATCTCCAAACAATTTGAAATCAGTCATTCGACTGTCCGGACGATCATCTACAAGTGGAGGAGATTCCAAACAACTGCCAACTTGTTCAGGCCAAGCCATCCCAGCAAGTTCAGCCCGAGAGCAGACCGCAAGATGCTGAAAGAAGTCTCTAAGAACCCCAGAAAGTCATCACGGGACCTACAGGTAGCCAACGTGCACGAGTCTACCATTAGAAAGAGGCTGCACAAATTTGATCTACATGGGAGGTGTGCCAGGAGGAAACCTTTGCTGTCCAGAAAGAACGTCAGGGCAAGACTAAAGTTTGCCAATGAACACCTAGGCAAAGACCAGCTGGAACAATGTGCTCTGGACAGATGAGTCAAAGGTAGAGCTATTTGGCCACAGTACCAGAAGACATGTTTGGCGAAAACCAAAGACAGCATTTGACCACAATAACCTGATAACAACTGTAAAGCATGGTGGTGGAAATATTATGGTTTGGGGCAGCTTTGCTGCATCAGGGCCTGGGCAGCTCACCATCATAGAATCCACGATGAATACTTCATTGTACCAGAGGGTGCTTGAGGATAATGTGAGGCCATCTGTCGGAAAGTTGAAGCTCAACCGAAGGTGGACCTTGCAACATGACAATGACCCTAAACATACCAGTAAATCCACCAAGGAATGGCTGAAAAGAAAGAAATGGAGGGTTCTGGAATGGCCAAGTCAAAGCCCGGATCAAAATCCCATTGGGATGTTGTGGGGGGATTTGAAACGAGCTGTGCATGCAAGAAACCCCTCAAACATCGCACAGCTGAAATAATTCTGCATGGAGGAGTGGGCAAAAATTTCTCCCAGTCGATGTCAGAGACTGGTAGACAGTTATAAGAAACGCCTACTTGAGGTTGTTTCTGCCAAAGGGGGCAATACCACCTATTAGAGCCAAGGGTGTACTTACTTTTTCCACATGCGAAATTTGCATTTATGTTTATTTAAATTATAGGCTACAATGGACTACAAAATGTAAATGTTTCATGATATTTGTTATATTATATCACCTTTATCTTAGTGTAGCAGCATAGCAAACCTGTTGTGCATTTTGTGATACAAGCACCAAATTTGGCACAAATGTACATTAATATGTTGCGAACATTTTCAGATATTGGGCCACTTGAAATTCCGTAATTTTTTTTTTCAAATTTTTTCAAATTTCGTAATTTCAAATTTTTCGGGTGACACCGTCACAATTTCGGTCTTCGAGGCCGGCCGATATAGTGGGGCGGCTTAGCCCAAATATTCAAAAGAATTGTGCATTTTGTGATACAAGCACCAAATTTGGCATAAATGTACATTAATATGTTGAGAACATTGTGTGGTCAGCAATGAAGACGAGAGTCTGAATTACATGTATGCAAAAGACCTTGTGAACCAGTGAAGCAAATACACGGGTAAGCATGAATTAAATCTAGGGCATGATATAATTTCCATGATGTTTACCTCTACACTCAATGGTGGAAGGAGGTAATGTTTTGATCCCAGCTTGTCTGTATGTCTGTTTGTCTGTTAGTCCACAAAATTCCAGACAAAGCTTGTAGTAGTGGTAGTTGTAGTGGTAGTGGTGATAACAGAAATTGTTATATAGAACTGAACTTATATTATTATTATATGCAGAAAATAACTTCATTTCTATATGCCCTGCAGTGGACAGGTTAATTGGTTTATGCACTGAAGGGGTCACCCTGGTGTGCACTGCTGTGTTCTGCCTCACTGAGTTGTTCAGGTATGATGTACTCAGCACAAGCTTCCGGTCGGCCCGGAGGTGGGGGTGCGGGGCCTGTCACGGAACGTCAAAACAAACGGCCTGCCGGGGCCGCCCAAAAGTCGGGCGTGAGGGGCGCGTCCACTAATGGAACGCCTCTCGCTTCCCAGATCGAGGGCCACGTGGTCAGGAGAACCTCGTCCCTTCCGGTCACACTTTGCCTATCGGCCGGCCTCGAAGACCGAAATTGTGACGGTGTCACCCGAAAAATTTGAAATTACGAAATTTGAAAAAATTTGAAAAAAAAAATTACGGAATTTCAAGTGGCCCAATATCTGAAAATGTTCGCAACATATTAATGTACATTTGTGCCAAATTTCGTGCTTGTATCACAAAATGCACAATTCTTTTGAATATTTGGGCTAAGCCGCCCCACTATCTATCAATATTGTTGAAATGAAGATCAAATAGCTGTATGTTGAAATATGTTGAAAAAGTCAAAACTTTACATGGGGTGTACTTACTTTTTCACGTGACTGTATATTGATATACATATATACAGTGAAACCTTGACTTACGAGTTTAATTCGTTCTGTGACCGAGCTCGTAACTCAATTTGCTCGTTTCTCAAATTAAATTTCCCCATTAAAATGCTATTAATCCGTTCCAGCCCGCCAAAAACCACACCAATTTTTTTTTAAATATACAGTATATATAAAAATATCTCGCGCTTTATATTTCACCTGTATGCAGCATACAAGTTGGCAGGATGGCCTGGACTGGAGGTACGCACACTTGACTCTATACTGTCCAGCCTGGGTTTGAATCCCGACCCAGCTGTAACCTGTCATGGGTGAATCACAGGCAGGGTGATTCATCAATGTGTGTACCGCTAAACTGGGCGCCCCGTTTGTGTCCCATTAGTTGTTGGATGTTAAGGATCTCACCGTGTTTTCCACAAAGAGAAGGCGAGCTATCGCCTGCACTCTGAACAAGTTGTGGCCTGGCATGCTCTTCTCCTCTGCCGTTATATACGTCCTCCTCGGCATCTTTTTCCAGAAGAGCCCTGTCTCGTCACAGTTGAAGATTTGCTGGGGGATGTATCGTTCGGCTTCTATCAGTTCGGCAAAGGTTATAATAAAATCTTCAGCTGCCTTCACATCCGCCTCACCAAGTCGACAACACGCACACCTCGCTCATGTTTTTCGACGATTGCGTGTTTTATATCCAAGCACATCATCCTCTTCTTCTTCTCAGAACTGCCCTTGGCACTCAATTTCTTAGGACCCATGGTTAAAACTAAGAAATTTTCCAAAATAACCAAAATGCGAAAACAAAGCAGCAGCGATATACGGCAGAGATGCTTGCACGGCAAGATAACCACGTGACCGGAACCCACCTGGTGGCGGGTGGCGTAAGCTCCAAAATAACCAAAATGCGAAAACAAAGCAGCAGCGATATACGGCAGAGATGCTTGCACGCCAAGATAACCACGTGACCGGAACCCACCTGGTGGCGGGTGGCGTAAGCTCCAAAATAACCAAAATGCGAAAACAAAGCAGCAGCGATATACGGCAGAGATGCTTGCACGGCAAGATAACCACGTGACCGGAACCCACCTGGTGGCGGGTGGCGTAAGCTCGTAACTCAGATCTCGGCTCGCATCTCAAAGCAATAAACCGCCCGAGCGACGGCTCGTATCTCGGAAAACTCGTAAGTTGGTGCACTCGTAAGTCAAGGTTTCACTGTATATATATATACACTAGTGGGATATGCTTACACATTGTAACTGTGCAATAAGGCCCGCCGGCCGAAGGACGGGGCCGGGGACCCGGAAACCCGCACCGGCACCGGAGAGTTTCCCGCCGCCACCCGAGGCGCACGTTAGACCCCCAACGAGACGCGTGCGGTGACGGTCCGAGCGTCGCGCCGCAAGCGCCGACCGCGGCCCCGCCGGCAGCGCCAAGAACCGTCGCCCCGCCGCGACCACGGTTGCCCGCGGAGGACGACGGGACGGGGAGGCTCGTGGGAGCCGGCGGGACGCGCGACCGACAACGACGACGAGCACAGGGGTCGGCGCGCGCACCACGTGGGGCGCTCGACCAAGGGCCACGACGGGAGGGACGTCCCCGGACACGGCACCGGACCGGACCCCGGACGCACCGCCCGTGCCGGCGGTAGAACCCGATGCCACGCCGCGAGGCGCCGGCGGACCGGACGACGGGCCGGGAGCCCCGCGGGCCCGGGAAACGGAGGCTCGCCCCGACCGCGAGCGCGTTCCCGTACACCGCTTCGCGCCCCGACTCAACCGACCCAGCCCTTAGAGCCAATCCTTGTCCCGAAGTTACGGATCCGGCTTGCCGACTTCCCTTACCCACATTGTTCCATTGCACCAGAGGCTGTTCACCTTGGAGACCTGCTGCGGATATGGGTACGGCCCAGAGCGAGATTCAGTCATCGCACCCGGATTTTCAAGGGGCGGCGAGGGCCCGCAGGAGCCGCGGCACTCTGCAGGGCGCGGGCCCCTATCGGGTAAAACCCATTCCAGGGCGCCCGTCCCTTCACGAAGAAAAGAAAACTCTTCCCGGCACCCCCGCCGCCATCTCCAGGCGCGCTTTGCGTTACCGCAACGTTGGGAGGCCGCGGCAAGCGCGAGCCGTCCCCCGACCTTTCTCCGCACTCTGGGTTCGGGGATCTGAGCCCGATTCCCTTTCGCTCGCACCGGGGCAGATGGGAGCCCATCGCCCAACATCGTCTGTAAGGCCTTCGCCCGTCACTTAGGACCGACTCACCCATGTCCAAGCGCTGTTCACATGGAACCCTTCTCCACCTCGGCCTTCAAAGTCTCTCGTTTGAATATTTGCTACTACCACCAAGATCTGCACCCGCGGCGGCTCCACCCGGGCCCGCGCCCAAGGCTTCAGCGCCACCGCGGCGGCCCTCCTACTCGTCGCGGCGTAGCGCACGGACGGTGCGCAGCGCGGCAAAGCAAAAGCAAAGTCACCGCGCGCCAACGGTTACATCGCCTGCGACGGCCGGGTATAGGCCCGACGCTCGAGCGCCATCCATTTTCAGCGCCAGTTGATTCGGCAGGTGAGTCGTTACACACTCCTTAGCGGATTCCGACTTCCATGGCCACCGCCCTGCTGTCTCGACCAACCAACACCTTTTGCCAGGGCTCCGATGAGCGTTCGTGTTCGGTGCCTTAACCCGGCGTTCGGTTCATCCCACAGCGCCAGTTCTGCTTACCAAAAGTGGCCCACTGGGCAGCTCGCATTCTTTGCTCGCGCGCCCGCCGCCCGGAGACGGCGAACGCACGCGCCCGGCTCCGAAGACGCGAGCCGGGCGTCTTACCCATTCAAAGTTTGAGAATAGGTTGAAGCCGTTTCGGCCCCAATGCCTCTCGTCAGTCGCTTTACCGGATAAAACTGCGCATCCAGCGAGAGCTCCAGCTATCCTGAGGGAAACTTCGGAGGGAACCAGCTACTAGATGATTCGATTGGTCTTTCGCCCCTACACCCGGGTCGTACGATCGATTTGCACGTCAGAACCGCTGCGGGCCTCCACCAGGGTTTCCCCTGGCTTCGCCCTGCCCGGGCGTAGCTCACCATCTTTCAGGTACCAACAAGTACATAATAAATAGAAGCGTTATGGTTGTGGGCAAGCATCACCGACCTCCTGCTAGATATCATTTTAGATTTACTTATTTATTTTGCGGATGCATTTACGGTTTTTTAAATGTAAATTTCCATTTGTGGACGCTTTTTCATTTACAGACATTATTGTCATGTTTATTTCACAGTTTACAATTGCTTGATGTCGATTGAGGTTGTTTTTTTTTTGAGGTTTTTTTCTTTATGTACGCGCTTATGGTTTTTTCCCCGTAAATTTTGGTTTCTGGATGCTTTCCGACAGTTCTGTGATTTTCCCGGTGTACCGGCTTCGATGTCCGGCAGCACGCCAAATTTCAGCTTTCGAGGACATCCGGAAGGTACCGAACATTAATATCAGTCATTGATTAGAATGCACTTTACATATTAGATATGTATATACACCAAAGGCCTAATCACATCTCTCACCCGTAATTGTGGGGAACAACTAATCAGTTCTAACCTAATCAATGGTCCACAGCTGCAGCTTGGACTTTGTAATGAATAACTCCTCTGCCCTGATACCCAAATAAAGCTGCTTAAAGCAACCAAGAAAAGCTACACAAGTAAGCCCTTTGCTGTTTCAAACCTTACCCAGGTTCCTCCATGACTGCAGGCATTTACACGTAGCACATGCATGGTAATCCCAATGCTACACGCCCGCATCAGCTGCCGGACCAGTTTTATCGCTTATTGGTGAGTTGTTAGCGACAACATCAACAGAAATGTCCACCACTGAGCCTATCTAACATGTACAACGTGCAATGCCAATAGCAGTTAACATATCAAAGGCCCAATCATGTTTCTCACCCATAATTGGAGGGAAGAACCAATCAACTTTCACCTAATCAATTATCCCCAGTTGCAGCTAGGACTTTATAATTTGTAACCACTCTGCTCTTCTCACCAAAGAAAGCTGCATAAAGCAACCAAGAAAAGCTATACTTTTGGGGAGTGGGACGGAGGAGTATGGGGCAAAATGTATTTGGCACCCATCACTTGCCTCTGGCTACCCTGAGCACTTGTGCAAAATTTGAGGGAAATTGGCCAAGCAATTTCGGTCTTGAAGTCAGAGGCCATTCATAGTGAAATTAAACATCAATGCCCAAAACAAGAAATTTGAATCCTGCAAAATATAAACTGCAACTGCAAGTTGTAATAAGAGAATGAACGGAATGTAAGACATTTGCTATCTGTACATACTGGGGACATGCATGTGGGGAGTTAGTTCACTTCTAAAAATGTTCTTCCATGCATCGAATCACAAGACAACCATGACTTCTCATAATGGCATGAGTCAGCACCTGCCTCGAGTGCATGCCAAAGAATTACAAGGAACTTCAATGCAGGAGGAGGCCATTAGGCCCATCAAGCCTGCACAAGTTCTTGTTCTAACATTAATTATGAAATAACGAACTAATTAATCCCCTTGTGCCTTGAGCTATTTTCGTGCAATATGTATATCACGCACAGGACAAAGAAAAGTAGACAGTGTAATATTGCAATGACAGTCGAGAATGGGTAAATATATACTGCATGCTAAATTGGATTGGAAGATAGGTTCCCTGCATCCCGAGCCAGGAATTCCAATGGGAATTCTAACAGGCAACCCCCGTAATCTTATCTACTCAGGGAGGAAGATCAAAATGTTACGTTCTCTTTGCATGCTCATGGGGGAGTGAAAAAGTTCTCAGAGCTAAATCTGGACTCCTATTCCCACAGCAACAGAAAACTCTCCCTCTGCTTGGAAAAATGTGTGGAACTGGTGATAAACAACTGGAGAAAACGACTAACATCCCTGGTGAGTTTTACTTGTTCAAGTTCATTCTTTCATAAGTCGAAGAAAGCATTTTAACCCTATCCCTTGCCACGCACAGAATATATCTTTGCCCTTTATAATATCACAGTTAATTACTCATTGTGCAGCATCTGGATGTTGGCTGCATCACTTCTCGGAGTACAGCTGTGCTGCTGATGCAGTGAACTCCTCCCCCATCCCTGTAGATTAAGGCAGGAATTTTATATTTTGACAGGGTATCCAACTTAAACATCCGCTAAGCAAATGCTAGCGAACGGGACAGCCAGCTTCTTCTCTAGCCAGAGATGCACTCTCTGATTCATCGATCCACCTGCGAAGCGCCAAGAAAGCTTTCGTGCGGAGGAAGAAATTTAACCCCGACGAGATATCTCAAAGTCACGTGCACTCCTCTGAGATACCCTGTCCTCCCCCAATCAGTAGGCCTACCATCCCATTACCAAACCTCAGCAGGTAATTCGTTTAATTGGGGCAGCGAGATCACAAATTTCTTTACTTATTTAAACCTGCTTCATTGCTGATTATTATCTTAAGGCTTCATACTGGCCGACCTACAGGGTTATTTAAATTGTCATCCGAATCGTAGCTCCATATTTGATCAAAGACATTTATAAATCTGGGATTTAATTGTGGTTGTAAGTAAAAGGTTAAACTTTACTCTCTCAATTTCGAGTCTTCGGAAAGTCTTACCTTGATGTAGAGTTGCTGGAATTCCTCCAGGTTTAGTTTTCCACTTGGGCAGTCTTTAAGAAATCCCTTGTACCACTGTTTGAGTTCTTGTTCATTGAACTCGGTACTCTTGAGGAGGTCCTCCAAGACCTCGGGAGCGAGCTTGCTGTTCTGTTTCCCCATTGTGGAAAAGAGGACCTACAGGAATGGGAGACAGTGGTCATACAATGGGAATATAGAGTGAAACCTCTTCACACATCATTATATGAGCTTTGGTCAGAATTTGTGGTTAAAGAAAATAAATACTATACTTGAAAGTTTATCTCTGGTTACTTTCTGGCATTTAATTTTGGGTATAGTTAATCAAGTGGACCAGCATGTCTTTTTAGTCTCTGTCTCTGTCTCTCTCACTGTCTCTGTCTCTCTGTCTCTCTGTCTCTCCCTGTGCAATATCGAGGCTCATGGAAGACCTGGCTTAATTGCTCGATGCCTCGTAAAAATACCAACTCGGTTATGTGATGAAGCCAAAACATTGCTATTGCTTTTGTGTGTATATAATATATCGTGTTTAGATACCTTGGATTGATTCCAATTCCACTGGGCCATAAAGGAATTATCCTTTACGAGTGAGGTACCCATGCTACGCACAGGTGGGAGGCCAGAAGCAAACAGACAATGCAGAAACGGCGAATGCTAAAGCATGAAACCAATAAATTCCGCATTCCTGTAGCACCTTCAGTCGCATGTCAGACATGGACAGCAAGTTCGTGAAGGACTTCCATGAAAAACGTACCCGTTGGCAAACAAACAGGTACGGTGGTCCATACCCAGTCAATGGCGAATCTGCATATGGCGATCCGCGAATTCACGTTTAGAAAGTAGAAACTGTCACGGCATTTCGTCATTCACTTGAACTCGATATCTCTTTTTTCATTCCAAACAGCATAACTCCAATCACAAATAAAATAACATTAATATAAAAAATAAACTTTTAACAACATTCGTGACATAAACAAATATAAACAAACATAAACAAAACAAAACAAACATAACACTCTTACGATGTCTCTCCGAAAAGACCGACTGGACAACCCTCCCATCTACTTTCTGAATAATCCTCTCCAAGAAGTTCTGTCACTCAAGCTTTTGGGTCTCGCTATCTGCCATGATCTTTCCTGGGAAAACCACATTTCCAAGCTGGCCTCCAAAGCCAGTCGCCGACTGGGCATCCTCCGTCGTGCGAAGTCCTTCCTTCCTTGTGTCCGTGCACACCTGAGCTCCTCACCACATACAAGGCTTTCATCCGCAGCTCTATGGAATACTGCTCTCCCCTCTGGGCTGGTGCTCCTGCCTCACACCTAGCTCGTCTTCACGCTGTTGAAACCAAAGCGTTCAGAATCATTGGAATCTCCCGCGATGACGCTATCTTCGAGGGCCTTTCACTTAATCACCGCAGGCAGGTTGGTGGTCTTTCCGTCTTCTACCGACTCCTCTCCGGCCTTGCTCCCCCAGCTCTCTCTGGGCTCTGTCCCCCAAATATTCCTGCAGGTCGCACAAGATCTGCCTGCAACCCTCTTATGGTTAAACTGCCGAAATCAAGACTCTCTGCTCACCTTCACTCCTTCATTCCTCTTTTCTCCCGCCTCTGGAACAAACTCCCTCACTCTCTTCAATCCCACTCCTCCCTCCAGGTCTTTAAAACGGCTGTTCACCACCATCTCTTATCTTCCCCAATCCAAAACCTTGATCTTTTCTACCCCCGCTAATTTCACCCCAAATCCACTTTTTTGAGGTGACTTTTGACTTCTTTCCTGGAAGTCCTTGGTGTCCTTGCGCTTTATACCTATCCTGCCTCCCCCCAGGCCCTCTCCCTCCAAAAACATCTCCCGATGTCCCTGCTCTCAAATGTTGTGTTTGTGTGCTTCCTCCCCTTCTCTCCCCATCTTGTCGACCGCTCCCCTTTTTATATACTTTGTTTGCTTGTTTGTTTGATTTGTTTTTTTGATAAATGTTAGCTCTTTCACGAGCCTCGACTCTGTATACAAAAAAAAAAAAATGCTTTTAATGTTTGCTGTTTCTTTTTCACCCTGAAGAGAAAAGTTACAAGTACAGATACATTCAAAATACACCGGCCCCATGCCAAAAAATAAATATCCTCCAGCGCAGTATTGTCGGGGAGCCCTTTGGTTTCTTTGCTTCTTTGGCTCAGCTGGGTAGTGTATTTTATTATGATTGATATATATATTGTAACGGTTTTCCGCCACCCTTCCTACCCTTACCAAGGGGGGATTAAGCCCCATGTTCTTTCTGGGCCTGGCGTAACCGAGACTTGAAATGCCTCTTCCGGGCAAACGCAAGGTAGGGTTTCGGGACGAAGTCTCGCTCGTACCTAAATACCTGCGCCGCCACAGAAGCGGGGAACCAGGCCTCGCACGAGCCACGTGTAATTTGAGTACACCGAGCGGATTGCGTACCACGTGGTCCATGCAGTCACCATTAATATTGGACCCCGATTAGAGCGGTTCTCTTCGTACCACGCTTAGTCAATGAGGGAAAACACTAGGCGGTCGAATAAAGAAATAACAGGATTTTATTATTATTATTTACACAATGTACAAGTTGGTAGAAAGCAGACACAGAGCAGAACTTAATCAGTCTTATGCTTAAATCCCAGACGCGGGCCCGGTCACACTCACACAGGGAAATTGCAGGCAGGATGCTGTTCTCGCGCTGCCTTGATCATCCAGGAGCGGCGGCCCGGCGTGCTCTCCACGGTCCCAGCACGTCCCGCGAAGAAGGCAAGCATGCGGTGGAAAGGAATCCACGTAGCGCGTCCCTCGAACAAAAGGCAGATGAGGCAGGAAGGAAATGTACGCGTCTCTCAGCGCGGCTAGGCGGTTCCACAGCGCGTTTAGTAACCAGTGCGCTATCACTTGCGTAACCCAATGCAACAGAGGCTCGGCCTTAAGCTCAACCGAGCATCCACTTTAATATGAGCGCTTTTACCCGGTTCATGCGCGTCTTTCTCCGATCTCGTAACCCTCATCAATACGCGAACCTCTCCGCACTCAACTCCTGCTCCGAGCTGCCGCTCTGCTGACCTCGACTCTTCCAACTCCTCGACGCTCTTCGTCTCCTGGGGCTTTGCGCAACGGGTTATATTTGCCACGCCCAGAGCCTTCTCGAACGTTCCAACCACACCCCATGACGCAGTGCTGCAGCCACACCCTCTGAGCCCTGATTGGCGGCTCACGCTTACCGTCAGCTTCTTTGCCGTCCTCATTCGGTCCCGACCTGACCTGCCAGGCTTGCCTCGTGTTAATTCGCGCCAAAAAGCCAAAGGCAGCACAAAGAGGCGTAAGAGGCAGAAGGCAATGGAGGCGGCATAAGGCAATGGAAGTATGAGAAGGACCGACTCTCATTATTCTACTCAACGCAAAACTAACACAGGGAAAGGACTATTCTCACACATATTATGAAATAACTGAACTATCGCGAGGCTACGTGTTGTTGTGTGACTAACTATGAGGGGGAAATTTAACCTTTATTGCACAAAACTCAAAACCGCAACAATATATATATATATATATATACACCTGTATGGTACACCATACATATCTCTCCCGTCGGTATCTCTCCCGTCGGTATGTCCTAAGGGTATTTTTATTTTTTTTACTTTCAATTTTTTTTTTTTTTTTTGGAATTTTTTCAGGAATTTTTTTTTTTTTCAACTTCAATTGTTTATAAAATGTGATATCACGTATATTACAAATACATTTGTGCAAAATAATTGTTGGAATTATGATTGGTTTAAACCATGACAAAACGGCAACTCGGGTACAGTCATTTATCGATATATCTACACTTCTTCTACACATTTATCGATATATCGATATATCTACACTTCGGGATATATCTACGATATATCTACACACACGACTTCCGGGTTCGGTTGCGAGAGGACGCTGGCGTTGCATATTCGCCGCTTCTCCGACTGGATGGATGTACAGGGTCTGCTTCTACTTTTCTGACCTGACATCTCACACCTGTCCTGCCTTTTCACACCCGCACGTGCCGCGTGTTCTCCGGCTGGATAACGGAATCTGCTTTTGATGGTACGGAATACGGAATCGAAAGGCCCGCTCCCGTTGTTTGTGGCCGTGGCCTTGTTTGCCGGTGGCCTTGTGGTCTTGGTGGCCTTGTGGCCTTGTTTGCCGCTGTGGTCTTGATTAGCGGCTGCAGTCGTTTGCCGCTGCGTTTGCCGCTGCGTTTGCCGCTGCGTTTGCCGCTTTGCCTCCTCGACCTTGGCCTCGTACTCGTCCCTTCGCTCCTGCCTGGCATGGCTCTGAAGTACTCCGCCGCAAGGCTTCTTCTGCTCAATACCCGCTCCACCCCATCATGCATCTCTGCCATCAAATCAAATGGACTCCTCCGACGACCCAGGTACATTCACCATGGCTCCGGTCGCAAGTTTGTTTATTTGCAATCAGGTCACTCCATCCCCGTCCTCTGGTCGGCTCAGCGCACTCTCACTCTTCGTCCCAGCGCACCTGGTCACAGCAACCCACACGATCGCACCTCTTGCCTACGAACCCTGGCTAAATCACCTGAATTCATCCCTGCTGTTCAAAACAACATCAAGCTCACCCTGTTCAACACCCGGTCCCTCAACAATAAATGCCTCATCCTGAACGAATACATCCTGGATAACAAACTGGACTTTCTCTGTCTCACCGAAACCTGGCAACAACCTCTGGACTACTACACACTCAACCTCACTACACCCAATGGATATTCCTACGTCAATAAACCACGCTCGGAGGGCCGAGGTGGTGGAATTGCCGTTATCCACCGTCAAGACATCAAGACCAACCTCATCTCCATCTCATCTGCTCCATCATTTGAACACCTGGCTTTAAAACTCTCTGGTCACACGCAGTCAGTCATGGCTGTCGTCTACCGCCCTCCCAAACCACACCCATCATTCCTGTCTGACTTCTCCTACTTTCTGACCCAGCTATGTTCCCTCTCCCCCTCAATCCTCCTCCTTGGTGATTTCAATATCCACATGGACTCCACTGACTCCACAATAACCACTGACTTCACTGATTTACTCACCTGCTTTAACCTCACTCAACATGTCGACTTTCCTACCCATATCCGTGGTCACATTTTGGACCTTGTCTGCTCCACTGGATTAAATTTGCACCATCTCTATGGCTCCGACCTCACCCTCTCTGACCACTTAGCCATCACTCTGACCATCAACATCCCCGCCCCAACACCAAGGCATTATCGCACAATCAACTTCCGTAAGCTAAACGCTCTTTCACCTACCTCATTCTCATCCACCCTCTCTGAAAAAATGTCCACTTCTCCCTTCATTGACCTCCACACCCCTTCCGACCTCACTGACTACTACAACCACACTCTCTCCTCCTGCCTTGACCAGCTTGCGCCTGTAAAAACCAAAACAGTTTCTTTCACCCATTCTGCTCCCTGGTTTACCCCTGAACTCCACCTGATGAAAACTCGTGCTCGCCAACTTGAAAGACTCCGCAATAAAACGGGTCTCACAGTTCACTCCCAAGCCTACAAGGACCACATACAACACTACAAAGATGCCCTCTCCCGCGCCCGCTCTGCCTACTACTCTCAAATTATCCACTCTGGCTCCGGAAACCCAAAAGCACTCTTCTCGACAATAAACAAACTCCTCCGCCCCCTGAACACCACCACCCAGTCATTCACAGTAGACAACTGCATCTCCTTCCTCTCTTTCTTCCAACGCAAAATTGACAACATCTACAACAGCTTGACCACCGCCGCACCCGCTCCCCCTCCAACCACCTGCCCCCCCTTGTCCTGCCATCCCCTGTCTCGGTTCTCCCCAATCTCTCCTACTGACCTCTCTGAACTCCTCATAGGAATGAAAACTGCCACCTGCACTCTTGACCCCATCCCCTCCAGCTTTGTCAAAGCCTCCCTCCCTGCTCTCTCTCCACTTATCATTGCAACAATAAACTCCTCCCTGTCTACAGGCATCGTCCCACCTTCCCTCAAAATTGCTGCTGTTACCCCCATTCTAAAAAAACCTGGTCTAAACCCTGACACCCTAAACAACTTCAGACCCATCTCCAACCTACCCTTTCTGTCAAAAGTTTTGGAACGCGCTGTAGCCACTCAACTCAAACATCATCTCTCTGCCAATAACTTGTATGAAACATTCCAATCCGGATTCCGCTCCAACCACAGTACTGAAACTGCTCTCCTCAAAATCACCAACGACCTTCTCCTCTCCTCTGACGCTGGCAACCTCAACATTCTCGTCCTCCTCGACCTCAGCGCTGCCTTTGACACCATCGATCACACTATCCTCCTCACCCGACTTGAATCCACCTTTAACGTCACCGGCACTGCCCTCTCTTGGATTAAATCATACCTCTCTGACAGATGCCAGTTCATCTCCATCAATAACTGCAAATCCCCCACTGCTCCCCTCCCCCAAGGTGTCCCCCAAGGTTCAGTTCTTGGCCCCCTCCTCTTCATCCTTTACCTGTCCCCGCTCGGTCACTTAATCCGCCGTCATGGTCTCCAATTCCACTGCTTCGCCGATGACATCCAGCTTTTCATCTCCACCAAGTCCGTCTCCACCGACACCCACTCTATCCTGACAAACTGCATCACTGAAATAAAATCCTGGCTTCAAATCAACTTCCTCAAGCTTAACTGTGATAAATCTGAAATAATCATCATTGGCCCAAAAACGCTCACAAAATCCACCCATAACTTTGCCCTCAACATCGACGGTATCCCAGTATCCACCTCCCCTCACATCCGGAATCTTGGCGTCATCTTTGACCAAACCCTTTCCTTCGACAAATACACTAAACAGATCACAAAGTCAGCCTTCTTTCACCTGAAAAACATTGCCCGTCTCCGCTCATCCCTCTCCTCCACGGCTGCAGAAACCCTCATCCACGCCTTCATCACCTCCCGTCTGGACTACTGCAATAGCCTCCTCTATGGTTCACCCTCAAAAATCACCAATAAACTCCAATACATTCAGAACTCCGCTGCCCGTCTACTCACTCATTCCCGGACCCGTGAC
This sequence comes from Myxine glutinosa, assembly GCF_964187855.1. NCBI lineage: Eukaryota > Metazoa > Chordata > Myxini > Myxiniformes > Myxinidae > Myxine > Myxine glutinosa. Next base: position 8,999,887 of record NC_136273.1, read on the forward strand.
CACATCACCCCCGTCCTTTACAAGCTTCACTGGCTCCCCATCCCCCAGAGAATCCAGTACAAAATCCTCCTCTTGACATACAAAGCCCTCCATAACCTGGCCCCATCCTACCTGGCTGACCTCCTCTCCAGACACACTCCCACCCGCAACCTCCGCTCTGCTGGTACCAACCTCCTGACCCCCTCCATCCGGACCAAATTCAGATCCTGGGGGGACAGGGCCTTCTCCATCGCTGCTCCCACCCTCTGGAACTCACTACCTCACACCATCAGAGACTCCTCCTCACTCACCACATTCAAAACATCACTAAAGACCCACCTGTTCAACGCTGCATTCAACATTCAACCCACAGCATTTAACCCCTGACTATCTCTTCTCCTTCTCCCTCCTTTTGCTTTAAATATTTCCCTATTGATTCTTGTCTTGTCTTTTTGATTCTTGTCTTATATATATGCCGTATATCGCTGCTGTTTGTTTTCTTGATTCTTGTCTTTTTGCAATTGTTGTTTTCATGTATTGTTATGCATTATGTTTTCCACTCTGTCAAAGCGCCTTTGGGCTTCTGGAAAAGCGCTATACAAAATAAATGAATTATTATTATTATTATTACTTCTGGGCAGTGTCTGTGTTGTCACTTAACGCCTCCCTCAAACTTTTGTTTCCGTGGTTGTGAAGTGTTTTTAATAAGGTTGTGGTGGTTTTGAATCACGTGGTGGTGAGATATTTTGAATTATGTGGTGGTGATGTGTTTTTAAATGATGTGGTGGTGAGATGATTTTAAATCACATTGTGGTGAGGTGTTTTGAATTACGTGGTGGTGAGGTGTTTTGAATTACGTGGTGGTGAGGTGTTTTTAATTATGTGGTGGTGAGGTGTTTTTAATTATGTGGTGGTGAGGTGTTTTGAATTAGTTGGTGATGAGGTGTTTTGAATTACGTGGTGGTGAGGTGTTTTGAATTACTTGGTGGTGAGGTGTTTTGAATTACTTGGTGGTGAGGTGTTTTAAATGACGTGGTGGTGAGGTGTTTTAAATGACGTGGTGGTGAGGTGTTTTTAATTTCGTGGCTGTGAGGTGTTTTTATTGCGTGTTATATGGCTGTGTTGTGTTTTCAATTTCGTGGTTGTGAGGTGTTTTTTTACGTGTTTAATGGCTGTGAGGTTTTTTAAAATTACTTGGTGGTGAGGTGTTTTGAATTACTTGGTGGTGAGGTGTTTTTAATTTCGTGGTGGTGAGGTGTTTTTATTACGTGTTTTATGGCTGAGGTGTTTTAAATTATGTGTGGTGAGGTGTTTTTATTACTTGTTTTATGGCTGTGAGGTGTTTTTAATTTCGTGGTGGTGAGGTATTTTAAATGACGTGGTGGTGAGCTGTTTTTAATTTCGTGGCTGTGAGGTGTTTTTATTGCGTGTTATATGGCTGTGTTGTGTTTTCAATTTCATGGTTGTGAGGTGTTTTTTTACGTGTTTAATGGCTGTGAGGTTTTTTTAAATTACTTGGTGGTGAGGTGTTTTGAATTACTTGGTGGTGAGGTGTTTTTAATTTCGTGGTGGTGAGGTGATTTTATTACTTGTTTTATGGCTGTGAGGTGTTTTTAATTACTTGGTGGTGAGGTGTTTTTATTACTTGTTTTATGGCTGTGAGGTGTTTTTAATTTCGTGGTGGTGAGGTATTTTTAATTTCGTGGTGGTAAGGTGTTTTTATTACGTGTTTTATGGCTGTGAGGTGTTTTTAATTACTTGGTGGTGAGGTGTTTTGAATTTTGTGGTGGTGAGGTGTTTTTATTACTTGTTTTATGGCTGTGAGGTGTTTTTATTACTTGTTTTATGGCTGTGAGGTGTTTTTAATTTCGTGGTGGTGAGGTGTTTTTAATTTCGTGGTGGTGAGGTGTTTTTAATTTCGTGGTGGTGAGGTGTTTTTATTACGTGTTTTATGGCTGTGAGGTGTTTTTAATTACTTGGTGGTGAGATGTTTTTATTACTTGTTTGATGGCTGTGAGGTGTTTTTAATTTCGTGGTGGTGAGGTGTTTTTAATTTCGTGGTGGTGGTGTTTTTAATTTCGTGGTGGTGAGGTGTTTTTAATTTCGTGGTGGTGAGGTGTTTTTAATTTCGTGGTGAGGTGTTTTTAATTTCGTGGTGGTGAGGTGTTTTTAATTTCTTGGTGGTGAGGTGTTTTTAATTTCGTGGTGGTTGTGATTTTAATTTCTTGGTGGTGAGGTGTTTTTAATTTCGTGGTGGTTGTGTTTTTAATTTCGTGGTGGTGGTGTTTTTAATTTCGTGGTGGTGAGGTGTTTTGAATTACGTGGTGGTGAGGTGTTTTTAATTATGTGGTGGTGAGGTGTTTTGAATTAGTTGGTGGTGAGGTGTTTTGAATTACGTGGTGGTGAGGTGCTTTGAATTACTTGGTGGTGAGGTGTTTTGAATTACGTGGTGGTGAGGTGTTTTAAATTACGTGGTGGTGAGGTGTTTTAAATTACGTGGTGGTGAGGTGTTTTAAATTACGTGGTGGTGAGGTGTTTTAAATTACGTGGTGGTGAGGTGTAATCGTCCCAAACTTCCAGTAAGCACCCCCCCCCCCCCCTCCACTATGTATGTGCTGAGGGGTTCTTTCTTGAAAAAAAATCATAAAAACTAAATCTTCAACCTAAATTGCCTATAAAAATGTAATATCACAAACACAACAAATACATTTGTGGAAAGTAATTGTTTGTATTATGATTGGTGTAAATCATGACAACACAGCAACTCAGGTACAGTCATTAGCCTCAGCTAATATAAGCCCGTTCCTCAGTAACGACGCTTGGTGAGGCGAGCCGAGCGAGCCAAGCTAGTATATATATATATATATATATATATATATATATATATATATATATACAGATCAGGGGATGGGTTTAAAAAATATTTCAAAAGGCTTTGAATATCCCTTGGAGAGCAGTCAAGACAATCATTAAGAAGTGGCCATCTTTCAACTTTGAAAGAGCCCCAGGCCTTTCTAGCAAGGACTGGTCACTGTGTGCATGTGACAACAATATCCCAAGCACTACACAAGTCTGGCCTGTACAAGAAGGAAGCCATTACTCAAAAAAGCCCATTTTAAATCCCATTTGAGGTTTCCAAAAAAATCACTCTGGAGATTCTGAAGCCATGTGGCAAAAATAATTTTTGTGTTCTGACGAAACCAAGATGGACCTTTTTGACGTTACATTTGGCACAAACCCAACACAGCACATCACCCAAAGAACTGTGAAGCCTACTGTGAAGCACGGTGGTGACAGCATCATGTTATGGGGATGTTTCTCATCAGCAGGGACTGGGGCATTTATCAGGATAGAAGGGAAAATGGAAAAAGCTAAATACAGAAAAATCCGAGAGGAAAACCTGCTGCCTTCTGCAAGAAAGCTGGAATTGGGACGGAAGTTCACCTTTCGGCATGACAACGACCCGAAGCACACAGCCAAAGCTACACTGGAGTGGCTCAGGATAAATGTCCTTGAGTGGCCCAGTCAGAGCTCCGACCTAAATCCAATCGAAAATCTGTGGCATGACTTGAAGATTGGTGTCCATCAAGGCTCCCCACACAACTTGACTGAGCTTGAACAGTTTTGTTCAGGAGAATGGGCAAATATTGCCCAATCAAGGTGTGCAAAGTTGGTAGAGATCTATCTCAACAGACTCACATCTGTAATTGCTGTCAAAGGTGCTAACACCAAGTATTAACTCAGGGGGGGGGTGGACATTTATCCATCCAAGATATTCTAGTTTTGTATTTTTACTTAATTTTGTGAAATTTGTAGAATTTGACTTTCACTTGAAAGTGTGGGTTACAATGTGTAAATAAAGATGGAAAAAGTCTGATTTAATGCAGTTTAATTCCAGGCTATAAAGCAATAAAAGGTGAAACATTTGAAAGGGGGTGTAGACTTTCTATAGGCACTGTATGTACGTATATATATATACACACGTGTAAGTGTGTGGGAGCTCCACTACCAGCCTTAGATCTTGTAAAATGAAAATGAACCCATCCTTACGAAGGGATAAGTTCTCTACCTTTATGACATGACTTGTGGGGTAGTGTCGGGATCAATGATGCACAGCACTAAGGTGGTCGTTTAACACTGCGCTCGACACGCCTTGTCGTTTAAGCACCACAGGGGGTTGAACATGGAGAGGGAAAAGGCTCGTTCGGAAACAAAATTCAACAAAAATGCAGGGCAGCCTCGACATCACGTGGTCTTGTGAAAAAGGACGGTAAAAAGGATATCTTTGATGTCTGCAATGGGCATCCTTAGGTTGCTGTCAATAAGCTTTGTTTAAAAGGAAGGTCATTCATGGTTACCTGAGTGTATCATCTAGGTGGCACGTTTAAACGAACCTTTATGGGGATATTTAAAGAACCTTCTGGTATGTATGCAAAATACCTGAGTGTATTGAGAGTGCACCAAACCGTGTACATCATGGAAGTGGAATGATGTTTGAGAAAGCAGGGATATATATATATATATATATACAGATATATATATATATATTGTCGCGCAACCGCCGAAATTAATATCTGGCGATCGCGGATGTCGATCACGAAGGCTTTAACTCCGAGGCGGAAGCTCAATCACGGATTCCAAAATCTAAAACCCCTAAACGCACGGAATGGAGGGAAGCGGCGCAAGTCCCCACAGCCTTATCTATCAAATCAATCACCTGGTAAACTGCGTTCAGGTATTATGTACAAAAAAATAATATAAGGGTTTATTGAATAACAGGCATGGACAGGAAAATACGTGCCGGTAATGGACTATTCTAAATCGGGATCCCGCACACCAGATATCAAAAACGAGACGAGGGAGATGAAATACGAAAGAAACACGTCTTTTATGTCAAAATGTACGCGGAGCTCGGGCTTATCTGTCTCGTCGTCTTCCTTGGCCGCTGTCCAACACGCGGCTCCATTCGGCCCCGATATACCCACGAGGCCTCGCTCCAAGCTCCGATCCTCTCGCCGCGCACGAGGTCCGTGCACCAAGCTCGAAAACACCCAACGTAGGCCAGCGGCTCCACACGAGGTCGACTCGGACCAAAGTCCTGCCGCATCTCAAACCCAACTGCTCTGGATCAACTGCCAACTCTGCCCGTGCGCACATCAAACGAACTGCCTGGCGTTCTCTCAACTCAACTCGACTCAGGAATGGAACTCGACTCTCTCAATCCTCCTGCTCAACTCGGGATCAGATCTGCACTCAACTCTTGATCCAACTCTGAACTACGAATCCAGCTGCTCTGGACTGCGCCAGGAATGTCACTCAACTCGACTCAGGAATGGAACTCGACTCCCTCACTCATCCTGCTCAACTCGGGATCAGATCTGCACTCCTCACTGCCCGAAATGGCGTCCGGCCCTCGTTAATATCTCCGGTCGATGACGTCAGCATTGGCGCACTGCTCTGCCAATCAGAGCCTCCACCGACTCGCCCCTGTGCACGCCCACTGCGTCATTCCAACTCTCGTCCCCTACTCCGTGGTCCTTGTGGTATAGCACGTGCTATGCGAGGTGGGTAGGGCTCTCGGAGGTGTAAATGGTGGCGGCCAATTGTGGCGGTGTTCTAGCCTGATTTATTCCTAAGTCATGTCAGGGGGAAGGGCATCATTAATGTTGTACTAAAGGTCATAACTAGTGTCTATGTGGTCTGCAGTGCCATAAGGGACAAAGGTTTGATTACCAGGCGAGACATACAAGGGCTCTACTCATTATTCCCTACACTACTTAACACACGAATCTCCTGGTAGATTCACAATCATACATCTTAGCCGACAAAACGCCGACACATGACTTATTACAGGTAGATTCCCTATCGCGACAGTCGAAGCATGTTACCTACTCAGATCTACTCTGCTCTACATATTGCTCTACCAAATTCGTAACAATATGTATGTATGTATGTGTATATATATATATATATATATATATATATATATATATATATATATATATATATATATATATATATATATATGTATATATATATGTATATATATGTATTTATATATATATATATATGTATTTATATATATATATATGTATTTATATATATATATGTATTTATATATATATATATGTATTTATATATATATATTTTTTTAATATATGTATATATATATATATATATATATATATATATATATATATATATATATATATATATATATATATATATATTGTTGCGGTTCTGAGAATGTACATCATTGATTAATAAAGGTTGAAGGTTTTGCCCCCATAGTTAGTCCACATGCAACACGTAGGTCACCTTAGAATGTTAGTTATTTCTTAGTATATGTGAGATAAGGCCATTTCCAATAGTGACATCTGCGTTGTGTAAAACAAATAAGAATAGGCTCCTTCCATTGTGCCTCCACCCTCCAAATTCCACCTTGTTGGGCAGAATCCATCCCACGCCCCCATTTGACAACTCGCAGTTTGTTACGCTTGGGATGCTCGCAGTTTGTTACGCTTTGGCTACCAGCAGCGTTTGGTGCTCTTGGTTTGCTGGTTTGCTGGAACCAGCCCAGATGCCACGAGGTAAGGCCTGGAAAAGGGGCGGAGCGCGAGGTTGGGGGTGTGGCCACGTCAAGCAGACATCAAGGGCGGAGCCGGTAAGACCCCAACAACCAACCAGGGCTCGAGCGGGCATGGCTAAGGGGCGTGGTGAGAACGTGGCTGGGAGATTCGAGAGGGTTCGCTAAGCGGCGCTATATAACTGCGAGCACAAAGCCCTTCCACAGGACTGACGCAACTACGATCGTTTATCAAGAAGACTCGCAAGTGGAGAGCGTGATAAAAGGACTGTGCGGAAAGGAGGACTGAGCGAGCTGCTATTAAGAGGACTTAGGCGGTTTATGAGCACTTGAGGATTTCGCGCATTACCAAGGACTGGAGAGTATAGGCGCTTTGTGAAAGGATTGTCACGTTTGGCATTGATTGCAAGAACTCGTTGGGGGTTTGGCTTTGGGCTTGCTGAGACCGCCGGTATAACCGCCCAGCCGGTTCGTTTATTACATACGCGGCTAAGCCGTGGAATAACGGCCCAGCCTCGCTCACCCCCCCCCCCCCCCCCCCCCCCATATAATTGTCCGATCCGCGCCAACGACACGCGGTTAGCTTGCCTGCCGTCTACCATCTTCACCGTGGTACGAGTCGGGGACCGGAGCGAGCTGTGGACATCATCCCTGGACCTTCAACCCCGACCATCTACATCCCCGTGTGAGTGTGCGTGTGTGCGGGCCCGTTTGTCTGGGCATAAGTATAAGACTTATTCGGGCTGCCCTGTGTATTCTGTACTTCTCATTCTTCCTGTGTAAATAGTTAATAAACCAATCTGTTCTTCCTGTTTCCTCTTAATTCGACCGTCTTAGTGATTTCTCCATTGGGTAAACGTGGCACGATTTGGAATCGCTCCAATCGGGTTAGTTCCTGTTAACGGCCCGAATCGCGGCTCGCTATCGCTCGGCGTGTCCACTGAAACCGTGGTTTGGGCGGGGTTATTTCCTTGCTTCCCGGGAGGTGCTGGTAATTAGTTAATAGGACTAATTCGACCTACCACCCTATTCAGCGCTGACCGGAAGGAACGTGATAGCCCCGGATCGCGTTGGCTAGATAAAAGACAAGGGGATTAATCCCCCTTTGGTAAGGGGAAGGCCGACGTTTTGAGATCCGCAACAATATATATATATATATATATATATATATATATATATATATATATATATATATATACATATATATATATATATATATATATATATATATATATATATATATATATATATTGTTACAGACACGACTTTGATGTTATGGTGGGCCGAGCGGAATGGCCGCCGTGTCCGCACAAGTTACCCGATTATGCTCGAACGTTGACTAAGTCGCGCTATGCTAAATCAATGATGGAAAAGACACAACGGCTGGATTAAAATGACACGACACCAAGGGTTCAGTTCTCAAGACCTCCGGAGGAGGTTATATTAGGGCGGAAGGTCAGATTACAACTACAAGAGGGACAGCATAGAAAGGCAGGCACTTAGACACACTTATCTTATTCCCGACAGACCACAGATAAACAGGACAAAAACGGACTCACACGGGGATTGATGGCAAGGAAAGCGGGTATTCGATGGCCAGCACAAGGTGCACCTTGTGCTCAGGGACAGGATAGCGCGGCCCAAAAGATGCAGGAGGTCTCTCAGCGCTCGGAGGTAGTGACTTCTCTTTCTCCAAGATGGGGGCGCATCTCACGTCACATCCGGTTAGTCGCTGCGTATATCCGGCGGGGAGTGACACGCCCTCGGCTCGTTAGCTCCGCCCCAGATGGAATCGGTCCGCCCTTCTTATTGGGTGTGGGGGGGTTACCAGGCTCCGCCCTTGACGAGGAGCTGACAGCCAGCCCCTTCGTGGTAACCCCGTGGAGCGCATGGGTAATGGCGGCTAACCGAGCCGGAGTGAGGACGCACACTCCCCGCGCGCGCCGTTGTTGTAGTTGTTGTAGTTGTTGTTGTAGTTGTTGTTGTAGTTGTTGTTTGGGGAAGAAGATGGGAGGAGGTATGGGAAGGTCCTAAACTCACTACTGGTGCCATATAATCACATTCTGGTGCAACGAAGAGTCAGAATTAATGGAAACGAGTCCTTAACTGACATAGACTAAGAATAACTAGCAAGATGTCCGAAAGTTGTCTACGTGAGATGCGGTGGACCTGGGCACGACATTTAATGGGGGAAAGAGGGGAAGGTCGGTTCTACAGAGTGTTGTTTACAGACAATGGGACTAGGGAATGGGGGATTGGGGATAGTTGGGGAGTATTGGGGAAATAGGGGAATATTTACAATCGGATATGGAGGCCAAATTCCATATTCGCAACAATATATACGTATATATATATATATACAGTGGAACCTTGACTTACGAGTTTAATTCGTTCTGTGACCGAGCTCGTAACTCAAATTGCTCGTTTCTCAAATCAAATTTCCCCATTAAAATGCATTGAAATGCTATTAATCCATTCCAACCCGCCAAAAACCACACCAATTTTTTTTTAAATATACAGTATATATAAAAATATCTCGCGCTTTATATTTCACCTGTATGCAGCATACAAGTTGGCAGGATGGCCTGGACTGGAGGTACGCACACTTGACTCTAAAGTCTAAACTGTCCAGCCTGGGTTTGAATCCCGACCCAGCTATAACCTGTCATGGGTGAATCACAGGCAGGGTGATTCATCAATGTGTGTACCGCTAAACTGGGCGCCCCGTTTGCGTCCCATTAGTTGTTGGATGTTAAGGATCTCACCGTGTTTTCCACAAAGAGAAGGCGAGCTATCGCCGGCACTCTGAACAAGTTGTGGCCTGGCATGGCATGAACATGAAAACATGAACATGAACATGAAATGTTCGACATGAACATGAAATTTTCCAAAATAACCAAAATGCGAAAACAAAAATGCAGCGCTATACGGCAGAGATACTGTACGTGCACGGCAAGATAACCACGTGACCGGAACCCACCTGGCGGCGTAAACTCAAAATAACCAACATGCGAAAACAAAAATGCAGCGCTATACGGCAGAGATACTGTACGTGCACGGCAAGATAACCACGTGACCGGAACCCACCTGGCGGCGTAAACTCAAAATAACCAACATGCGAAAACAAAAATGCAGCGCTATACGGCAGAGATACGTACTGTACTTGCACGGCAAGATAACCACGTGACCGGAACCCACCTGGCGGCGTAAACTCAAAATAACCAACATGCGAAAACAAAAATGCAGCGCTATATGACAGAGATACTGTACGTGCACGGCAAGATAACCACGTGACCGGAACCCACCTGGCGGCGTAAACTCAAAATAACCAACATGCGAAAACAAAAATGCAGCGCTATACGACAGAGATACTGTACTTGCACGGCAAGATAACCACGTGACCGGGTGGCGAAAGCTCGTAACTCAGATCTCGGCTCGCATCTCAAAGCAATAAACCGCCCGAGCGACCGCTCGTATCTCGAAAAACTCGTAAGTTGGGGCACTCGTAAGTCAAGGTTCCACTGTATATATATATATATATATATATATATATATATATATATATATATATATATATATATATATATATATATATATATATATATATATATATATATATATAATCGTTAGATTAAATAAGACGCGGACGTAGCTTCAGGACGTCGATCTTTAACCTGAAGCTACGTCCGCGTCTTATTTAATCTAACGATTATTTATTCAATACAAATGAGACGCCCTGCTCATACTTTGGAGTTTCTACTATTTCTTACAGTTATATATATATATATATATATATATATATATATATATATATATATATATATATATATATATATACATATATATATATATATACATATATATATATATATATATATATAGATATATATTGTTGCGGACGCGGTTAAGATGTTATTTTGACCGAGCGGTTGGTATGACCGCGACCGAACAGTTATTCCCCGACTAGAACCCGATTCCACCCAAACTTTGGCCGTATCGCACCGCAGCTGCCCAATCTGGAAAACTCTAAAACGACCGAATGCAAAGAGGAAAAGGAATAAGACGAGAAGACGGACAGAAGAGTAATTGGATTTATTATTTACACATATAAGTAGGAAGCAAGCAGTCACGTTTATTTACAGGGACATGAGACGCAGGTGACACAGTGCAATCTTTAGCTTATACAGACTTATTGTTACTACCCAGGACAGCACGAACAAAACAAACTCACGTACGCAAATGGATGGAAATTGCAGGCAGGAATGACAGGAGGTGGGTGGCTGGAGGAAGGCCCGGAGCTGGCTGGAGTTTGATCCCGCATGGGACGTCGGGCTGGACCTCGACGGCCGCCGATGCCACCGATCCTGTCGTGTGCGCAGGGTAGCGGGTCGGAGCTGCTTGGTGGAGCCAAGCCAATGCTGCTGGTGGGGGGGTCTGGCGTGACGGGTTCTCTCGCGTGATGGGTTCTCTCTCTTACTAACTCCAGGACTCTTTCTCTCTTGCTTAGTCCAACTCTTCCTCACCACCGACAACTCAACGCAACCCCTCCACTCTCCGCAAACACTGACCACCACTGACGACCAACCCAGCTCTGACCGAAAAAACCACACACTCCGCTCTTGTCGTAGCTCATCCCGTCAAAGCTCATCTGCCTTGGACACGCCCTGCCTGCGGGTTATATAGGCCCCGCCCCTCAACCTTCGCGAACCTCCTCGATGTTTCTCTCCACACCCTCTCCAAGTCCAACCCCTTGTTCGTGGTTGGTTGAGTGGGGCTGACTCACTCCTCCCCTCTATGACGAGGTGGGGACCCGCCTTTCTTCCCCAACCCTGCCTCGTGGTCAATGGCGGATGAAGGGAAAACCGCCCAACATGCAGTTGGCAATGCGAATTGCAATTGACGAAAAGGGGGGAATGGAAGTGTTGGGAGTGGGAATGAAGGGAATCTATCTCTTTCACTGGTGCAATGGAGTATTTCAATTAATGGGAGACACAGCCTTACCCTAAAACACATAATAAGATATAACTATTGAACAGGGGTATTCTATGATTGGCTGTGGTGTGGATGCTTTATGGACTAATTATGGGATGCCCTTTGACCTTTACACAGCTCCGGAGGCAGGAGGCGCAGAATAAACAATAATAATGATTCACACAATCAAAAAAATATACAGTCCTCAATCTGCAACACTGCACCCTCCTCCTCTTAGGCACGGCCCGGGCCTACAACTTTTATTTAGTGTGACACGTAGGTGTAGTTCCCTCTACTTTTAACCTGACCCTGAGTGCGACAGTTTTAAAACATAAATAAATGTGTCCCGCTGCTCCATTGCACCCTGCCTAACAGACTTACGCCCACAGTTAACCGAATTGCGGAATGGTCTTCAAACTACACACTGACGGTGGGGAGCATTATTTACAATGACGCTATTTTTTATTTACAAGACTAACCCAGGACCTGTGATTGTTCTTTCTGGGGGGGAGACAGTCTGCTCTGCATCAATGCACCATGAAAGCACCCAAAAACGCACCAATACACCCCCAAGCACCAATCGGTGCAGTCACCACAGTTCATCAGTGTTCAATAATAAAAATAACCAAACAACCCCTAACCCTGCAGGTGATCTCTTGCTCTTCGGCTCCCTCTGCTGGCTATTATCATTTCTTCCAGTTGTTGTCATTCCTTTGCTTTGCTTACTGGCGGCCTATTTGTATTAAAACTTGCACCCAATGTGTCCATTTTTATTTATTTTATTTATGGCCCACAGGGCCGACTACGTGTGGTTCACCTGTGGGGCATCGGTGCCCTGTGGCCAAGGTCCGCCAGCAAGATTTCGGGCCCTCATGGCCGGTTCCAGCAGAGGGGCCATGCCCCAACCCATGGGGTCCATAAGTGGTGCTTGGCCACAGACATGTGGTCCATAATGTGGTGCATCGATGCAGACAGCTGGTTCTGGGAATTCCGGGCGCACAATGGAGGACTCACGCACGCTCCCCTCGGCGCCCAATGGCGCACAGGTCATGTGGGAGACAAAAGAGACAAATGAGCGAGGGGTAAGGTCACAAGGGTACACATCAATAAGGCAATGCAAGGCGAAATGCGTACGGAGGGCGAAGTGAGAAAGCTCGTCCCTACCGTACGTCACCCCCCGTCACCTACACTACCCTTGCCCTTACCCCATATTTACAAAATCTACCCATTTACAAATTCGTCACTACTGTCACGTCTTCCCCATATTTCTCCTATACCAAATTCGTCTTCACTCCCCCACTATCCAAAATTTGCCATCACCCAATTCGTCATCAATCCTCATAAGGAGGAAGAGATGGAACAACAAAGCACAATGTCACACCCACGTCATGATGCGTCTCACAATCCTAACATTTGCACAATAAAAATAATAAAAACAACCTGGTATGGTGTGGAGTACTTGTCACCTCAGGTGAGTGGATGCAGATGGTGCGAGGAGACTTCATCCTAACTACTTTCTAAATGACATTAACACACTTTACACTACCCGGGGTCTTTCCCTGCCAATCCATTGGCGAACTTACACTATGGGTTCTAAAAACCAATTCCCATTGACCAAACTGTGGTGCTTCTCAATTTGGGGTCTCACTCCCCCGATTCATCTCCCGGTGCCCTTGCACAATTTCTGGGCTGTGACGTGTAGCTCTCCCAGCAGGTCTACCCACCTGCACACCTCCACCACTGCAGTTGCCACCCGAGCTTACCTAGCTCCTCACCCTAACCTATCTAATTGGGGAAGGCCCCTCCTGGCTCTGTCACCCCTTGGTGCCCTCTGGCACTGGGCTACCCGGGTCCGTCCTCCGGATCCTCGGGCCCCATCCACAACTACCGGCTCCCAGAGCCCACCTGCGGCCTCACCTGGCCGACATCCTCACAGTGGTGGAGTGCTCAAACCAACTACACACACTAACAGGCTACACGCCCAGCCATTTCCACAACACTAATGCACCCATCCAAATACCATTCTTCCACTCGCACCACAGATGCCAATATCCAACCACAATTTACCTATACCCTCTTACCTAACACTTACACTACCCGCCCCGGGTATCCGTGATGGGGGTCCATCCTTCCCCCATTCACACCTTCGCACCATCCACTCCACTCCACAGTTTTCCACCATACTCACTCCATGACCATCCATTCCAATACTCCATTTATTCCACACTACCATTCTCCATACCTGTTGTTGCACACCTGTGCACTCACACCTGGTGCCACCTGCACCCTCCTCCTCTTCCTGGACAATTGGGTCAGCACAATACACAATCACCTTCACTCACTCATACACTGCTCCACACACCTGTTCAGTTGCACACCTGTGCAATCACACCTGTTCAATCCTCAAACACACGGCATCATCTCATCTAACTACTCCCCTCTGAAACTTGCGCTTCCCAGTCGTCCCTTTAAACTATTGCGCTCCCACGTCATTATCATCCACACTAAACTACCTGCGTCCCCACTACAGGTATCAGTCACTAACTAATCTTAACGTTACCTAATGTCATCTTCTAGGGCCCTACACACAATATCCTAACCCACCCGGGCTAGTTTTCACTGCCATCAACCCCATAAACGAGTGCTCCTTTGCCCCCCCCCCCCCTGTGAGAGATGGTGGATTTGCCATCCCACCACATCGGGGAGGTCCTACTATCAATTTCGCTCGTCCAAATCCAACAAATCAAAAATTTGTCATTTACTGCTAATCACCGTACCAATCATAAAATTTTGCCTTTTTCTAATTTTGGGTCCAAAACACTAACCTCATCACCCGTCTACTTATTATATCCTCTCGGTGCGCCAATTCCCTTCTAAAGCTCGGCTTCGTACAGCCGAGCAATGAATGCGGGTTGTTTTGTGCCAGCGGCTGGATAAGTCCCGTATTCGGGGCAGGGACGGGGGCTTACCCGGGCCGAGATCCCATGCACCACCTCGGCGTGGAGCCATCCAATGTCCCGATCTCGACCTGCCGGCACATCTCAACAAAAAGTGGTCGCCATGACGACCCTTCCTATCGAGCTGCCCGCTCCGCCTAGTGGAGCACGGACGCGGCCGTTCCAAGCGAGGCCCAGCGTGGATCGCGTACGGCGGTCCTTTCGAACCCGCCATGGCTCGGATCCCCGCTGGTTCTCGCGGCACGCGAAGCTGCCCGGCGCGCACCGAGGGCCCGATTCGGCTATAAGTCGCTCTAACCGCTAACCCGGTTACCGTCGATGCCTCACCTGCATGCTTACACGCATACGCTACCCCTTTCTTGGTCATACATCCAGCCGTCTCCCTGCTCTTGGTCGTACCTTCTCTAACACACCCAGGTACACTCATTCCGCTCACAGACTTGGTCACACACCTGACCACCGAACACCTTGGCACACATTCGTCGCTCGCACACCTCACCAACACACCTCTTCGCGCTCCTTCCTCGGTCACCTCCTCTGTGACAATCACAGGTGTGCTCTCACTCGCACACCCAACCACGTGCCTCACGACCAACTCAAGTGTGCATTCCCACACACGCTCTACCATTCCAGGTGTGCATCCTTCCATGCCAGGTGTACATCCTCGCTCACCTGTCACAACCAACTCACGCTCCGTGTCACTCTCACTACTTTCACCTCCACTCTCGGTCGCGCACTCACCCTTACTCTCGACAGCGCACTCTTTCCTCATGCACCTGTCCGTTACACAACTTTCTCGCGCACGCTCTTGCGCACACTCTCCCGTTACACCCTCTGTAACACTCACCACAGGCGTGCATTCCCCCTTACTCTTGACAGCGCACTCTTTCCCCATGCACCTGTCCGTTACACACCTTTCTCGCGCATCCTCTTGCGCACACTCTTTCGTTACTTCCTCCGTAACACTTACCACACCGCGCTTCCATGTACCCCCTCGCACACGCGCTACGACCGACTCACTCTCGACAGCACACTCACTGGTCGGCGCGCACTTTTTCCTCACACACCCCATGGTCGGACATTCTCGCACACCTCTTTTTTCGCACACCTGACCTGTCACACACTTCACCAACGGCCTCTCACGAACACCCGGATCCATAGCAACCCCCAAGCCGACTGAAGCTTTCCTCACATCATATACATTGCCGAATATTTCGCCACTCACCTTGGCACCTCGTCTCCGCACCTCTTTTGCCACCTGCAAACTCTTTATTTGGTTAGTGAGCAGCACATCATGAGTTGAGCACCGACCTTGTACATATTCCATCACCTCCTCCTGTATTTCTCTCTTAGTTTCTGTCCGTCTCTTCTTAATTTCGCTCACCTCTTCTTCCACTTCCTCTAATTTTTGCTTCACCTCTTTTATTTCCCGGTGCATCTCCTCAAGTTCGTCCTCTAAGGCTACCGTGACCGTCTCTATGTTCGTCCTCACCTGCCGGTCCTTTGTCTCCATTACTTCTGTCACCTCATCCAACCTCATTGTCAGTCCCTCACGTACCATCTGGCATTCCTTTTGTGTCGCTATTAATTCGTTCTTAATGTCTTTTTGTGTCGCTTTTAACCCCCCGATTATTGCCGTGTTCTTTTCCACTTGGTCCGCTAGTTCCCTTTGTCCTACTGTCAGCTGTTCTACTCCCTTCGTCAGACCCTCTATTCCCCCCTGTAACCTAGCCGTATTATTCCTCACCTCTTTCTCTATACGCTTTTCACCTCGCTTTACCTCCTCGCGTACCCCCGAGACCTCCTCACTTACACCTCGTCGTATCTCCTCTTTCATCTCCTCCCTCTCTTTTGTAGATGCCACCCTCATCTGTCCCAATTCATCCCTCTGAGCATCCAGTTTACTTTCTAACCCGATTTTCACCTCCTCTATCTGGTTCCCCATCTGTTCGATTTCCCGGGCGGATTGCTCCCCTATTTCCCGCAATTTGTCTTCCATCCTATTTTCTAACCCCATTAACCCATTTTTCACCCCCTCTAACTGATTCTTCTGGGCAGCCATTCTATTTTCCACCCCCGTTAACCCATTCTTTACCTCTTTTATCCCGTTGTCTAACCCCTCAAATTTAGCTTCTAGCCGTTCCCCCGTTTCTCCCATTTTGCCCCCCATTTCTCCCATTTTGCCCCCCATTTCTCCTATTTTGCCCCCCATTTCTCCCATTTTGCCCCCCATTTCGCCCCCCCCCCCCATTACCCCCAATTGCTCACTCTGAGCCCTCATTTGCTCACTGAGCATCCATCCGGTTCCCCATTTGTCCCATTCGCTCACCCTGAGCATCCATTTTTGCTTCTAGCCCCATATTTGCCATTAGTATGGCTGCATTAATCTGCGCCATGAGGTCCCGCACATCAATTCCCGCTATTTGCGCAGCGGGCGCGGCTACCCCGCGCTCGTGCGAGCTGCCACTTTGTGCGTCTGATACCACGTGCGCGAGAGCGCCATTTTGTGCGTCTGATACTCCCTCAACCGCCTCCTCATTGCTCCCCTCCATTTGATTCTGGGTTACTCCTAACCCCTCCTCTCGCTCACCCACCGGCATCCGATCGCCTTGACCAGCCATGGCGCGATTTCAAAATTCGTGTTTTCCTTTACAACAACACAAATTTCCAGCACTTTGTAATTTTGAGCGCGTTAAGCGCGCTTCGGGCCTCGTATCCCACTCCTCGACACCAATTGTTGCGGACGCGGTTAAGATGTTATTTTGACCGAGCGGTTGGTATGACCGCGACCGAACAGTTATTCCCCGACTAGAACCCGATTCCACCCAAACTTTGGCCATATCGCACCGCAGCTGCCCAATCTGGAAAACTCTAAAACGACCGAATGCAAAGAGGAAAAGGAATAAGACGAGAAGACGGACAGAAGAGTAATTGGATTTATTATTTACACATATAAGTAGGAAGCAAGCAGTCACGTTTATTTACAGGGACATGAGACGCAGGTGACACAGTGCAATCTTTAGCTTATACAGACTTATTGTTACTACCCAGGACAGCACGAACAAAACAAACTCACGTACGCAAATGGATGGAAATTGCAGGCAGGAATGACAGGAGGTGGGTGGCTGGAGGAAGGCCCGGAGCTGGCTGGAGTTTGATCCCGCACGGGACGTCGGGCTGGACCTCGACGGCCGCCGATGCCACCGATCCTGTCGTGTGCGCGGGGTAGCGGGTCGGAGCTGCTTGGTGGAGCCAAGCCAACGCTGCTGGTGGGGGGTCTGGCGTGACGGGTTCTCTCGCGTGACGGGTTCTCTCTCTTACTAACTCCAGGACTCTTTCTCTCTTGCTTAGTCCAACTCTTCCTCACCACCGACAACTCAACGCAACCCCTCCACTCTCCGCAAACACTGACCACCACTGACGACCAACCCAGCTCTGACCGAAAAAACCACACTCCGCTCTTGTCGTAGCTCATCCCGTCAAAGCTCATCTGCCTTGGACACGCCCTGCCTGCGGGTTATATAGGCCCCGCCCCTCAACCTTCGCGAACCTCCTCGATGTTTCTCTCCACACCCTCTCCAAGTCCAACCCCTTGTTCGTGGTTGGTTGAGTGGGGCTGACTCACTCCTCCCCTCTATGACGAGGTGGGGACCCGCCTTTCTTCCCCAACCCTGCCTCGTGGTCAATGGCGGATGAAGGGAAAACCGCCCAACATGCAGTTAGCAATGCGAATTGCAATTGACGAAAAGGGGGGAATGGAAGTGTTGGGAGTGGGAATGAAGGGAATCTATCTCTTTCACTGGTGCAATGGAGTATTTCAATTAATGGGAGACACAGCCTTACCCTAAAACACATAATAAGATATAACTATTGAACAGGGGTATTCTATGATTGGCTGTGGTGTGGATGCTTTATGGACTAATTATGGGATGCCCTTTGACCTTTACACAGCTCCGGAGGCAGGAGGCGCAGAATAAACAATAATAATAATTCACACAATCAATAAATATACAGTCCTCATATCCGCAACAATATATATATATATATATATATATATATATATATATATATATATATATATATATATATATATATATATATATATATATATATTGTTACGGACGCGGTTTAGATGTTATTTACCGAGCGGTGGTATTGCACGCGATACCGAACAGTTATTCCCCGACTAGACCCCGATTCCACCCAGACGTTGACCAAATCGCGCTATGCTAAATCAATGATGGAAAGGACACAACGACTGGGATAGATGAAACGATGCAAGGGGTACAGTTCTCAAGACCTCCGGAGGAGGGTATAATTACAGTGGTGGAGAAAAGGGGGTAGATTACAAGGTAGTGAGGTAAAGACACAGAAGAGATGGGCACTTAATTACAGTCTTATCTTATCCACTTACACAGGGATTGATGGCAGGAATCGACAGGTAGGTTGATAGCACAAGGTGCACCTTGGCTCGGGGACAGGATCAAGCACGGTCCAAGAGATGCAGGGAGGTGTCACAGCGCTCGGAAGGGACGTCTCTCTTGCTTCAAGCTCAGCGCGCATCTGACGTCACCTCCCTCTCCCTGCGCATGCTCAGCGGGGAGTGACACGCCCTCGGCTGGTTGGCTCCGCCCCCCTGGGGCCGGCCCGCCGCTTCCATTGGGTGCGGGGGTTACCGGGCTCCGCCCTTGACGCGAGTAGCTGACAGGGAGCCCCTATTTGGTAACCCCGTCGAGCACATGTTCGATGGCGGCTCGTTGGGAAGGCCTCGTGCCCTCCAAACACCCCCTACCAACCAAGCCGGAGTGAGGACGCGCACTCCCTGTGCACGCCGCTGCCGTTGCTGTTGTTGTTGTTGTTGTTGCTGAACCGTGAGGAAGAGCTGCGGGGAGGTATTGGGAGGTCCTAAACTTCCTAACGGTGCCATACAATCACATTCTGGTGCAACGAAGGGTCAGAATTAATGGAAACGAGTCCTTAACTGACATAGACTAAGAATAACTAGCAAGATGTCCTATAGTTGTCTTACATGAGATGCGGTGAACCTGGGCACGACATTTAATGGGGGAAATAGGGGGAGGTCGGGTCTACAGAGTGTTGTTTACAGAAAATGGGACTAGGGAATGGGGGATTGGGGATAGTTGGGAAGTATTGAGGAAATAGGGGAATATACAAGCGGCTATGGATGGATGCAAATCCCATATCCGCAACAATATATATATATATATATATATATATATATATATATATATATATATATATATATATATATATATATATATTGTTGCGGATATGAGGACTGTATTTTTTTGATTGTGTGTATTATTATTATTGCTTGAGTCTGGCCCCTCCTGCCTCCAGTGTTGTGTAAAGGTCAAAGGGCGTTCCGGTAGTTAATTCCATAAAGCATCCATTGAAGGACACTATAAAACCCTTGTTCAGTAGCTTATGTCTTTATTATGTGTTTTAGGGTAAGGCCTTGTCTTCCATTAAAATGACACTCCATTGCACCAAGTGAAATAGATAGATTCCCTTCATTCCCATTCCCAAAAACCTCCATTTCCCCTTTCGTCATGGCCAAGCCTCAATTTGCCAATTACATCCCCTCGAAAGCCGCCATTGAACATGTGCTTGGGTCGGGGAAGAAAGGCGTGCCCGCCCGTCGTCATCAAGGGCGGAGCCAGAGGGTCGCGCGACCAACCATGGCCGAGGTGAGCACACCGATGGGCGTGTCCTGAAGGCCGGCGGCTTAATCG